>NC_064619.1:126148198-126471739 GCF_023898315.1 Schistocerca nitens | reverse complement strand
GAGGACTCGAACCTCCGCCGGGACCAGCCGCACAGCCCATGACTGCGGCGCCCTAGACCGCTCGGCTAATCCTGCGCGGCGTTGGGCACAAATTGACATATCAGCCCATCTCTGTAACACTTGGCACACATCTCACTTGCAACCTGGAAAACAATTACGATGTCCGTTAGACCCACAGAGATCTCCTGGGGCCGAGAATGAGCACTGTAGTGAGCCAGTTTATTGTGTCAAGATATTCCGGGACCAAAGTTAATGCCACATGGCTGAATACCACAGATAAATGTAACATCCGCTCGAGTCAAAACAGCAGAGAATCCGATGTACACTCGTGGAAAATATGTAACAGCCACATACGCAGGAAAAGCTGCGGGTAAAATGTTAGTATATTATAAAAAATACGTATATCCGTGTGTGTTTTTTTTCCTGTTCTCGTAAACCACTGCATTGATTTCAACCAAACTTGTTACATACAGTCGGATAATAAAGTATACAAAAACCCCCATTTTGTAGCATGTTGCGTACAGCCTGGATGCGCAGAGGTAGACGTGCAACTCTGTGCCTGCTTCCACGTCCACAATAACATAAACTAATGTCTTCAGACCAGTCTCGTGCCCTGCAAGCGAGTGTTTCTTTACTGCGGTACGGAAGTCAACACACACTTCGGGTCTGTCGTTAGTTGCAAGAGAGACTTTGCAGTGAACACAATGCAAGTGGTGTGGTTTGTTGATGTAATTTACGTGCATTGCAATACGTAATTAGATCGCGTAACATGGATTCAAAAGGATTCAAAAAGAACCGAAATACCGGTGGAGGTGAGGAAAAATATTATTGAGCTCAGTAAAAAGGGCTTTTCACTGCAGAACATTGGGGAAATTGTTAGATGGAGCCATGCAAGTGTCCAAACCGTAATAAGAAATTACAGCGATCGAGGAAGTGTAGAAAACAAATCTAGATGTGGACGTCCACCAAAATTAGCTAGCAGGGAGCGTCGACACACCATTAGAAAAGTGAATATGGACCCCAGAATTACAGCTACGGAGTTGGCATTAAATGTCGCAAATACTAGTGGAAATAATGTTCATCCCATAACAGTATGAAGACTGCTCCACAATCATGGATTTGAAAGTAGAACAGCAAGGAAGAAATCGTTCATAAGCAGGGTAAATGAACAGAAGCGCCTAGAATTTGCAACTCTGCACCGAAATAAATATTTCACGTTTTGGAATACAGTACTTTTACGGATGAGAGTGTGATGGACAGAAAAAGGTGAGGCGAAAAAGGAATGAAAGTTGGAAGAAGAGAAATCTTGTCCCATCAGTGAAGTATGGTGGTGGAAATATTATTGTGTGTGGTTGGATATCTGGAGCTGGAGTTGGGAATTTAGTATTTATCGAAGGTATTATGGGTAAATGGAAGCATCTCACCATCTTAAAGGAGAATCTGAAGCAATCTACAGAGAAACTGGTACTAATAACAGACTAGGTGTTTCAGCAAGACAATGTCCCCAAGCATACAGCCATTATTGTAGAAGAATGGCTACTTTACAATGTAACAAAACACTTGCATTCGCCTCCCCAGTCACCAGACATTAACGTAATGGAACATCTTTGGGGAGAACTAAAGCGCAGGATAAAAGAAATACATCAAAAGCAAAGATGATTAAAAGCAGCCTTAGTGAAAGAGTGGAATAACTATACACCTGTGTACTCAAAAACAATTGGTGGAATCTATGCCTCGATGTTTGGAAGCTGTGATCAAAGCAGATGGTGGTAATAAAAAATATTAAATTGGGCCTGAAAGTGAAGAACATCACAGTATGTGTTTACTTTTGTACCTGACTGCTGTTTCATTTGTATGCTCAAGATGTCAGTAAACGGAATTATTATTAATTATGCAGTGTATATGTCATTTTTTAGTTCCTAACATGTCTGTTTATGTCACAGAAAGTGAATACATAATATTTTCTTGATTGATTTTGACTTCAAGTGTTATTTTTAGGGCGTATGTAGAATTTAGTGTCCAACTGTATATCACCTGTTGCGTGAAAAGAAGTACTCTTGTGGTGCGAAACACCTCACATTGGGGTGGAGGTAGTAGTTATCATAAATATCTTTAGCTACGGTTTTTGATATATTTGTGGTGTGGGACATTTCTTTTGAATTATCTTTGTTCTTTTTTAGGCCTACGTATTATGGTTGGTTACGTGTATCTGCGATGTGCACTTGCGCTATATTATTTAAAGGACTGACTGTTAGTACCATTATTTTTGATTATGATATAAAAAACAATTACACATTGATTGCAGGCCCAATGCACACAACAGTCAACATCCCACCAACTGTGAAATTTCCATATATATATATATATATATATATATATATATATATCAGTAGTTAAGTATGGGCACTTCTAACTGTGTAATGAGGAGAGTAAATTACAAAGATGCTACACTTTTAATTGAAGATCCAAGAACTTTCGTACAATACAATGTCGTGAAATCGAGAACGTAACGTCTACTTTCTCCGCTGTCGACATCAGGTAAGCAAGAGCTCTTTTTTATAAATTACGTTCCCTTACAAGAAGCTGTGGACAACTGAGCTGCGGCTGTGTAAAAAATAAGATGCCAAAAGCGTGTCTGACTGTTACTGATACTAAACTACTACTCTTATCTCCCACGAAAAGTGAGCAACAATTCTGTAAGTAGACTAATAAGTCATTTTGGGACAGTGTGGGTGACATAGAAAATGGACAAAGAGAAGGGGCTGGAGGGGTGGGCAGATAGAGAGGGACGAGGAGATTGACAAAGAGAGTGGGAGGAGGAGATGGACAGAAAGGGGGGAGTGGGGGAGATGGGCAAGAGAGGGAGTGCAAGAGGTGAACAAAGAGAGGGGAGCAGAAGATGGAGAGAGATTGGGGATGGCATGAGATGAACACAGGAAGGGGATGGGGAGATAAGCATAGGGAGGGGAAGTAGGAGGCGACCAGAGAGAGGGGGAGGAGGAGAAGACACAGTTACATGGGAGGTGGAAGAGATGGACAGTGATATGGAGGGAGGCAGAGGTGGACAGAGAGGCGGAAGAAAGAGATGGACAGATGAATGGAAGAGCAAGAGGCCGACTGAGAGAGGGTGGAGCAGGAGATAGCCTGAGGTAAGGAGAGTACGAAATGGAAAGAGGGGGAGGGGGATAAAAGGAAATGGGTGGAGACAGTGGGTAGGAAGACATGGACAGAGAGAGAGGGGAGGAAGAGATGGGCAGAGTGAAGGAGGAGGTGGAGATGGATAGAGAAAGGGAGGAAAAAGTGTTGCAAAGAGACAGGGCGGGGAGGATGAGATGGGAAAAGAGAAAGGCGAAGAGGTGGAGATGTGTGCAGTATATGCGACATTCGCATATGCAGCCTAACCTGCAGATATAAAACTATTGTTTAAACGAAATACTTACATTCTAGAATGAGTCAGGAGTGGTTATTCCGTGTGAAATACTAACCATCGGGGAATGATGGCACGAACGTTCACCGGCGGAAGAGAATAACAGAGATGTTGAAAAATATTGACCGTTGGAACTCTAAGCAACATGCCATTACTTTTCTCTAGAAAGTGCTTGAAAAACTCCAAGACTTGTCTCAACGTAAATACCAATGAATACTCTTCAGCCCCTTACGTATCTACCCCGCAGAAGTCGTACAGATGGAAATAACAGCTCGCACAGAGGCGAAGTATTCATTCTTCCCTTGCTCCATCCGCGAATGGAAGAGGAACCAACTTTAATGTTGCTGTTGTTGTGGTCTTCAGTCCAGAGACTGGTTTGATGCAGCTCCCCATGCTACTCTGTGCAAGATTCTTCATCTCCCAGTACCTACTGCAACCTACATCCTTCTGAATCTGTTTAGTGTATTCATCTCTTGGTCTCCCTCTACGATTTTTACCCTCCACACTGGCCTCCAGTATTAAATTAGTGATCCCTTGATGCCCCAGAATATGCCCTACCAAGCGATCCCTTCTTCTAATCAAGTTGTGCCACAAATTTCTCTTCTCTCCAATTCTAATCAATACCTCCTCATTAGTTATGTGATCTACCCATCTAATCTTCAGCATTCTTCTGTAGCACCACATTTCGAAAGCCTCTATTCTCTTATTGTCTAAACTATTTATCATCCACGTTTCACTTCAATACATGGCTAACTCCACACAAATACTTTCAGAAGCGACTTCTTGACGCTTAAATCTATACTCGATGTTAACAAATTTCTCTTCTTCAGAAACGCTTTCCGTGCCATTGCCAGTCTACATTTTATATCCTCTCTACTTCAACCATCATCAGTTATTTTGCTCCCCAAATAGAAAAACTCATTTACTACTTTCAGTGTATCATTTCCTAATCTAATTCCCTCAGCATCACCCGACTTAATTCGACTACATTCCGTTATCCTCGTTTTGCTTTTGTTGATGTTCATCTTATATCCTCCTTTCAAGACACTGTCCATTCCGTTCAACTGCTCTTCCAACCGCGCGACTGCTACGCTCGCAGGTTCGAATCCTGCCTCGGGCATGGATGTGTGTGATGTCCTTAGGTTAGTTAGGTTTAAGTAGTTCTAAGTTCTAGGGGACTGATGACCACAGATGTTAAGTCCCATAGTGCACAGAGCCATTTTTTCCTCTTCCAAGTCCTTTGCTGTCTCTGACAGAATTACAATGTCATCGGCGAACCTTAAAGTTTTTATTTCTACTCCATGGATTTTAATTCCTACTCCAAATTTTTATTTTGTTTCTTTTACTGCTTGCTCAATATACAGATTGAATAACATCAGGGAGAGGGTACAACCCTGTCTCACTCCTTTCCCAACCACTGCTTCCCTTTCATGCCCCTCGACTATTATAACTGCGATCTGGTTTCTGTACAAATTGTAAATAGCCTTTCGCTCCCTGTATTTTACCCCTGCCACCTTCAGAATTTGAAAGAGAGTATTCCAGTCAACATTGTCAAAAGCTTTCTCTTAGTCTACAAATGCGAGAAATGTAGGTTTGCCTTTCCTTAATCTATTTTCTAAGATAAGTCGTAGGGTCAGTATTGCCTCACGTGTTCCAACATTTCTACGGAATCTAAACAGATCTTCCCCGAGGTCGGCTTCTACCAGTTTTTCCATTCGTATGTAAAGAATTTGTGCTAGTATTTTGCAGCCGTGGCTTATTAAACTGACAGTTCGGTAAGTTTCACATCTATCAACACCTGCTTTCTTTGGGTCAGTATTGCCTCACGTGTTCCAACATTTCTACGGAATCTAAACAGATCTTCCCCGAGGTCGGCTTCTACCAGTTTTTCCATTCGTATGTAAAGAATTTGTGTTAGTATTTTGCAGCCGTGGCTTATTAAACTGACAGTTCGGTAAGTTTCACATCTATCAACACCTGCTTTCTTTGGGATTGGAATTATTATATTCCAAGGCTGTCAGTAGTTCTAATAGAATGTTGCTTACTCCCGGGGCCTTGTTTCGACTCAGGTCTTTCAGTGCTCTGTCAAACTCTTCACGCAGTATCGTATCTCCCATTTCATCTTCATCTACATCATCTTCCATTTCCATAATATTGTCCTCAAGAACATCGCCCTTGTATAGACCTCCTATATACTCCTTCCATCTTTCTGCTTTCCCTTCTTTGCTTAGAACTGGGTTTCCATCTGAGCTCTTGATATTCATACAAGTGGTTCTCTTTTCTCCAAAGGTCTCTTTAATTTTCCTGTAGGCAATATCTATCTTACCCCTTGTGATATGTGCCTCTACATCTTTACATTTGTCCTCTAGCCATCCCTGCTTAGCCATTTTGCACCTCCTGTCGATCTCATTTTTGAGACGTTTGTGTTCCTTTTTTGCTGCTTCATTTACTGCATTTTTATATTTTTTCCTTTTATCAATTACATTCAATATCTCTTATGTTACCCAAGGATTTCTATTAGCCCTCGTCTTTTTATCTACTTGATCCTCTGCTACCGTCACTATTTCGTCTCTCAAAGCTACCCATTCTTCTTCTACTGTATTTCTTTCCCCCATTCTTGTCAGTCGTTCCCTAATGCTCTCCCTGAAGCTCTCTACAACCTCTGGTTCTTTCAGTTTATCCAGGTCCCACCTCCTCAATTTCCCACTTTATGTATGGTTCAGTAAAAAGTATCCTCTGCCCTGCAGTTTATACTGATCCGCAGCGTGTAGATGTAGATGTATAAAGTATGCAGAAAATGAAAGATCCCGAAATATAGATTTTTCTAAAATACGCAAGGATTCATTTTGCACATACGAGAACAAAGAAAATCTTATTCAAGTAAGAGAATATTTTAGAATTTCAAACAAATACGTCTAAATAGCTGTTTACATTTTCACGGGGGTGTTCGAACTTACGTACTTCTCTTAAAAATACCTGTCCACTGTTATTTTGTCTCGCAGGACAGTATTAGATGTTAGTTCACTTTTTCTGATATCACTCAATTTAAAAAAAAATAGTTTTTATGTTTTTATTCTGAATGTAAGAAAATTGTCTTACTAGTTAATAAAGGTCTCATAAGAAACAGTTTGGCATTGTATTGAATTAAAATGTACCTTGTGTGGAGGACTGTATTTGTATTTTGCCATGATGCAGGGACAACTGTCTGTTTTATGTATGGACAAATTGAAGAAAAATAGTTAAAATTATATTTCGCTTCATCAAAGTATTTAAAATAAAATGCACTATTTTAGAGTTTTTCTTGCATTTTTCTATAGTGGTATTGGTGGTAGGGACACCATTAATGCCTGGATGACTGTCTGAGAATGGCGTGCGCAGGACAGATTGCGTATTACTGTCTCCCGGTAGTCGTAGAATAAGGAGCGGTCAGTTAGCAATCACATTCTTTATTCAGTAAGACACTCGTACGGACGTTGTTGGCGGCGACTCGGTGACGTGCGAAGATCCCCAGACAGATGCCGTTTGTTTCCGCAGCAGATAGGGGCGGGCATACCCGTGGCAGTGCGACGACACAGGGCAGAAGTGCTGTCTCAGCGAAGTGGCAGTGGGGACTGAGGTCTTGCACCATTCTATTTCAGCTGTACTCCACGCCTAGTAGCAGGATTTCATAGGCAGCTAACTTTTCCACCCCACAGGTTGTGAAGTCTGGATGAAGGGATACTGCAGTAACATTCCACTTTTTGCCTCAACTGGGAGCAGAGCTGCCGTGCAGTGGTGTGATGTAATGTGTGTGTATGTCAGGGGAAAGGAGGAGGGGTGGCTATGAAAGAGGCTGTGTCAGCAACGTTTTGTTCACCTGGGAGTGGGGTGGTTTGCAGAGAAGTGTGACTGGAATTTCTGTCTGGCCTTTCTGATTTGTATTTTCTGTCATTTTCATAAACTACTTCTGGCATTTGTTGACGCACTACTCTTAACAATCCTACGTTCAGTCTTACGCACACTTTTGTACAAAACTTAAGGATGAAAGTAACTTCTTCCTGCCAACTAACATAGCCCGATGAAACTTGGTCCAACATAGAAAGAACTACTACAGTATAGCACAGGAGGTAACTGAAAGAAATACGTAACGAGACCAACAGAAATGACAATTTTGTTCATATTCAAAGATAATAAATTACACTGAGGTCACCACGATTTATGATGGTGGACATTAGAAAAGGCAGGGTGTGGTGGTTCTTAATACAGATGTGATCACCAGAGAGGGCAATTCACGTTGTGCAACGTGCTCCCGTGCTGACCACAAAATTGGTAAGGTGTTCTTGAGGTCAGGCGGTCCACCAGTGCGGCTGACAGCTGCTGGCCGGTCGTTGGTGCGTGTGGACGTGCTGCAGCACATCCCACGTGTGCACGTTGGGATTTAGGTCGAGGGAACTAGCAGGCCAGTCCACCTGCCAAATATCCTCTCGTTCCAACACAAATTTCGTCCACTCCTCCCCTGTCCCCCTTCCGGTCACCGTGTCACTGTGGAGCACGAGATTTCGTCCTTTGGGGTTCTATTAAATGTGGTTGCAATTGCACCAGCTGTTTGACGTGGGTCCCTTCTTGCCCGTTGCACAATGTAACGGTCGTCTGCTGCTGCAGTTGACCGTGGTCGCCCACCTCCTCTCATTCGGGCAGCAGTGTCTGTGGTTCGGAACGCTACCCGTGAACGTGAAACAGTTCTGTGAATTATAGCAAACTCCTGGGCTATACTAGTCACACTTGGTCCTTCTTCCAGTTTCCCGACGATTGTTTCCCCTGTGAAGTCATCCAAGTGTTGCCTCCTGGCCATGTTGCATTGAAGAACGCCACCCCAGTGCACTGTGAATGCTCGCTGATTGACACACGATGTCTTATCAAGTTGCTGCCTTTTGTTGCTGGGCCAGCCCCTTTTCGCGCTATAGTCACGGTGACGTCACGCTATGTGACGTCCAGCTTTCTGTACACGACTGGGAGACCTCTGGGAACGTTCTCCCGCACTTTCATTTATTTCCACCAAGTTGTCGATACACTACTGGCCATTAAAATTGCTACACCACGAAGATGACGTGCTACAGATGCGAAATTTAACCGACAGGAAGAAGATGCTGTGATACGCAAATGATTAGCTTTTCGGAGCATTCACACAAGGTTGGCGCCGGTGGCGACACCTACAACGTGCTGACATGAGGAAAGTTTCCAACCGATTTCTCATACACAAACAGCAGTTGACCAGTGTTGCCTGGTAAAACGTTGTTGTGATACCTCGTGTAAGGAGGAGAAATGCGTACCATTACGTTTCCGACTTTGATAAAGGTCGAATTGTAGCCTATCGCGATTGCGGTTTATCGTATCGCGACTTTGCTGCTCGCGTTGGTCGAGATCCAATGACTGTTAGCAGAATATTGAATCGGTGGGTTCAGGAGGGCAATACGGAAGGCCGTGCTGGATACCAACGGCCTCGTATCACTAGCAGTCGAGATGACAGGCATCTTATCCGCATGGCTGTAACGGATCGTGCAGCCCCGTCTCGATCCCTGAGTCAACAGATGGGGACGTTTGCAAGACAACAACCATCTGCACGAACAGTTCGACGATGTTTGCAGCAGCATGGACTATCAGCTCGGAGACCGTGGCTGCGGTTATCCTTGACGCTGCATCACAAACAGGAGCGCCTGCGATGGTGTACTCAACGACGAGCCTGGGTGCACGAATGGCGAATTGTCATTTTTTCGGACGAGTCCAGGTTCTGTTTACAGCATCATGATGGTCGCATTCGTGTCTGGCGACATCGCGGTGAACGCACATTGGAAGCGTGTATTCGTCATGCCATACTGGCGTATCACCCGGCGTGACGGTATGGGGTGCCATTGGTTACACGTCTCGATCACCTCTTGTTCGCCTTGACGGCACTTTGAACAGTGGACGTTACATTTCAGATGTGTTACGACCCGTGGCTCTACCCTTCATTCAATCCCTGAGAAACCCTACATTTCAGCAGGATAATGCACGACCGCATGTTGCAGGTCCTGTACGGGCCTTTCTGGATACAGAAAATGTTCGACTGCTGCCCTGGCCAGCACATTCTCCAGATCTCTCACCAATTGAAAACGTCTGGTCAGTGGTGGCCGAGCAACTGGCTCGTCACAATACGCCAGTCACTACTCTTGATGAACTGTGGTATCGTGTTGAAGCTGCATGGGCAGCTGTACCTGTACACCCCATCCAAGCTCTGTTTGACTCAATGCCCAGGCGTATCAAGGCCGTTATTACGGCCAGAGATGGTTGTTCTGGGTACTGATTTCTCAGGATCTATGCACCCAAACTGCGTGAAAATGTAATCACATGTCAGTTCTAGTATAATATATTTGTCCAATGAATACCCATTTTTCATCTGCATTTCTTCTTGGTGTAGCAATTTTAATGGCCAGTAGTGTTTTATTAGTTTATCTTTCTCGTTCTTAAGTTTTGCAAAGCAGTGTAGCTTTTCTTGCAGTTTGAGAAGTAGAATTCCACCTGTGCAGAGTGTCACGGGTCAATTGTGGACGAGTCTTGAGGGCCGCGAGTGAGCTAAAGACCCACGCGAGGCGTCAACTGCTCAAGTAGCCGCTTCCTGTGCCAATGACACTGACGCCAGCACGTGCAGCGGGGCCTCACGCTCTCAACCTACACATGTCACTGTCGGTTACCTCAGATACACGAATGTTTTCACTTAGTCTCCGGGTTTGAGTCGATTTCGCTTACACACTTTTTCAATCTTTTAGATTGTACATGAACAATGACTAGGCTTGCCAACTTCCTTAGAGACAAATGACATATCTTATTTCAAGGAGAGCTAAAAACTTTAGCATTTACGTAAAGCGAAGGTTTCATACATTTGGCATTAAATATGAATTTCTGGTTAAGTTTAAGAGATTAATAACTGGTGCTACATTATAAATTTGTCTTCTGATTATGAAAAACACTTTTTTTTAATTCGTTGAAGGTCTGTCTCTCTTTCTTTCCGCTGGTTTTTACCCATCACCATATCTGTCTTTCGATAAATGCTGAGGTAACGTGAACAGAATGCATATAAGATACGATTTTTTTATTTATTTAATGACTTTATCACTTCTTTTTTGAGCATATGCTGTCACTTGTCGGTTGTATTTCTTTCGTTAGGTAGATCCATCATCATTCGTTAATATTCTTCAGACTTAATTAATATAGTTTAAGAATATGAATTATCCTTGCAGACACTGTATATCACATTGAATTTATCTCGAGGGTAACTTTTTAACTGGTCATATGATTTCTTCCATTCCCACGCCACTGAGCGTTTCGGAATTTTCATCGAGACACAAATTCACTCTGTTACACGCCTATTCATAAATATGGACGAAACACTGAACCAAAAACTACTTATTGGCACTCAATAAGAGGCAAATATCAGAACGACAGTAACAGCGACGACAGGTGATAATAGAGTCAACGTTTAATGATTAAATTATGCCAAAAGTGTCGCGGATCAGGTGACTCCAGTTGCCGCTCTCAGCTGTCCAAATGGGTGGGAACATGGTTACAGAATGTTTACAGTGAATGTGGTGTCACCGCCAGACACCACACTTGCTAGGTGGTAGCCTTTAAATCGGCCGCGGTCCATTAGTATACGTCGGACCCGCGTGTCGCCACTGTCAGTGATTGCAGACCGAGCGCCGCCACACGGTAGGTCTAGAGAGACTTACTAGCACTCGCCCCAGTTGTACAGCCGACTTTGCTAGCGATGCTACACTGACAAATACACTCTCATTTGCCGAGACGATAGTTAGCATAGCCTTCAGCTACGTCATTTGCTACGACCTAGCAAGGCGCCATTACCAGTTTATATTGAGCATATTAATGTACCGTCAAGAGCGATGTACACTAATTATGGATTAAAGTTAAGTATTCAATCAGTTACCTCCTGTTTTGCTAGTCTTATTTCTCTGACCTGTTCCAGACCTCACGCCAGTCTGCGTGTAATTAAACGCCTGCATTTCGACCTCCTCTAGCAACATGGTGTTGGCTCTTCTGCCAACACAGCAGTGAAGGCTTGTGATAGGTTTATCTGTGAAACTGAATTACCAATCTGTGAATGTGACCGTGCCCGTGAAATATTATATGTACCTGCAACTTTTCAAAGGCTGTGAAATGTGAATAGGTTTGCATACATCGATATAATCTGCACATACCGATTACGTAATTTTCTGTACAATGTATTAACCATTCCCACAAATACACTAAAGAGCCAAAGAAACTGGTACACCTGCTTAATATCGTATAGGGCCCCCGCGAGCACGCAGAAGTGCCGCAACACGACGTGGCATGGACTTGACTAATGTCTGAAGTAGTGCTGTAGGGAAGTGACAGCGTGAATCCGGCAGGGCTGCCCATAAATCCGTAGGAGTACGAGGGGATGCGGATGTCTTCTGAAGAGCAAGTTGCAATGCGTCCCAGATATGCTCAATAATTTTCATTTTTGGGGAGTTTGGTGGCCACCGGAAGTGTTTAAACTCAGACAAGTGTTCCTGGAGCCACTCCGTAGCAATTCTGGACGTGTGGGGTGTCATTGTCCTGCTGCAAGTCCGTCGGAGTGCACAATGGACATGAATGGATGCAGGTGATCAGACAGGATGCTTATGTACGTGTCACTTGTCAGAGTCGTATCATGTTTCCCATATCACTCGAAATGCACGCGCCGCACACCATTACGGTGCCTCCACTGGCTTGAACAGTCCCCTGCTAACATGCAGGGTCCGTGGATTCATGAGGTTGTCACCATACCTGTATACGTCCATCCGCTCGATAGAATTTGAAACGAGACTTGTCCGACCCAACATGTTTCCAGTCATCAATAGCCCAATGTCAATGTTGACGGGCCCAGGCGAGGCGTAAAGCTTTGTGTCGTGCAGTCATCAAGAGTACACGAGTGCGGCTTCGGCTCCGAAGTCCGTATCGATGATGTTTCGTTGAATGGTTCGCAAGCTGACATTGTTGATGGCTCAGCGTTGAAATCTGCAGCAATTTGACGAAGGATTGCAGTTCTGTCACATTGAACGATTCTCTTCAGTTGTCGTTGGTCCCGTTCTTGGAGGATCTTTTTCCGGCTGCAGCGATGTCGGAGATTTGAAGTTTTACTGGATTGCTGATATTCACGGTACACTCGTGAAATGGTCGTACTGGAAAATCCCTATTTCATCGATACCACGAAGATGCTGTGTCCCATTGCTCGTGCACCGACTATAACACCCCATTCAAACTCACTCAAATCTTAATAATCTGCCATTGTACCAGCATTAACCGATCTAACAACTACGCCAGACACTTGTCTTATATAGGCATTGCCGACCGCAGCGCCGTATTCTGCCTGTTTACATATCTCTGCATTTAAATAGGCTTGCCTATACCGGTTTCTTTGGCGCCTCAGTGTAAATAGTTGAATAAGTGTTTATGATTTTTAATTAAGTAGTAAAATGGAATACAAAGTCATTAAAATTTTTTAATGTTCTTTTCTTCTTCATGTACCTCTAAGCGAACCTCTACGCTCAATTTTGTACTCCCAACGATGCTTCAGATTAATTAATTACACATTAATTGCGTCTGGAGAAACTTTATCCAGAGAACTGTATTAATAAGTTTTAGCCCAAATGATGAAAAGAAGAATTAGTCGATTCAGAACAAAAGAATATGCATAATGTTTGTTTGAACTGTGGGGCAGCCACTGAGGTGTCTTCACGTAGCACCGGTGGTACGGCTACCCACGGATTCCGGAGGTTCGTGTACACCTGTTGTATACGACTGCTCGTTCAGCTATTGACAGTACTACAGACTAGGTTCACTCAGAAGAATGGATGGATAGCTTAGTCAGTAAAAGCACTAAAGAGTGGTTTCAGTTGAAAAAACGAATATGTTGTTCAACCGACAAAAAGACTGGAGACTATTTTCACTTTGACTTCAACGGCGTGTGTCGATTGTTTTCAATAGGTTGGTCTCACGTACTGGTTTCACTCAAAAGAATGATTGCTTGACTGATTGATTTGCGAGAAGAGACCAAACAGCGAGGATTAAGGAAGAAAGTCACCTGTGCCCTTTCAGAAGAACCATCCCGGCGTTTGCCTCAAGCGATTTAGGGAAATCAGGACGGCCGGAAGCGGATTTCAGCTGTCGTCCCCCCAAAGGCGAGTCCAGTGTGCTAACCATTAGGCCACCTCGCTCGGTCAAAAGAATGAATGAGTAGCCAAACCGACACGTCTCACTATAACAAACTAAATAGATTGTTTTTATTCTGTTGCTGCCATGACTAGACGCTTACGAATCAGCGGCGTGACTAGGTTGGTCAACTGAGGCAATGTCTGGGACCTCAACGACAAGGAGCGAACGAAAGAAAGATAGGAAAAAATAGAAATGAAAGGGAAAAACTAATTAAATTGATCAGTCAAGTCAGGTATTTCGCTATACTGAAACAATCTAAGGTGGCTCTGGAAATATTTAAGATGTGAAGATACGTGACTATATAGACGACAACTCTGTATCTCGAAACGATTGATAACAACTAAAAAAAAATTTTGATCGCGGCAGGCTATGACGGTAGGATTTAAAAAGCAATTAGAGAAGGGGGTATTGAAATTCTTAAGGCTTTGGCAAACATAATTGTTATGAGTAAGAGATATAACGAACGTAAGTGTAGCAATAGGTGTTTAAAATGTAATTTAATCCCACAGCTTTGTTGTTCTGTGTAAATTACTAGAAAGAAACAATTTAGTACTTAATACCTTACGACCTGAGACTATTTATTTATTTACTTATGCATTTAGGGCCTTCAGGCCCTCTCTTACACCTAACAAGGCATACTAGAGTGAACGAATTTCAGTTTGTACAGAACATTGTGGACATACCACGTGTTATACAGTATTAATGTTAAAGAAAAAATAGAGATTATAACAGTAGTACAAGGATAATTATAACGATCAAAATAAAAATAATAATAGCAATCAAGAATAATAATAATAATAATAATAGTAATGACTATGTATATGAAAGTAAATATATTTTTCTTTTATGAATGTCAGTCCTACTGCTAGTCGGGAATTTTCTCGTTATGTTCTTGCAGCTTGTGAGTTATTCACATCGAGCAGAGACATAAGACGATAGAATGGGGTGAAAGAGATATAGAAGAGGTAGCAAGGTTAGAGGAAGAGAAATAGAATGGTAAAATTCGAAGCTATGATGGAGAGGAGAAAGGAAGAGATGAGAGGGGCACAACAATGGTGGCTATACCGTCCCTAATATGTAAGTTGTGAGTTCCCTCTTGAATGTTGAGTGGTTCTGGATAAGACGCGGATCACAGGGGAACGGGTTCCATAGTCGTATGGCTGAGATGGAGAATGACACGGAGAAAGATTTTGTGTTATGTATAGGTACAGCCAAGATGCTAGACGTATCCGATCTGGTATTGCGGTTGTGGAATGATGATAAGTGTTTAATGTGAGAAGATAAGTATTGGGGGCACCAGTGACTAAGAAATCGATGAAGTAAGCACATCGTGTGGAGATGGCGTACCTTATGTGGGCGTATCCAACCTATCTGGGAGTATGAAGGACTAATATGATCATACAACTGTATTTTTTGTTTAACAGGGTTGGGAATTTTTTTCTAAATTTTTGGATTGCATGTAGGGAGGAGAGCGATTTCCGGCAAGCTGTGACTGTTTGTTCTTCCCAGTTTAGGTGTTCATCCAACATTATTCCAAGGTCTTTTACTGTTTTTGGTCGGTAGTTGGGTACCATTGAGGAGTATCTGAGGGGCTGTTCCACGAAAGTACCGGCTGATTAACTTTGGATGAGATATAAGAATGACCTGGGATTTCTTGGGGTTTAGTTTCAGACCTAGGTTCTGTGCCCATCGAGAAACAGAGTAAAGATCTGCGTTCATATCGCTACTGCGTCAGCAATGTTCTTGGGGCTAACTTATGTACTGTTGGATGTTGTCGGCATATAGATGGTAATTGCAGGAGTGAATCACTGAAGAAATATCATTAATGTACAGTGAGATGAGTAATGGACCATGGACGGAGCCTTGGGGAACTCCAGAGCGCACGTCTTTCCATGATGACTTCTCCGACCCACAAATGACTTGTTTACTTCTGTTTTTGAGGTAGCTGTCGAACCATTGTATTGTGCTGTTTGAGAAATTCAGCTGTTTCATTTTAATTAGTAATATATCAAAGTCAACTGTATCAAAGGCCTTGCTAAAGTCAAGTACTGTTAGGATGGTAGCTTCACGTTCAATGTCATCTGTTACTTTGAGTAATGCAGTTTCTGTACTATGGTGCTGTCGGAAGCCTGACTGATATTTATCATGGGTGTTATGAGTTTTGAGGTAATCCATCAGCTGTTCATGGACGATGTATTCTAGGGCTTTAGATATTGCAGGTAGTATGCTGATCGGCCTGTAGTCACCTGGCGACTTTGGGTTGTCAGTCTTGGGTATAGGTTGAATTAAACTTTGCCTCCACTCAGTAGGTTATGTACTACTGCCAAGAGACAGGTTGAAGATATCTGTGATAACTGGAATAATAGTGTCTACAACGTTCTTAATCATGCCAATGCTCACTCCATCATTTCCTACTGCCTCGGCGTTGCAGCTGCATTTGACCTTTCAGGAATGGAGTTTTCAGACGGGATCATTCCACAAACTGCTTGACGAAACTTTCAACATCTGTGAAAGATGAAGCATCATCTGCACATTCTCTTACAAACGAATAAAAACAGGAAAATAACATTTTCAATAGCTGTGTGAGGGCGAGAGGCTGACAGAGCTCGCAGCTAGAACTTAATGACCCTTAATTTATTCAATGATTAACAACATTTATTCCTACCTAACAACATGCTGGACTTTACGTCAGAATTTAAAATTATTCAGGGAGAACGAGCCATTCTGAGACGTGTTGTCGAAGGAGGAGCTACCAATGATTCGATTTTAAGAAGAAACAAAAATATGAAATCATTCATAGTCGAAGATTTCGCTGTGATCACGTTTTGAAAGCTGTGCTGTAGAGGTAGAAATTAATGCGAAGTAAACTCCAGCAGACGCAATATACTGGGCTCCAGCAGGCGATTTTGAGTGACTTAGAAAACAATTATACACATGATTAAACTTTTTAAAAATGGTTCAAATGGCTCTGAGCACTATGGGACTTAACATCTGAGATCATCAGTCGCCTAGAACTTAGAACTATTTAAACCTAACTAACCTAAGGACATCACACACATCCATGCCCGAGGCAGGATTCGAAACTGCGACCGTAGCAGTCGCGCGGTTCCGGACTGAAGCGCCTAGAACCGCTCAGCTACCGCATAACTTTTTAACTACTGGTACTGAATAGAATGAGTCAATATTAAGTAAAGACTTCATTAAAATTTTTAAGGATGTGCCCATTCTTAAGTTATATTTAGCCACTTGCCATTTTATATAGTCTATCTACCCTCACACAGTTTACAAGTGATGTGGGTACCAGCAGCACTTCTACTTACAAATTCTTTAGATACACGTTGATATTGAAGAGCCATTGTAGAAATACTCGTAATCAAACCACAAGACTAGTTAATGAAAAATGAATTGAAAAATTCAAAGCGTGCTTGTAAAATATATATCTGACATATTTACACTATTTTCTGTAGCTTACACAGCCTATCTACTTTGAAAACTGGTGTCGAAAATAATGTATTGAACACTCCTAAACCCTGGTCTACAAATAGTCAGAACAAACTGTAGACTATGTATCAAGGTACATTAGAGGACTAAGTCACATTACAAATTGAAATGCAAAAAAACATCAGAGAATCCTTTTTCAAAGGAACCATCGATTTGGAGAACACAGGAAAAACCCAAATTTGAATGGCCAGACGGGAGAAGGGGGACAAAGACAGCATCATTGCATTTTGTTAGTGCAGGTTGCCTACATTCAGGGGAAAAACTATTGTTCTCTTTTTATTGGCAGGTCCTTATCCTATTGTTCCACTAAGTGGATTATGACCCCCTGGGGATAGTCTGTCCTTCTGAGAAACCTTACCCCACTCCTGCCCTTGCCCCTCCTCCTCCCAACTCCTTAGGAAACCTCCAACCCTCCCCCCTCCCCCTCACTAATACAGATACACTCTCAGGCCTGAGTTATTCGAATAGCCCCTTCTCACTCTATCAATCTGATTGACACTTAATTAAATTGATCAGTTAATTAACTCCTATCCCTCTGGTAAACCCCGATCCTCCTCTCCGCTCCCCTACATGGAAATTGGTGGCTCTGTGCTGGGGAAGAAGGATCTGACAACAGGAAATTCAATTACATAACAGAGGGTATACTGTTTATTTACAAAAAAAAATCGGTTAGCAGGAGTTGGATCTCTCTTGCTTATCATTCTCTGCTGTTTGGGAAGATGCAGGTCTTGTAAGATACATCGAAAAAAAGTAATTAAATCGCTCGCTTTTTTTAAATTCCGACTGCACAAGGAATACCATCATGAAACAGTTATCACACAGAATTACACTTAAAAATCCCTCAATTGCGAGGCACACACTGTCCACCATCAGCCACCCTCTGGCCTTCACATAACGCCAGCTCATGCCACCGCACGCACAGGTTGCTCGGGGTCCTGCAAAGTGATGCGTCCGTCAGTGGCCACAGCATGTGCCAGAGTCCAAAGCGTCCACTCGGTCCCTTGACTGGCAGACTGAGTATCGCTCTAATCCCCAAACAAAAGCATCAGGTTGCAGTAGCCCTTTGATACTTGATACCCGAAAAGATCTTGTCGCATGCTCTCTCTCTCTCTCTCTCTCTCTCTCTCTCTCTCTCTATCATTCTCGCCCCTCCTGTAGCCTGTCACCGCTGGACCTGCAAGCACCGTCGGTTGTGGTCGGACTGAACTGACAACAACGCAGCATTTACTCGGGTTGTTTCATTCTGCCATGGGCTCTAAGCTGCCCCAGCCTTCCTGGCGCACTTTCTTGTGTTGGATTTCACGAACTCCTTCAGGAGCTGTTACATCTGGTGCAGAATATCATATCTCATAAGCTATCACAAATGGTACTTCAGAAGATGTGCCACAGGAATTATGTGGAAATTTCAAATTTCAGTGTGAATTTATACCGTCATGGTTATAGAGTTCCTGACTGTTACACGTCTGCTAAGTGTATTTTCTTTTTAAAAACACTATAGAATTTCTAAATTAGTTCTCTCTGCTACTTTCAGAAGGAGGAAGGTCTACTGTGTGATAGGATAGATACAACAGCGAATACCACTGTGAGACAGAGTCCGCTCTGACGTGCTGAGATGCGTTAAACACGACACTCTTTTAACCACGATCCAGTCCATAGCAGTAGTTGCCATGGGTAGATGTCAGAGATCATCCTGTGCACTCACCTCCAGACATCCGTCCCCTTGTACACCGCCAGCGCCGACGTTCAGGGACAGCAGAAAACTTCAGCTGTGTCCACAGTTGCAGTCATGGGCACACGTGTATGCGAGAGTGCACCACCCCCGGCCATGGAGGGCATCCAGTGATGATTCGAATGGTAGAAATTCTGATGTTATCAGTAGGTCCAGTGCAAACATCCATCACTTTGAGTATTCTCTCATGCAACACATACACGTCTGCCTCTGTTGCACTCACCCAGCACACTGGTCACTTCGCCAGCCCTTCCTGCCATGGACAAGATCAGACGGGTCAGTGCATTCTTTGTACACAGCCCAGGCTGAGCTGATCCATTACTTCTGGTTGCTGACTCCTCGTGACCACCGCTGCAGCCAGCCTCAGTGCACTACGAAACAAGCAACTGTAGCTTGGATGTATACAGTATTTCTAAACATTCACACCCGACATACATACACCAGTCGAATAAATCCACTTTAGCAATTCGAGGCAGCAATGTCGTTTACCATACACCTAGAATTTCTCACACGAAATGTAGATTCCTCCCGTTTAAACGAATTATTTTCCAAGATAGAAGAAATCGGACAATACACTCATTTTCACATTGCTAATGTATCGTTACTTGTTATGAAAATCCTGTACAGGATTATGGCACAGGTTTATTCCCTCTCTCACCGAGCGAGGTGGCGCAGTGGTTAGCATACTGGACTTGCTTTCGGGAGGACGACGGTTCAATCCCGCGTCGGCCATCCCGATTTAGGTTTTCCGTGATTTCCCTAAATCGCTTCAGGCAAATCCTGGGATGGTTCCTTTGACAGGGCACGGCCGACTTCCTTTCCCATCCTGCCCTAATCTGATGAGACCGATGATCTCGCTGCTTACCCCAAATCAGCCCAGCCCAACCAGCTTATTCCCTCGGAGTATTCTTTCATCAGGTAGAAAAATATCATTTCTTATCTGTCACGTCCTGCATCACAGGACTAGAATATTAAACTCATTTTTGGTTCATGATGGAGTGCTAATATCTGCCACTGTCACTGCCACTGCGTCCTCACTGAGCCGTGTGTCGGCTCTCAACATATATCGCACTGTAAAGATTGTTCTGAGTCCTTCCATTCCATCGTTAATTGATTCTTTCATATTTATTGTTATGCTGCGTACGATTCTGTTGAGATTCCCCTCTGGCGGCGTGTGCGGTCTTATCTTCGAGTCGTTGCTTCCTGTTAGCTTTGTGTAAGGGAATAAGATCTTTGGGGGGGATGGCCGGTTGGTTGCCTAGCGATGACGAGTCGGTCGGTCGGTTTTTAAAATCGGGAATTAGAGAATGTCGTACGATAGGACCGCGGCGTGGCGTGGCGGTGGAGAGTTGGCTGTTAATCCGAGAAGCCGCGTGGACTATCCTGGCGATGCGAGACGAGTGGGACGAGTTGACGGGACAAGGCTGTAAGCTCTTGCTGTGAGCACCCCGGGGCCACGGCTGTGGTTCCGAGTCACTACTTGGTGGGAGCGGCAACGATGTCTTTAAATTTTCCGTCTGGGGGCGGGAAAGATTGGCTAGTAACTCGCCTAACCTGAGGAGTGGTATTTCGCCGCCGTGGGTGCAGAGAAGACGAGGGCTCCGGTGACAGAGCGCGTGGTTGCGTGACTGTGCCGAGTTGGGTACACTGGCGACGTGTACACGGTCGGGTGTGAGGAACCTTTGCATCGGAGTTCACCTGCTGTTTCTCTGATAAATGCAAGTTAAGTTGGTTAAAGGTTTAGATGTTAATTGAAGAATTTTGGCTTGTGCAACCAGCGTCTTTTCTGCCTTGTGGCCTCCTGCGTTCGGGTTTCCTGTCTCTGTCGCCGGTGTATTTATAGACCGTGATCTTTTGGCTTCTTATTAGTACTGCCTGGGAGGAAGTGTATTTTTGGGCAGGGATTATGGTTCCTGATTTGATTCCTCCTCCTCCCCTGGCCTCGCGTGAGGTCGATGTGATTGCGGAATGTGAGGTGTTGTGGGTCTGTTAGCCCGCTTCTAGCCTGAGCATCCTTCGGGAGACAATTTGGCCGCCCTTACACCCGGTCGGTTAATTATTTCTATCCCAGGACATTTTGGTGGCGGGACAGGTCTACTTCAGGTGAGCTACAGATTAAATTGGTGACAGTGTTGCAAGGAGGGTTGGTCAAAGACAATGCGAGGAGATCTTTCAATCTGTAGCATTGTCCTAAGAATGCGATAAAGCTCTGTGACTTCCATCTGTATAGGTTAAAACGGGCAATAGTAATCGTAAATTACGCACTATGATCAAAGTGCTAGAAATATGTAGATCGCTGTCTGGTATACTTTGGTATACATGTTCGAGAATTAACTTTGAATGGACGTACTGCACAGTCATCTATCTACATTCGCAATGGTACTTGCAAAGTAGTGGAGGGGCGGTTCAGCAAAGATACAGAAACACCGAAGCATGCTGCCGTTTCATTGGTCGGCGTTGAATTTACAGAAAAACTGGAAAATTGCTAAAATTGATCGCACTATCAACAGTGGTGCTTATTACAGTACATCGATGGCGTCTTTCCATCCCATCCGCTCATTGATATGCTTTTGATTACCTTATAATGATGGACTGACATCTCTTGTTTGAGATGGAGAGAGGTCTTGGTGGAACCAACACCTTCTAGTGATGGCCAGCACTGAAACAGTGTTCGCATAAATGACTGCAATATAAGGAATAAATTGAAACGAACACCGAGCCATCTGCTGCCCCGTCACTGTGAGAGATGAGTTTAAATGTAGTCATCAAACACCTTTGGACAGCTGTTTGGAAACGCTCCACAATGCCGCAAAACTCTTCCAGTTTCCTTTTTCTGTGACTGTCTTTTATTTCAATCATCCAGTGTGTGTGTTGTGGGAGCAGCAGCAACATGATATACACCATGCGATGCCCAGTTTTCTGTGAGAACCAATGGATCGAAACATGTTAATGTCATTTTAGAGCGTGACACAGACCTCGAGGTGAAGGTGGAAAAAACAAAATGTATCATGGTGTAAACGCTGTAGTAACATACACTGCTTGGACATGCTACAGCAGAAAAACAGTGTATCAGGCAACAAAACAGGGACCCTCTCTTGCAACTGATAAGTCTGAGGTATATGTCCCTCCAACAGTACAGGCATGAAATTTACCCTGGTCTGTGCAAGTGACTTCGATCACTGGCCACCTGCTCCAAAGTATATTTAATAGGATCGCCACATATGCTCAGTGCCAGCACACAGACAGTATTTGTTTTCAACATATGACAAGAGAGAGATGCGGTAAAATCTTATCAAGTTCTCTATTGGATGAAGTTGTGTAGCTTTTACAGTTCGTAGTTTTTCTCTGCTGGATGGTACAAAATAACGATGACAGAGAGAATTTTGGGTGACTCATTGGGATGATCACATGGACGAAGCTGCAGGAAGGACGGTGCAGAGACTGAGGAACAACTACAAAATGCAGAGGGACTGTCTAAAGCCTTGTTGGAGTTTAGCTGTAGCAGATAGGTTCGAAAAAGGTGACTCGTTTTGAGACAAGAGAGTAGCATGAATAATATTCACCAGTGACTGTAAGCATTAAAAGATGTCCCGATAGGGTCCACAGCAAGTATGTGGTTGACTGGATAGTCTTGATTCCAAATCGCAGACAGCATTTCTACCAGAAATCGTAACGCTATCAGCAACTCTTAAGTGTGCCTGTAGAACCAAGACCGCTTTTTTGTGCAGAGTGACGGTAACATAGTTGTTGTGATCGTGTTTTTATTAGCACGGTCCTTCCGCGAAACGTAAGTTGCCAGTGGTAGAGTCCTTCTGTTGTCAGCTTCAAATGTCGGTTCTCAATAATGTTTCTCGAAAAGAACGTCGTCTTTCCCCGAGCGACTGTCATTTGAACTACCTGGTGAGTGTAATCCGACTACTGAAAAAGAAAAATTACGCGCCATATAAAGTGACTCTCATGATCAATTTAAATTGTACCAATTTGATATCAGACATGGTACCTGGCTGGTGGAGGCAATGGTTAGAGAACCAGGGATATGATTCTCGACGTGACTTTTTTTTTTAGTTGCAGCTATATCTTTTACGCCAACGGCCTTGCCGCGGTGGGTACACCGGTTCCCGTCAGATCACCGAAGTTAAGCGCTGTCGGGCGTGGCCGGCACTTGGATGGGTGACCATCCAGGCCGCCATGCGCTGTTGCCATTTTTCGGGGTGCACTCAGCCTCGTGATGCCAACTGAGGAGCTACTCGACGGAATAGTAGCGGCTTCGGTCAAAGAAAACCACCATAACGACCGGGAGTACAGTGTGCTGACCACACGCCCCTCCTATCCGCATCCTCACTGAGGTTGACACGGCGGTCGGCTGGTCGCGATGGGCCGCTTGTGGCCTGAAGACGGAGTGCTTATATCTTTTGACGATATTTGAATCTCTCGCCTACACAGGAAGAGATGACAATCATAATAAAATCAGATGTATTACCGAATTTGTAAAGTGATACGCATTATAAACTGCATATTTGCAAATTCTCATTGCTGTCACCGTAAGACAGATTCTGAAAGCGAGGAGGCATCCTGTGACAGTCGTTTATCGTAGCAGGCTATCGTGAGCCAATAATGAGTTTAATAACCTAGTCCTGTGATACAGAACGTGACAGATACGAAATGATATTTTTATATCTGATAAAACAATACTTAGAGGGAATATAGCCTATGCCATAGTCCTGTACAGGATTTTCACAACAAATAACGATACTTTAGCGATGTGAAAACGCATGTACTGACCGATTTCTTCTATCTTCGAAAATAACTAGTATAAACGGAAGAAATCTACATTTCACATGAGAAATTCGAAGTGTATTGTCAACATTGCTGTCTCGGATTGGGTAAAGTGAATTTTTTCAACTGGTGGGTCTATGTTGGGGTAGAATTGTTTAGAACTACTGTATACATCCAAGCTGCAGAGGCGATCAGGAGCCGGCAACCAGAAGTAATGGATTAGCTCAGCGTGGGGCTGGTACAAGAATGCGCCGAACCTTCTGATTTTGCCCATGGCACCAACAGCTAGCGAAGTGATCAGTGTGCTGGGCGAGCATGACAGAGATGGATGCGTGTGCGTTGCGTGAGAGTAGATCCAAAATGATGGACATTTGCACTGGACGTATTGATAACATCCGAATTCCTACCAATCCAATCATCCCCGGACGCCCTCCATGGCCGGGAGTGGTCCACTCTCACATACATGTGTGTTCATGACTGCTGCTGCGGACACAGCTGCAATTTTCTGCGGTCCCTGTACGTCGGCGCTGGCGGTGTACAAAGGGGCGGACGTACTGCGTGTGGATGTCTGGAGGCGAGTGCGCGGGATGAGCGAGTGTTTCAGCGATCTCTGACATCTACCCATGGCAACTACTGCTATGGACTGGATCGTGGTTAAAGGGTGCCGTGTTTAACGCATCTCAGTACATCGCAGTGGACTCTGTCTTGCAGTGGGGATTCGCTGTCGTCTCTATCCTCTCGTGCAGTAGGGCTTTCCTTCTTCTGAGAGAACCAATTTAGGAATTATATAGTGCTTTAAAAAAGAAAATACACTTAGCATACACGTAGCGGTCGGGAATTCTATAACCGTGACGGTATAAATTCAAATAGATATTTGAAATTGCAGCTATCATTCCTGTGGCACGTCTTCTGAAGCATGTAGTATAATGTGGCGGAAATGTTTATGTAAAGTTTGGGATGTGTATCGTAGTTTAACACAAGAAAAACAATGTTCAGTCACTATCTAATTATTTCATATCAGGTTTTACAACACATAACTAGCATTCAGATAACCCTCCACCACCAGCGATTTCACTGCAGAACATCAAAAATTAAACAAAGTTCAATTAGGCTGGTAAAAGTTTTGCAAGTAATTTACATATCTTGTGTAATCCGGGGTGCTGCTTCTTAATGCTGCTGTAGGTTCATTTTGACGTTACTGCATCGTCACATGGATATTATGAAATGGTCGAAAAAAGTTTTAGTAAAATATTTTCTTGTTTACAAAGATTTTTATTTCGCATGCTGGATGTTTTGCGGAGAATATTTTTTACATCAAAGAATTTAGATCTTCCAGTTAGGCCTGTAAAACAGTTTACACTGTGACAAAACAAAGTCTTACATGCTGTTAATACGAAATTCGGCATAAGACTGAAGTAAGGCGGTGTACAAATCGCCTGTATTGATATGGTTTTAAACCATATGGTCCATTGTTATATATTGAATTTTACATAAGAACAATTAATGTTTATTACATACATCTTCCCAAGTTACACAGAAATTTACATAGTAAAAAAGTGAATAATTCCACACTAAGACAGGAAAGAACCCGTTTCTATAAAGACTATAAATTACATGTTTTATCATTGCAACATTATACCTCGTTAGTTTGCATATAAGTACTTAATTGACTCAAAGAAAAATCATGGACATTTTCAGGTGTACAGAGTGATTAGTTTTATGGAATGAAAGGCCTAGATGCAACTCATTAATTTTTGTATGAGTAAAATTTACATTTCTATAGGGTCGTAAGTACAGTTCTAGTTATTATTAATTAACTTACACCAATTAAAACACGAGTATGATTGATTCTGACTGAAAAATCATCGTGTCATATTTTTGTTATGGATTCAAACAATTTCTGACTTCAAAACATAAAAATAGCTGTCTCTCTATGACTTGGAAATATCGGAACTTTAATTGTTAATCACACCATAATTAAAATAGGGAAATCATTCCTACCATGAGCCTGGAAATTGTATTGTGTGTAAATTACAATGGTACATTAGTTTTTAATCCAACAACATTCCTTCATTCCATTTACAGGTGAGACACAATGTAAACAATGTCAAAACAATAGTTTAAATTAGTGTAAATTACTAATGATGTATAACATATATGTAGATTTTATAACTCCTGGAACAGTTCATGAAATGCAACACAAGAAAGCTTTCCAGGAATACTGGGGCAGCTTAGAACCCATGGCGGAATGAAATATCCCATGCTAGTTCCTGTGTCATCTTCAAAGCAAGCTACAGCTCTTTTTCTCTTTATATGCAACGATCTTTTTTTAAAGTGTATTTCTAGTCAGCCTGCTACTAGTTCTGTGGCATCATCAATTTGTGTGTGTGTGAGATAGCTACCGCGTCTGCCTTATGTCCCTTGCATCACGATCATATGACTGGGAATTAATTATTTATTAACTTCAGCTATTAACTCAGCAGTATTCCTGGATGGATTCCCAATTACAAATTTGCCTTGGAAGGAGTTCTCGCATGTGTCGGTACTCCGCATGGATTTACTGGGTAGACGCTGCTTTGTTTGTGGTTCGGTCCGACCATGACCAACGGCACATGCAGGTCCAGCTGTGGCTGGCCTCAGGAAGAGAGCAATACAGAGAGAGCATGTGACAAGGTGTTCTTGGATATCAAGGATTAAAACCTTGCCTTGCTTTTATTTGGGGATTAGCGTGACATCCGGTCTGTCAGTCACAGGACCCCAGTGAATGCACTTTGAAACTGGCACATGGCACAGCCGTTGATGGATGAGTTGCTTTGCAGCACCCCGAGCAACCTGCACGTGCGGTGGCGAAAGCTGGTGCTCTGTGTGGGCCCGTGGATGGCTGATGGTGGACAGTACGTTCTTCGCGATCAAAAGATTTTTAACAGTGTAATAACTGTTTCATCGCGGTATTCCTTGTGCACTAGGAATTAAAAAAAGGCATCGATTTAATTACCTCTTTTTGATGTAATTTAGAAGATTTGCATCTTCCCAAACAGCGGTGATTGATGAGCAATAGTCATCCAACCCCTGCAGACTGAATTTTTTATAAATAAACAGTATAGCCTCTGCTATGTAGTTAACTTTCCTGTCATGAGATCAGTCCTCTCCAGCACAGAGCCACCAGTTTCCAGGTAGGGGAGGGGAGGAGAGGTTGGGGGTTTACCAGAGGGCTAGGGGTAAATTAATTGAACATTTTAATTAAGTAGTCAATTAAACTGATAGAGAAGGAGGGAGCTATTCGAATAACACAGGCCTGAAAGTGTACCAGTATCAGCAAGGGGGTGGGGGGTGGGGGGGGGGGGTTTAAGGCCTCCTGAGGAGTTGGGAGGAGAAGGAAAGGACTGATTATCCCTAGGGGTCACAATCCACTTAGCAGAACAACAGGTTTAGGACCTGTCAATCAAAAGACAACAGTAGGTTTCACTGATGCTGTCTTTGTCCCCCTACTGATAGGGACTTTCCGTTATCAAATCCAGTATGTTACCTCCAACTGTATTAAGAGGCCTACAAGGAAAAACATATTTTTACAGTAACAAAATAAGAACGATTTACAACCTAGTAAAAATGAGGCAGGAAAATAGAATTAATAAAATGAGGATATTCTTGAAACAGAAATAAGGAACCAATCACAGGTAGTCCCAAAACTGTAATGATTTACAGCATGTATTTTAGCTAACAAGTTCACACTTTAGGTCTGGCGATTTCCATAGTGAATAAATTACCGTTTCTGAGAAAAGTATTTCGAAACAAAGTTGGTAAGTTTCAACACTTGTTTTTTTCTTCTTTTTTTGAGAGTATTTGCCGAAGTACACAGCTCAGCTAACACTGCTTCTGAATATAGCAGTTCAGTTTCCTCAACACGACTTACCGACATAGTGACGTCCGAAATACTGAATGAGAGCGACAGTTTGCAAGCGATACTGCTGCCAGCCTTAATAGATCCGCCATTGATGCTTTCAACATAGAGGACAAAACAGCGCAAGAGGTCACCTACAAATTATGTTTACTGCTAAGAATTAGTGAGCATCGAAATGAAACGCAGCATGAAGCAATGATGAATATGGTGTCAGGCCTACTGCGTACAATTTCATTTGATCACCAAATTTGGCAGCAAGAAGAAGATAAAAAAAAAATGATTCGGAGCTCTAATTCTACGCATCTCTACCAATTCAATACTTGGGAAACGAGAAGCCAAAGAACTATGTCTGCATGATATTGGGACTGAAGTTAAGTCGTCATGGGCACATAATTATAACCTTATGTGGTCCATGTTGGACTGTAGGCAACTCTTTATGACATACAAGATAAGTCACTTTTGTTTGTTGGCAGAACTCAAGTGTTTGTAGACTGCTGTCGTTGTTCCAGGCCCTTACTGTATTTCGCGATTTTTTTGAGGTACTGACGACTGAGGGCGAGCACATCCATTCTGTTCGCTATTCGCCTATCTCAAACTGTTGCTCAGCAATGACATGGTCCGCTGCAGGGATTGTTGAGAACATTGTCACGTTGCAATCTGGTGCTAACTCTTAGAGGACTTGATACGAAAAATAATCTCCGCCTACTTGAGGAAGCTATAGAGCAATAACAGCAGGTTGCCAAGGCAATGCCCTGGGACTCCCGGGGACAAGGCAAGCATGACACATGAGGAAAGAAAGGAAAAAAAGAATAAGGTAAAATGGAAAAATTAAAATGTTCCATGTGTAGTGTGCAGTATTTGTTACATCCAATGATGTAGAGACAAATAACACTTTCAGTTATCGATAAATGTGAGAAAAATTGTTACGCCAGCAATTTGCTTTTCTGAAGTATTAAATACACTCCTGGAAATGGAAAAAAGAACACATTGACACCGGTGTGTCAGACCCACCATACTTGCTCCGGACACTGCGAGAGGGCTGTACAAGCAATGATCACACGCACGGCACAGCGGACACACCAGGAACCGCGGTGTTGGCCGTCGAATGGCGCTAGCTGCGCAGCATTTGTGCACCGCCGCCGTCAGTGTCAGCCAGTTTGCCGTGGCATACGGAGCTCCATCGCAGTCTTTAACACTGGTAGCATGCCGCGACAGCGTGGACGTGAACCGTATGTGCAGTTGACGGACTTTGAGCGGGGGCGTATAGTGGGCATGCGGGAGGCCGGGTGGACGTACCGCCGAATTGCTCAACACGTGGGGCGTGAGGTCTCCACAGTACATCGATGTTGTCGCCAGTGGTCGGCGGAAGGTGCACGTGCCCGTCGACCTGGGACCGGACCGCAGCGACGCACGGATGCACGCCAAGACCGTAGGATCCTACGCAGTGCCGTAGGGGACCGCACCGCCACTTCCCAGCAAATTAGGGACACTGTTGCTCCTGGGGTATCGGCGAGGACCATTCGCAACCGTCTCCATGAAGCTGGGCTATGGTCCCGCACACCGTTAGGCCGTCTTCCGCTCACGCCCCAACATCGTGCAGCCTGCCTCCAGTGGTGTCGCGACAGGCGTGAATGGAGGGACGAATGGAGACGTGTCGTCTTCAGCGATGAGAGTCGCTTCTGCCTTGGTGCCAATGGAAATTCAAATAAGAACACCGTGAATTCATTGACCCAGGAAGGGGAAACTTTATTGACACATTCCTGGGGTCAGATACGTCACATGATCACACTGATAGAACCACAGGCACATAGACACAGGCAACAGAGCATGCACAATGTCGGCACTAGTACAGTGTATATCCACCTTTCGCAGCAATGCAGGCTGCTATTCTCCCATGGAGACGATCGTAGAGATGCTGGATGTAGTCCTGTGGAACGGCTTGCCATGCCATTTCCACTTGGCGCCTCAGTTGGACCAGCGTTCGTGCTGGACGTGCAGACCGCGTGAGACGACGCTTCATCCAGTCCCAAACATGCTCAATGGGGGACAGATCCGGAGATCTTGCTGGCCAGGGTAGTTGACTTACACCTTCTAGAGCACGTTGGGTGGCACGGGATACATGCGGACGTGCATTGTCCTGTTGGAACAGCAAGTTCCCTTGCCGGTCTAGGAATGGTAGAACGATGGGTTCGATGACGGTTTGGATGTACCGTGCACTATTCAGTGTCCCCTCGACGATCACCAGTGGTGTACGGCCAGTGTAGGAGATCGCTCCCCACACCATGATGCCGGGTGTTGGCCCTGTGTGCCTCGGTCGTATGCAGTCCTGATTGTGGCGCTCACCTGCACTGCGCCAAACACGCATACGACCACCATTGGCACCAAGGCAGAAGCGACTCTCATCGCTGAAGACGACACGTCTCCATTCGTCCCTCCATTCACGCCTGTCGCGACACCACTGGAGGCGGGCTGCACGATGTTGGGGCGTGAGCGGAAGACGGCCTAACGGTGTGTGGGACCGTAGCCCAGCTTCATGGAGACGGTTGCGAATGGTCCTCGCCGATACCCCAGGAGCAACAGTGTCCCTAATTTGCTGGGAAGTGGCGGTGCGGTCCCCTACGGCACTGCGTAGGATCCTACGGTCTTGGCGTGCATCCGTGCGTCGCTGCGGTCCGGTCCCAGGTCGACGGGCACGTGCACCTTCCGCCGACCACTGGCGACAACATCGATGTACTGTGGAGACCTCACGCCCCACGTGTTGAGCAATTCGGCGGTACGTCCACCCGGCCTCCCGCATGCCCACTATACGCCCCCGCTCAAAGTCCGTCAACTGCACATACGGTTCACGTCCACGCTGTCGCGGCATGCTACCAGTGTTAAAGACTGCGATGGAGCTCCGTATGCCACGGCAAACTGGCTGACACTGACGGCGGCGGTGCACAAATGCTGCGCAGCTAGCGCCATTCGACGGCCAACACCGCGGTTCCTGGTGTGTCCGCTGTGCCGCGCGTGTGATCATTGCTTGTACAGCCCTCTCGCAGTGTCCGGAGCAAGTATGGTGGGTCTGACACACCGGTGTCAATGTGTTCTTTTTTCCATTTCCAGGAGTGTATATGTAGCCATGTAACACTTGAAGCATAGAACACATGCAATCTTGCCTGAAAACAAAATACATCTTACGTGTTGTGACTTAGAGGCGCTCAAAATATTCGATTGTTTTCGGACCTGCATAAGAGTACTAACTTTCTATATGTATTAAGTTTAGTCTATGCCATTAATTTGGTAATCAGCACCATATATAACGCTCATGGACTTCAGCATACTCATTCATATTCACGCCAAAATACAACCATATCGTCAGTATCGTACAATTCAAACTGAAGGAAGCAGTCAGCACAGAACACAACGAAAATTTTTGCCGAACAGTAATCGAATGTTGAAGAAATATCGATATCTACCAAAGACTACCGATGTACCTGGACGACACTTTTCCCCACAGATCACTGCTTTTTCCCAATATATTGATATCAAAATGGCACTATCCAGTGCCGAAATGTTTATTTTTGTCACATTTTTTCACAATTATCGATAAATATTTGAAACTGTTGTTTTAAAATTATAGTAGAATATAATTTTTCTTTCACTTACTACTTTATGAACTGTCATCACGTCCAGTCTTTCTCTTTGAAACAAGTGTATATGACACAAAGGAAGTAGTTCGCTTGCACTGCAGGAGGTGGGGCAGGGGGGTGGGGGGTGGGGGCATTGTGAATGGGATAACAAGATTCCGATGTGAAGAAATAGCACGCTAGTTGTGTTAAAAAAACGTGTGATGGGAACTGCAACGTTTAGCTTCACTAGCTATTTAGGTACTATAACTGCTAGGTCACTGGCGTTAGCAGAAATGAAAAAACAGGGAAGTCGACATAAAGTGTTCCGGACAAATCCGATGTGACGAAACCGAACGACGGACCCATGGCACACATTTTATTGAGCCACTTATATGCAGTTACCCTTGTTGCTAAGTGGTTATCGCCAAGCGTGAACTAACACCATTCTCCTTTCAATTTTTGCTCTAAAGGAAATATTCAGGCTGCTAGCTTGGTGTACAGAATCTCTAATAATTAATCAAGACACAAATATACAGCTCTAAAACCGGCAGAACAATGTGCAGCCGATATTTTTATACTCAGGTACGTCGATATTTTTTCGTTAATATATCGGTATTTTTTCGATATATCGAGAGCCGGTAATGATATCTTTTGAATATCCATATAAAAGATTCCTGATATTTTTTAAAATATCAACAGTATCTAACCCAGCAACCGCATTTCGGGAGTGTGCTCGCGTTTACCAATAAAGCTACCACTCGAACAAGACTTTTGTAAATATTATAGTCTAGTAGTGAAACATACATTTTAAAATTTCGAAAAAATTCTAGTTTTTAGTGAATCTATAATTATATTTTTCAGTTAAACTGAACTCAAAATTTGAGTATAACTGAATGGCCATAGGTCAACCACCCTCCACACACTTAGCTGTAGATGCGTCTTTTCACAATAGACGTCTTATTCAGTAAATAATAGCATTAAAAGATAGTTTAAGATTTTGGTTTTATCTACACGTCAGTATTCTCTTTAAAAAGTATTTTGTTGATGAAAGCCAACAACAATTAACGAAATTTGTACTATTCTTGGTAATATATGTTGTTGCGTTCACACTGCTGAAGTTAGCCACTGAAATTTTGAGACAGTTTCATACATCCAGGACTGCTGTTTGGATTTAAACTTTCGCTTCAGAAACACAACACAAAAACATTTTAAACATGTGAAAACACTGAATCCATTTTCTTGGAATGTGGTTCGCCTTACGTAACTTTATTAAAGTCTGTTATTATTACACCATACGCGTTTAAATTCGCTTCGTTTCATTTGTGAAGCATCCTCAGTGTCGATTTGTGATCTTGTTAGTGAATATGTACCATCCTGGAGCTGTACTTGACGTTAGATAGTTTGCGTCCGCAGGATATCCGATTTTCGAAGTTTTACGAACACATTTCAACTTAATACGTCACTTCCAGTGACAATTATGGAACCAAATCTCAGTGACCAGTCGAAGTGAAGTGTTAAGTCGAAATGTGATAGAAAAACGTCGAAACTCTGACATCCTTGGTTTGCAGATCACTCCAGAGCGACACATATGCACTAATAACATAACAAATCGCCGCTAAAGATGCTTCACAAATAAAAAGAAGGGAAATGCATTTGGCACAATAGAAACATCTTTCGTTTAGTTACGTCAGACGAACCACGTCCCAAGAGTATGGAAGCAACTAAGGAAGCACGTAAAACGAAAAAAATGATGACACTGAATCCAGTTCACACGATTCGCAAAGGGCGTAGACATTTCTCCGCTTTGATTAAAGTCGTTTTGTGGCTTCAGGAAGGTTACTCATTCCAGAAACAAACATTAGATCCATGATGAGCAAAAACTCTTCCGATGCGGCGCTTGTAACTGCGGAATAACTATAGGCGAAATAAGGTATGTAAAGGATAACAGCACGTGACCACAACTGAAATGCCGCAGCACCTGCATTCGGTGGGCAATCCAACTGTTACGTAGGCGAGGCCGGACACTTTTTGTGCCTCGAGGTAGGACGTTGTGTGTTGTGTTGAGGTTCCAAGAAAAACAGATGGAGCTTTGCGTGTACTCAGTGCAACTGCAACTTGGAGCATTAAGTACTCTCTGGAGACAGGTTCAAAACGATCTGAGCAAAACGTACAGGGCCGGTCGAGAACATTTTTCCATACAAGCGACGTATCATTTGGTGTCCACTCCCTCCTCCTCCTCCCTCCCTCCCGTCGAACATTAGTCGTGGTAAGACCTTTGAAAATGTGTGGATAAAAATCCAACGTCAAGATCGCAAGCTTTCTTTACTGATTGCCAGTTTCTGCTCATTACGGAGCCATCTACAGATCACTCAATTGTTCAGTGTGCGACACTGCACATCGTCGTATCTTTTTAGAGCTAAGTTGCCCTAGTTAAATAAAAAATCCTAAAGTGAAAATCTTGGTTATGTGAGTGGACAACGTTAATCACGTTATTAATGTTGTCAGTTTACATAACCAACTAAGATTTTCACTTTAGGGTTTTTATTAACATTGCTGGTTTATACAACCAACTAAGATTTTCAGTTTAGGATTTTTATGTAAGTAGGACGACTTATCCCTGAAAAATACGACGATGTGTAATGAATGTCACACGCTGAACAACATTTTAGACTGATCTGAAGATGGCTCGGTAATGAGCCGAAACCGGTTATCAGTAAATAAAATTTCCGATCTTGTCGTAGGATTTTTATCACGTATCTCCCCCCATTGAAAATGCCAAAGAACAACTTTGAAAATAAATCCAGGTCTAGTGATCATGGAAATAGGACGGTTTTTTTCTCTTTAAAATAAGTACTACATTGACATTTCTAGATCTCAGTTCACTGTTAAATATTAAAAGAAGAAACAATTCACCTCCATGTAAGACAGTTCCTAAAATCTTTAAAGGCTTTTAATACAATCATAAAGAACTAGACCTATTGCATTGTTCTCGTCTGTAAAAGATGTGCTATCTACTGAACTTCCACAATGGCGAGGAACATGGTACATGCTTGATTGGGTAAAGTACATTTTGCTGCTGATATGACATCTGTTGCACCAGTATGGTCCAAGATGGGAAGGTCGAGCACAGTCTGTGTGTTGGCCTCCAACACCACCTGAGTCAACGCTCTGGATTTGTTTGAGATCATCTCAGGAGGGAAGCGTATAGCACTTCGGCTGATACCATTGAAGAACTGAGCATCCTTGTCAATATTTATGAGACGATTTAGTATTGCCTCCAATTGTGACAACGATATGTGGAACTTCTCCGTTCACTAGTCATGCATATTGTTTTTCTTGTTAAAGAAGGACTCAGGTAAAACACAAGCCCATTTAGATGGTAATATAATAGAAAAGTATACGTTTGAAATACATTTATACTAGCTAGGACAATATTTGATAATGAAGTCAGTAGTGACACGTAGCCAACACATTATCTCACAAACAGTTCGTATATGGACCCATGTTTATTGGGACGTTTCTGCGCCCATTATCGTGCAGGTGTCAGTTTTCGCCACGAACTATGACATCATCCTGTATACAAATTTTTAAATTGGGCGTCTCCTGCGCTCCTCTCAGCTTGGCGTCCCAACTGGCCACTTGTGCTGCTTGGAGCTTAAACCGGTCCTGGTTCCACGTACACATTTCTGTTGGTAGGGAGAGGTATGTTCGTCCAAAAAAAAAAAAAAAAAAAAACAACGATGTAAGCATTTCTAACGTGCCTTGTATCAAGTACATTGTTTGTGATGTTAACTACAAGGATTGGATAAAAAGTAGCGACAACACTGCTGTAACATGAAAGATGTGCGTCATACGGCAGGAACATTGTCGGTAGCTGACAGCAGAAGTTCAGTTGCAGTAGTGCAGCGAGTATACTTTCTGACAGTGCAGGAGGCCAGTTCAAACAACCTAACAATAGTTCCGGATTCACGAACAATGTGTCTGAATCAAGATTGAAGTGCCACAGGGTAGGAGCACAAAACAATGTTTTTAGGGGCTACCCGAGGTGTGCGGTGATGATATCATATGGTGCTGAGATGGGTAAAGGCGCTTCAGGATGGCAGGGATGCCATTCAAGGCTGGCTCCGTTCAGGACGACCCCCCCCCCCCGCCTCCCCCCCCCCCTTTTCACCGGACAACTCGACAATTGTGCTCCTTACCTCCCTGTTGAAGTGGATCGTCGATGGACTGTGACTGAGTTAGCCACAAAACAGTGCTCAACATTTTGCACAACATTCTTTAGAAAAACTGCTGCACGATGAGTACAGCATGCCATGACCGAGGTGCAACAGTGGCATCGTTTTGTATTTGCAGACTCTCAATCACTACCACAGTGGGGATGAAGACTTCCTTGGAAGGATCGTCACTATGGACGAAACCTGTGGTCTGTTATATGAACCACGATTTAAGTCGAAATCCAATGAGTGGAAACGCCCAGGTTCTCCTCTCAGACATAAAGTGAACCGTGAGCTATGTGGTACAAAAGTGATGAATATTGTGGCTCACAATATACATAGGTTAATCCTGCATCACTTTGTACTGCAGGGGCAGTCTGTCACTGCAGCCTACTACTGCTACTTCTTCAGACATCTCATTCGTCCCGCACTGAGAAGAAACTGACGTTACCTTCTGGCACGGCATTGTCAGCTGTCATGACACGTACAATGCCACGTGGCGAACCCGGTGCAGGAGCTCCTGCGTCCATGGGGGTGGGAGATACTGGAACATCCACCTTATTCATCAGGTATGAGTCTGTGCCATTACCATCTGTTCATCAAAATGAAGGAACCTCTTTGTGGCACGCGCTACAACACAAGAGAAGACATCATCTGTGCCACAGGGTGATCCTTGCGAAACATCGACATAGGTGGACGCGCTGAAGGTGTATGACGCCTTCCATCTGCATGGAAGAAGATGGTGAAGATGTGGAGTGATTATATTCATGGTATATAATACGGTGAACGACTTTCATTAAAGTCAGGTATGAATTATAGCAGTGTTGCCATCACCTTTTATCCAACTCACATATATGTTTGTGCATATTATAGTGTAACATGAGATTCTTCGGTATAACATGTTCCACTACTATCCTCTTAAGCCGACTAAAGATGTCTGTGAGAGTGGAAAAGTTATTTTAGATAGTTATTAAGTCGTGAACATTCCGCTCTGTGCGACCTTGTTTTACGCCTGTGCTTACGAACTATAAATGACGTCAACTCTACAACAGCAAGGCGCGATGATGACGAATAAAATGCTCTACCTTCTGTGGCAGAGCGCTTGCTCTTTGGAACGTCGCAGCCTGGTGGTGCCTTGGAGGACAAGGAGCAAAAAGAGGTGTTCAAGAATGTTGAGGAAAAAAACAAACGATGAATAGTTATTAGTGCTGTTTCAATCGCTGGCAATGTCAAAGGAAGGCGTTTGTATGTTGAAATTGTCTGAGATCTGTCCGCTCGAAATTGTCATTGAAGTTATAATGTGGAGAAAAAGAGAATGTAAAATACAGAAGAGTTAACGATACATTGTTTGTCATTTAGCAAAAAATTGGCGTAGATCTGAGCTCTCTTACAGCCCTCGACCCTCTGCAGATGGACACAAAGTCACACAGCCAGAAGCAGTCTACAACATCAAGAAAGCTACGAGGTGATCGTAACGTTCAAATAAGGTAAAGGTGGCCACACGAAGCATCAGGGTGACAAACCGATCAAAGAAGTAAGGACTTAGTTACAGCCCGTAACTCGAGACACATTTATTTCACTTCAATATATTCCACAATTGTTCCAGTAGATTCCCAACGTACGTACTGTTCTGGATATAAACTCTTGAACATAATTCGGAAAGAATGCCTAAACGTTTAATGTTAGTCCTCCGTGAAGAAATTGATACTTGATAAACTCACGGGCAATAAGTTTTAGCTAGAGCTGCTGAAATGTTGTATGTTACACCCAATCTACAAAAGCGACCAAAGTTCTTGATGTTACCACTCCTCTGTGGTATGAATGACAATCAAAGATATGATTATAGCGTTGGTGTAGTAATCGTTTACAGACAAAAGAAATGCTCACAAATACCTACATAAATGAGCCATGCCAACCACATCTACATATAAATCCTGTAAACAACCGTGAAGTGCATGGCAAATGGTATGTCACATTTTACTAGTTATTACGGCTTTCTCCCTTTCCGTTCATGTACAGGGTGTGGGAAGAATGATTACTTAAATGCATCTGTGCATGCTATGATTAGTCTAACCTTGTCTTCTCAGATCCTACAGGAGCGATAGATGAGGGGGGGGGGGGTTGTAATATAGTCCTAGATTCATCACTTAAAGTTGGTTCTTCATACTTTCTAAGTAGATTTTCATGGGATATTTTTTTCAGCATGTATGTGACACTTTCCTACAGGTCAAACAAACCTGTGGCTATTCATGCTGCTGTTCTTTGTGTTCATTCAATGTCCACTGTTATTCCTATTTGGTACAGGTCCCACTCACTAGAGCGACATTCTAGGATGGGTCACACAAAAGTTTTGTATGCAGTTTCCTTTGAAAACTGATTGCATTTCCCTAGTATCCTACCAGTGAACCTCAATCTGCCACCTGTTTTCCCTATAACTGAGCTTTTCTTAACATACCATTCATATTCCTAAAAAGTGTTAGTAGTGTAAAAGAGGGAGTTCTGGTGCAGACTAGATCACTGATGTGTTGAAAATAGCGGATATGGAACTGAAATCAAAGAAATTTTTACCTAAAGAAGTGTCAAGTCACTCTCCATGCCTAGTCTTAGGCTTTTAAAACGAGTATTGAACCAACAACACTGAATGACTTGAAAGGTTCAGTGGTGAAAATAGCTAATATAGTAGTAAGATCGATGAAGCTCCTGTGGTGCCATCTCGGAACTGTATTTAACATCAATCAGCTGTCAGGAACACAAAATTTATGTTCCAACACATACTGTCAATATAATCTAAGAGTAGTTGAAGATATGTCCACCATAGATTGACTGTCTCCATAGCAATCCATATTGCAGATACAAGTTTCACAGGTTCATGACACCAGAATTCTTCAAAGTTACTAGCTAGCGAACACATAGTTATGGAGGTACATAACCATTCTCCCATTGGTCCATTTTCAACACACACACACACACACACACACACACACACACACACACACACACACAATACACACACCCAAAACAGCATATACAACACACAAAACACCACACCAGGAAACACCACACACCATCTAACACACCACAGACGAGACACCACACACGACACATAACTCACACCAGAAACCACGTATCACACACCCAACACAGCACACAAAAGACCCACCACACACACACAGCACATCATAACAAAGAATTCTCAGCCAGCTGTACCACAGTGACCCCCTTTTCTTTTGATGGGTGATGTATTATTTGTTCACCAACATCAATTTTCACTGTTGGTACACCTTGGTATGATGGAAATTGGATATCAATGTAGAAAAAACGTTGAACTCCAACCATCCTTTCTACACACAGAATGTGATCTAATGTCCAAACAGGTACTGCATTTTAAGTGAGTTCACACATAAATTAGAAGAATGGCAGAATGAAATAAAGAGAACTGAAGGCATCATGAAATCTTTCAAAAAATTATAAGTACATGAAATGTATTCAAAATTGTAAATATGAACAAGTTAGCTTTGTGATGGAATGACGACAATGAAAATTTGTGCTGGACTGAGACTCTAACCCAGATTTCTCACTTATTGTGAGTGGTCACCTTAGCATTAGACTATCCAAATACAACTCATGGCTAGACCCAAACTTCCATATGTCATCCACCATGTGTCTACAAACCATACTTGTATATCCATTGTATATTCTGAGCAGGTGACTCATTTTACTTGAATGTCACTTGCCCACTGGTGTCGAATAGTTACGATATCGCACTGCCTGTGTTATTCCAAATTACGATGCAATGTTCATCGTGACTGCAATGTCATATTTATCCACAGACACTGGGCGAGCAACTTTTAAGTAAAACGTCTCACATGGACAACCGACTTTAAGTAAAATGTCTCGCCTGAGCGGGAATATACATAATGGGTGTATGAGTACAGGCTGTGGACAAATAGTAGATGAAGTTTGTGTCTGGCTGTGAATCATGCCCCGGATAGCTTAATAGTAAGGCGACTGCTCATGATAAGTGGGAAATCCAGGTTCGAGTCCCAGTCTGGCACAAACTTTCATTGTCATCATTCCATTATACAGCTGATGGTTGTTCATTGCAAATACATTTCATGTATTTCATAATGGCTTTAGTCGCCACAGTACCTGTTCCTTTGGGCTACATGCATGTCCACAGGATCATTGCATCATAACTCAGAATAACACAAGCACTGTGTCTCGCCTGTACGGTAATATACATAATAGATCTAAGAGTACAGGTTGTAGACACATGGTTGATAAAAGATGGAAGTTTTGATCTGGCCATGATCCATGTTCGGATTACCTAATGGTAATGTGACCATTCACAATAAGTGAGAAATCTGGGTTCGAGTCCTGATCTGGCTCAGGTTTTCACTCTCATCATTCCATTATACAGCTTATGATTATTCACGTTCGCAATTGCAAGTACATTTCATGTATTTCATAATGGCTGTAGTCACCACAGTGCCTGTTCCTTCAGACATAGATCCATGTCCAAAGGAACATTGCATTGTAATTCAGAATAACACAGGCACTGTGTCTCTCCTGTATGGAAACATACATAATTGTATGGGAACATACATAATAGATGTAGAAATTCAGGTTTTAGACACATGATTGACAACATATGGAAGTTTAGGTCTACCTGTGAAACACTTTCAGATTACCTAACGGTAAGGTGACGATTTGCAATAAGTGGGAAATCCGGGTTTGAGTTCTGGTCTGGCACAAATTTTCGTTATCATACCATTATACAGCTGACGGTTGTTCATATTCGCAACTGCAAATACATGTCATGTATTTCACAATGGCTGTAGTCACCACAGTGTCGGTTCTTGTGGACATACAGACATGTTCCAAGTTGCATTGCATCATAATGCCTTGAGCAGCCGCTGGTGAAGTATGAGTGCAGCAGCAGTGCAGTAGCGAGTCGCATATTTAGCTTTCATATTTGTTTTGTAGTTTGATTCTTAATTTCTTTCCGAGTGTTTGTGCGCTTGCATATTTAATTACATAAAATCCTTGCGTATTCTCGTATTTGAGAGGAGTAACATTGCTTATTGATAGCCGTAGAGTATAAATTCGCGGAGTCGTTAGATATTGGCAGTAGGATGGATAGGGTGTGTGCGTGCTATGTGCGGGCGCAGGAGGAGCTGGTCGTGGTTCGCGACCAGCTGAGGGTGCTGCCTCGAGGTGCAGCGACGGCGGAGGGCCTGGCGCGTCGCTTGAGACGCCCCCAGGTGTCGCTTGCTGCGTCCGCTGACTCAGCCGCCGAGGCACCTTCTAGTGTACCCGGCGCGTTGGGGCCGCCCTCACCTCAGGATGAGTGGCGGACTGCAACGCGTTCGCGTCGCTCGAGGCGGAGGGTCAATGTGGAGGCCGTCCAGCTGGCCTCGCCCGTTCGTCCTGTCAGTGGGCAGGTGGCCGCTCCTTCAGCAGGACCCGAGCAGGCACATGGGGACAAAGGCTTGCTGGTTATTGGGAGCTCCAACGTTAGGAGGGTGATGGAGCCCCTTAGGGAAATAGCGTACAGGGCTGGAAAGAAATCCAACGTGCACTCGATTTGTCTGCCAGGGGGCCTCATCCAAGATCTGGAGGCAGCCTTGCCTGCGGCTATCGAGCGAATGGGGTGCAGTCGTCTGCAAGTACTTGCTCATGTCGGCACCAATGATGCCTGTTGCTTGGGTTCTGAGGCGATCCTCAGTTCGTACAGGCGGCTGGCGGATTTGGTGAAGACCGCTGGCCTCGCATGCGGGGTGCAAGCAGAGCTCTCTATTTGCAGCATCGTTCCCAGAGTGGATCGGGGTCCTTTGGTTTGGAGCCGAGTGAAGGGTCTCAACCAGAGGCTTTGTCGACTCTGTGACGGCCTTGGCTGCAGATTTCTAGACTTGCGCTATTGGGTGGGGAATTGTAGGACGCCCCTAGATAGGTCATCGGTGCACTACACAAAGGAAGCGGCTACACGGGTAGCAGAGTACTTGTGGCGTGCATATGGGGTTTTTTTAGGCTAGGCAGTAGTGCGAGGTGTCCTGATGAACACTCACCAGTCGACATGCAGCCAGGGGAATCAGGACGCGCTCAGTGTAAAGACACTTCAGCTATCAAGATATTAGCAGTAAATTTTCAGAGTGTTCGGAATAAAGTTCCTGAATTTACTGCCCTCCAGGAAGCGTGTGGCACGCAAATTATTCTTCGGACTGAGACCTGGATGAACCCTGAAATAGGAAGTTCTGAAATATTTAGTGAGGGTTGGAACGTGTATCGGAAAGACAGATTAGACACCGTAGGCGGTGGTGTCTTCATTACAGTTTACAAAAATATTGTGTCTACTGAGGTCGAAGTAGAGTGTGATTGTGAAGTTATCTGGACACGTTTAACAGGGCTAGGGGAAGTAAAGTTAATTGTGGGGTGTTATTACCGGCCACCAGGTTCCACCGTGACAGTTCAAGAATCATTCAAAGGGAGTCTACATTCTGTATCGCAGAAGTACCCGGATCATGCTATATTAGTCGGAGGCGACTTCAACCTACCTAATATGGACTGGGATGTCTATGAATTCATTACAGGTGGTACAGACAAGCCGTCGTGTGAATTACTTTTGAACACATTATCCGAAAACTCTTGAGCAGCTAAATCGACAGCCAACGCGTAATGGAAATATTTTAGATCTGGTAGCCACGAACAGACCAGACCTCATCGACGGTGTCAGTGTTGAGACAGAGATTAGTGATCATGATGTTGTCATTACGACTATAGTTACGAAAGTTAAAATGTCGGTCAAGAAGGCTAGGAGTGTATTCTTACTAGAAAGAGCAGATAAGAAGTTCCATAAACATCAGATAAGAAGTTGTTAGCATCCCACTTAGTAAATGAATCGACTTCATTTACTTCCGGTACGATGGACGTGGAAGAATTATGGGCAAATTTTAAACACATTGTAAATCACGTATTGGACAAGTATGTGCCGAAAAAGTGGGTTACGGACGGGAAAGACCCACCGTGGTTTAACAACGCAATTCGGAGAATGGTCAGGAAGCAAAGGCAGTTGCACTCGCGGTACAAGAAAGATCGGGGGAATGACAGGAAAAAGTTAGTAGAGATTCGTGCTGCTGTAAAAAGAGCGATGCGCGAAGCATTCAACCACTACCACCGTCATACCTTAGCAAAACATCTTGCTGAAAACCTAAGGAAATTATGGTCTTAGGTAAAATCGGTAAGCGGGTAGAAGGCTTCCATCCAGTCACTCACGGATCAGTCTGGCCTGGCAACGGAAGACAGCAAAACGAAAGCTGAAATTTTAAATTTAGCATTTGAGAAATCTTTCACGAAGGAGGATCGTACAAACATACCGCCGTTTGAGTCTCGTACAGATTCCCGTATGGAGGACATAGTGATGGACATCCCTGGGGTTGTGAAGCAGCTGAATGGGTTGAAAATAAATAAATCGCCAGGTCCTGATGGGATTCCAATTCGGTTTTACAGAGAGTACTCTACTGCATTGGCTCCTTACTTAGCTTGCATTTATCGCGAATCTCTTGCCCAACGTAAAGTCCCGAGCGACTGGAAAAAAGAGCAGGTGATGCCTGTATATAAGAAGGGTAGAAGGACGGATCCTCAAAATTACAGACCAATATCCTTAACATCGGTTTTTTGCAGGATGCTCGAACATATTCTGAGTTCTGATATAATGAATTTCCTTGAGACAGAGAAGTTGCTGTCCATGCTTCAGCACGGCTTTGGAAAGCATCGCTCTTGCGAAACGCAACTCGCCCTTTTTTCTCATGATATCTTGCGAACCATGGATGAAGGGTATCAGACGGATGCCATATTCCTTGACTTCCGGAAAGCGTTTGACTCGGTGCCCCACTTGGTTCCCAAGTATGTGAGCGGCTCGAAGACTTCGTAAGTAATAGAACCCAGTACGTTCTCCTCGATGGTGAGTGTTCATCGGAGGTGAGGGTATCATCTGGAGTGCCCCAGGGAAGTGTGGTAGGTCCACTGTTGTTTTCTATCAACATAAATGATCTTTTGGATAGGGTGGATAGCAATGTGCAGCTGTTTGCTGATGATGCTGTGGTGTACGGGAAGGTGTCGTCGTTGAGTGACTGTAGGAGGATACAAGATGACTTGGACAGGATTTGTGATTGGTGTAAAGAATGGCAGCTAACCCTAAATATAGATAAATGTAAATTAATGCAGATGAATAGGAAAAAGAATCCTGTAATGTTTGAATACTCCATTAGTAGTGTAACGCTTGACACAGTCACGTCGATTAAATATTTGGGCGTAACATTGCAGAGCGATATGAAGTGGAACAAGCATGTAATGGCAGTTGTGGGGAGGGCAGATAGTCGTCTTCGGTTCATTGGTAGAATTTTGGGAAGATGTGGTTCATCTGTAATGGAGACCGCTTATAAAACACTAATATGACCTATTCTTGAGTACTGCTCGAGCGTTTGGGATCCCTATCAGGTCGGATTGAGGGGAGACATAGAAGCAATTAAGAGGTGGGCTGCTAGATTTGTTACTGGTAGGTTTGATCATCACGCGAGTGTTACGGAAATGCTTCAGGAACTCGGGTGGCAGTCTCTAGAGGAAAGGAGGCGTTCTTTTCGTGAATCACTACTGAGGAAATTTAGAGAACCAGCATTTGAAGCTGACCGCAATACAATTTTACTGCCGCCAACTTACATTTCGCGGAAAGACCACAAAGATAAGATAAGAGAGATTAGGGCTCGTACAGAGGCATATAGGCAGTCATTTTTCCCTCGTTCTGTTTGGGAGTGGAACAGGGAGAGAAGATGCTAGTTGTGGTACGAGGTACCCTCCGCCACGCACCATATGGTGGATTGCGGAGTATGTATGTTGATGTAGAATAATACAGGCACTTCAGTATCATAAAATACAAGTATTTCACGTTAGACATAGGGGCCTAACATATCCAGCCACACATCTGTAGCATCCAGGCTTACTGGCTATCGAGAATGTATTTCAGCACCATTTAGAACTGTTTGCAGACAAGCTCCGTGATGCACATAATTGTTTCCAAACGTAGAGTTTCCACTATCTCTAATTTCTACACCACTAGCATGTGGTGTTACTCTCTGCAACATTAAATCTGTTGTTACAGAACTGTCATTAGATCGAGAATTCATATAGCATTAATTTATGAAGATCCATGCTTTGATGACATAAAAGTAGCGCTGTCAGATTATGATTGGTGTCAAGTATATCGGAATTTGGCACAAATAACTGAAATGTTCAACTCTCAAGCACTGATAGTGTTACTGGATTCGAGCGTGTAAGAACCACTTAAGAACAGTGAAAATGTACAACAACAATGAGAATGTCATACAGTACACTAGCTTTCAGAAACCAGTCACCTGTCAGTAAAACCATTCAGCTTGTGACATCCTTACATGTACATATTTTATGGAATTGTCTGGAGAAATCTTATAGATCTCACCCATCAGCACATTTCAGGAGAAGTCTCTACTATGAATTTCTAGCATGTTATTCACATATGACATTTCAACACAGCAAACCACCAAGCATGGTAATGGTATTTTTATGAGATCACCCTACTACAGGCAGCTCGTGATTTTAGTTGCTTCCACAGATGTATCGAAGTCTTGTGTAAAAGTTTGTCACCTGTATTAGATGAATGCCATATAAGTAATATACGGAGTAAATTTCATGAAAAATACTTTTTGTAGAGACTATATGTCGAAATAAAGATATATTAATTACAGCAAGGGCTGCGGCTAATATTAAACTCCAGGAATCTGTAATGGTTGTTGTACTAAGTCCTTCTACATAGCTACAACTGAACTGTAAAGTCCCCCTGACACTGCAAATGTATGAACTACTAAGGCTGTCATAGATGTCATTAGACATCGTGAGAGAGCAGAATAGTGTGCTCCACGGAACTCACGGACTTCGAACGTGGTCAGGTGATCGGGTGTCACTTGTGCCATAAGTCTGTATGCGATATTTCCACATTCCTGAACATCCCTAGATCCACTGTTTCTGATGTGATAGTGAATTGGAAACATGAAGGGACACTTACATCACAAAAGCATACAGGCCTACTTCATTTGCTGACTGACAGAGACTGCCGACAGCTGTAGAGGATCGTAATGTGTAATAGGCAGACGTCTATCCAACCATCACACAGGATCCACTGCAAGTATTATGACAGTTAGGCCGGAGGTGAGAAAACTTTGATTTCATGCTCGAGCGGCTAGCCACACCTCACGCCAGTAAATGCTAAACGACGCCTCGCTTGGTGTAAGGAGCGTAAACGTTGTTCGAAAGAGTATTCACAGGAGGGCTGCATTTTAGTTGATGCCATGTATTGCAGGACAGTGAACAAATAACCTTAGATTAAGCCCACTGATTATCTTTTGATCTGTTGAGCTAAAAAGCCGATAAATCTTTACAAGAACTAAGTCAAATACACAAAATGATACTTCTATTAAGACAACACAAAAACTTGCGGTAAAAATTTCTAGTTTCCTAAAACATTTGAGGTTAATTATAGTTGTTAGTAAACTAGTAAACTGAGTTCATTACGATAAATGTAGATAATATATGGGGCTACTCCTCTTTAAGGTAAAACTAGATGTAACACAATATATTTGTTAGAATATCTGCCACAGTAACTAAATCACAAACTGATTTGCTACAAATTACTCGTAGATTATTTACAGGACAATGGTGGCTTCTGAAAATTCTCAAAAACGCACGTTTATTTGCGTTGATATACAATGCAATGCAGGGGTGATGTATTCTTTCTCAGAAACTATGAACCACAAACGCTGATTAGCTACAAAATATATTGCATATCCAAAACTTTCGTACTTCTCACGTAATTATACAATAATATAAGAGAACGAAATTTTAAAAGAGCACAAATAAGTCTAAGCAAACAACTGACAACTGTACGTAATTATCGCGGCACTCGCGAATGTTCGAAATTTCACAATATACCACAAAACAAACGGGATGATACTGCTTTCATGTGGCATCATATTTTGGGGCAATTCGTCATTAAGAGGGAAAGTATTCACTGCAAAATGCGTGTAATCAGAATAATAGCTGGCGCCCACCCAAGATCACCTTGCCGACATTTATTTAAGGAGCTCGGGATACTGACTAATGAAATTTGTCATTAATAACCCATCCCGATTCAAAAATAGCTGTGAAGTGCATAGCTACAACACTAGAAGTAAGAATCATATTCACTATTTTGGATTAAATCTCACTTTGGCACAGAAAGGGGTAAATTATGCTGCCACAAAAATCTTTGGTCATTTTCCAAATACTATTAAAAGTCTGACAGATAGCCAACCAACATTTAAAAGCAAATTAAAAGAATTTCTGAATGACAGATCCTTCTACTCAATAGATGAATTCTTAGATATGAAGTCGTAATTGTAAAAAAAAAAAAAAAAAAAAAAAAAAAAAAAAAAAAAAAATTATTAATTATTTTGTGGAAAGAAAATTTACGTTTAAGTGATACGTTCCACGTCATTACGAAATGTACTCATGATCTATGGAACAAGGATTAATGTATGTATGTATATACCAGTGAAATCCCACGCCCGGGTTCCCGGGTTCGATTCCCGGCGGGGTCAGGGATTTTCTCTGCCTCGTGATGGCTGGGTGTTGTGTGTTGTCCTTAGGTTAGTTAGGTTTAAGTAGTTCTAAGTTCTAGGGGACTGATGACCATGGATGTTAAGTCCCATAGTGCTCAGAGCCATTTGAACCATACCAGTGAAAGATTATCACAGACGCAACGCGAATAGTAAACTATGCGAACCTAGAATTTCAAATTGGCACACGAATCTTGTATACGTGTTCTGAAACAAAGAAAAATTCTGAAGACGGGTTTTATATATATAAATAAACGTGTGAATTGCACGGATTTATGCCTTTACAGCATCTGTGCCAACTTCTACACTGGTGTGCCGAAGAAGAACACTGCAGCGTGAGTTTACTCAGTCAAAAATCACTAAAATGTGCAGCACCAACATAGCAGGTATTCTGCCTGTTACAAATAACAATGCTGTTCCCAACAGCTACTTTGTGGATCGTCATCTGACTGTCCGTGAAGCAGCTGAAGCTGCCTCCCCCTCACCGCTTCACCCCCTCTCAGGAGTGATAACGCGTGGGAAAGGCACGCCTTCTGCCGTTTCCAACAGCTACCAGCAAATCATCATCTAACTTATCATGGCCAAGTACAGTATCATCTCCCGTACATCTAAAAAACAACTCCAGTGTCATTCTGCCCGAGTAGCCGCGTAAAGAAACTACCTACAGAACAAACGCTAACATGCTTTATGTAGCAACACCGCTTGGTTTACAAAACTACCGCCCACATGGCTCGCTCGAGTTCAACAATGGAATTTGCGATGTTCCACTTACCTTACGTGTAGCTTTGTTGCACGCAGTTTTGAAGAATATTGAAGTCTCATATCTCGTCGAAATGGAATTTGTAGTAAGAACTGACATCAGGCAGGGCGGGTTCAATTGATGTAAACTGGACAAGAAGTGAATTTTAAAGATGGTTAATCACAATCCGTTTTGACTGTTTCATAATTAGTGACCAGCTCCGGTTTCACAGTACATAGAGGTAATCCCAGAAGGAAGGAAATCTCTAAACTACTCTACAACATCACATATTTGTCTTTAAGATCACGGTGGCAGAACAAAACTGTTGTCAGAAATATGGTTGAAACGGTGCACACAAAATGGTTGCGACATTCACGTAATTCATAACACCGTCTCATAAATATTTTTATTGATACATTAGTACCCAGATGTCACCAGTTTACTGTTTCACACGCAATGTTCAAGAGGAATGCTATAATACTGGCTCATATTCTTATCAAGCGTACTTTTTGCGCAAATTAATTTGTGGTGCCAAGTGTCGCTTTAACCATCATGGAAATGAGAGCATTAGGATAGTAATCTGCTGATATTCACACGGTTCGACATATCTGAGTAAACGCTGGTCACAAACTTTTCACGCGGATCTACATGTACAGGGTGTACCGTAAGTCCGAGAACACTTTCAATTATGTATTGCACAAGAATCAAAAATTTTACAGATATTATACATATGTCATTTTGAAGAGAAACCTTTTTTTTTTTTTTTTTTTTTTTCTCTCTCCATGTGTACCGCCACAGCGTAGTTTGGTAATTTGCCGATAATCAGCGCTAGTCGCAAACATGGCGAGTTCAGGTGCGGAGCGAGCTTTCCGTGTGTTTGAGTTCGACAAAACTAGTCGCATAAGTGATTTGTGAGAAGTGTCTTTGTAAACTGATTGCACTTCCCCAATATTTTACCAATGACCCGAAGTCTACCACCTGCTTTACCCACGACTGAACCTATGTGATCATTCCATTTCATACCCAGGTATTTGTATGAGTTGGACGATTCCAACAGTGACTCATCAATATTGTTGTTGTTGTTGTGGTCTTCTGTCCTGAGACTGGTTTGATGCAGCTCTCCATGCTACTCTATCCTGTGCAAGCTTCTTCATCTCCCAGTACCTACTGCAACCTACATCCTTCTGAATCTGTTTAGTGTATTCATCTCTTTGTCTCCCTGTACGATTTTTACCCTCCACACTTCCCTCCAATACTAAACTGGTGATCCCTTGATGCCTCAGAACATGTCCTACCAACCTATCCCTTCTTCTAGTCAAGTTGTGCCACAAACTTCTCTTCTCCCCAATCCTGTTAAATGCCTCCTCATTAGTTATATCATCTACCCATCTAATCTTCAGCATTCTTCTGTAGCACCACATTTCGAAAGCTTCTATTCTCTTTTTGTCCAAACTAGTTATCGTCCATGTTTCACTTCCATACATGGCTACACTCCATACAAATACTTTCAGAAACGACTTCCTGACACTTAACTCTGTACTCGATGTTAACAAATTTCTCTTCTTCAGAAACGATTTCCTTGCCATTGCCAGTCTACATTTTATATCCTCTCTACTTTGACCATCATCAGTTATCTTGCTCCCCAAATAGCAAAACTCCTTTAGTACTTTAAGTCTCTTATTTCCTAATCTAGTTCCCTCAGCATCACCCGACTTAATTCGACTACATTCCATTATCCTCGTTTTGCTTTTGTTGATGTTCATCTTATACCCTCCTTGCAAGACACTGTCCATTCCGTTCAACTGCTCTTCCAAGTCCTTTGCTATCTCTGACAGAATTACAATGTCATCGGCGAACCTCAACATTTTTATTTCTTCTCCATGGATTTTAATACCTACTCCATTTTTTTCTTTTTATTCCTTCACTGCTTGCTCAATATACAGATTGAATAACATTGGGGAGAGGCTACAACCCTGTCCCACCCCCTTCCCAACCACTGCGTCCCTTTCATGTCCCTCAGCACTTACAACTGCCATCAGGTTTCTGTAGAAATTGTAAATAGCCTTTCACTCCCCGTATTTTACCCCTGCTACCTTCAGAATTTGAAAGAGAGTATTCGAGTCAACATTGTCAAAAGCTTTCTATAAGTCTACAAATGCTAGAATCATAGGTTTGTCTTTCCGTAATCTATTTTCTAAGATAAGTCGTAGGGTCGGTATTGCCTCACGTGTTCCAATATTTCTATGGAATCCAAACTGATCTTCCCTGAGGTCAGCTTCTACCAGATTTTCCATTAGTCTGTAAAGAATTCGTGTTAGTATTTTGCATCCGTGACTTATTAAACTGATTGTTCGGTAGTTTTCACATCTGTCAGCACCTGCTTTCTTTGGGATTGGAATTATTATATTCTTCTTGAAGTCTGAGGGTATTTCGCCTGTCTCATACATCTTGCTCATCAGATGGTAGAGTTTTGTCAGGACTGGCTCTCCCAAGGCCATCAGTAGTTCTAATGGAATGTTGTCCACTCCCTGGGCCTTGTTTCGACTCAGGTCTTTCAGTGTTCTGTCAAACTCTTCACGCAGTATCATATCTCCCATTTCATCTTAATCTACATCCTCTTCCATTTCCATAATATTGTCCTCAAGTACATCGCCCTTGTATAGACCCTCTATATACTCCTTCCACCTTTCTGCTTTCCCTTCTTTGCTTAGAACTGGGTTTCCATCTGAGCTCCTGATATTCATACAAGTGGTTCTCTTTTCTCCAAAGGTCTGTTTAATTTTCCTGTAGGCAGTATCTATCTGACCCCTAGTGAGATAAGCCTCCACATCTTTACATTTGTCCTCTAGCCATCCCTGCTTAGCCATTTTGCACTTCCTGTCAATCTCATTTTTTAAGACGTTTGTATTCCTTTTTGCCTGCTTCATTTACTGCATTTTTGTATTTTCTCCTTTCATCAATTAAATTCAATATTTATTCTGATCCTCTGCTGCCCTCACTACTTTATCTCTCAAAGCTACCCATTCTTCTTCTACTGTATTTCTTTCCCCCATTCCTGTCAATTGTTCCCTTATTATCTCCCTGAAACCCTGTACATCCTCTGGTTCTTTCAGTTTATCCAGGTCTGATCTCCTTAAATTCCCACCTTTTTGCAGTTTCTTCAGTTTTAATCTACAGTTTATAACCAATACCATAGTCATAAAATACAACAGTTTTTCGTTTTGTGAAGAGCAAAATTTTACATTTCTAAATATTTAGAGCAAGTTGGTAGTCTCTGTATTACATTGGAATCTAATTGAATATTTATGCAGCTTCTTTCAGATAGTGCATCATTGTAGATAACTGCATCATCTGCAAAAAGCCTAATTTTACTATTAACATTGTCTGCAACGTCATTAATATACAACACGAACAGCAAGTGTCCCAACACACTTCCCTGTGTTACACTTGAAGTTACTTCTACATCTGACGACGACTCTCCATCCAAGATAACCTGCTGCGTCCTCGCTACCAAAAAGTCCTCCATCCAGTCTCAAATTTCACATTATGGGATTCTGGATACAGATCGTAATATCCGTAATAAACAGTTCCCAAATTTCCTATATACACATATATTTTACCGTAAAGACTGATACACAGGAACACTGCATGAAGTACAAAGGGAGACTGAATTAAACATGGCGGCTCATCAGCAGTTAATATTCCAATGATTGTAATTTGTGTGGTCGATGTGACCTATTGACGCCACACATCCCCCCCCCCCCCCCCCCACAGTATGGAGTACGGCCTATGAGACCTGAGGGAGGGGGTCGTGTGGATGACAGTGCCGGCATGAGTGGTGCAAGGCAGCAGGCGCACAACTAGAAGCTCCATCTCCTTCAGGTCGCCGTGCGAAGGGCGGCCGCTGGTCCAACTCGTAATTCGAAAACCAGTGGGGGGGAATGATGCGTCGGCCAACTCGGGAGTAGCGCTATGGGAGAGGAGGCGGCATGTGAGCGTGCCTTCCCCGAATGCAGACTGAGCTGTCCGAAGAAATGAAAGCTTGAACACATGACGGGTCGCACTCTTGTGGGAGGGACAAGCTGTGCACTATCTTGATGTTGAGTTCCTTGGTGAGGGTCGGGCCTGTGCTGCTGGTGAGCAGTACAAGCACACGATTATCTAACACCATAATCGACACATTGTCGATGCGATCAGCTGATATGTTGCAGTGCAAAATGAAGGCCAGGCCGTCCGCGTCTCTAGTACCTGAAACGTCTTCAAAACCTGTGAATGGGGACGATGATGACATGCCTGAGGAACCTGCGAACTGCGGTGGTGAATCGTTGGATGAATAAAATTCCACCATAGGTTGAATGGACTCGTTAGTTGGTTCGTCAAAAGAACATGTGTACGTGCAGCCTGACTGGGATGGCAGAGGGGTGTCGGAGTCTATGAAGACAGGCTTGAGCCTGTATAGAGAAATTGTTTGTGGGCGATCTTTTACCATGATGTCGAGCGTTGTCTCACTCCTCCAGAGTACTTCGAAGGGGCCGAGGTAAGGGGTTGTAAGGATTGTCTGACAGATTCATCCCTGAGCATAACGTGTGAGCAAGAGCTGAGTGCGGTCGGCATGTAAGTGTCAGGTGGGGACGGGCTGACAAGTGGGTGTAGCCAGGTGTTTCTAAAGTGTGCACGCATCCTTCCGATAATGTTTGGGAAGGAGGGGAACTCCGGGATCTTGGGGGAGAATGAGTTCCCCAGGTAAAACCGGGTTTCCGCTAAAAACAAATTCGGAAATCGTCCCACGTAAATTTGGTTTAAATGTAGAACATAGTCCCAGCAACACCCAAGGAAGTTCCTTGGACCAGAGACAGTCAAGGCGTAGTTTTAAGGGTGTGGTGCCATTGTTCCACCAACCCGTTGCTTTGCAGGTGGTAGGCTGTCGTATGGATCTTCTTAATACTGCAAAGATGATAGAGAATCGTAAAAAGTGCAGATTCGAACTGTCAACCCTGGTTGGTTGTAATGGTGGACGGACAGCCGAACCTAGTGATCCAAGAAGAAACGAATCCTTTGGCCACAGTTTCTGCTGTGATGTTGGGTAAGGGGACAGCTTCCACCCAACGAGACATTCGGTCTATTGTGGACAGGATATACCTGTGGCCCTCTGACGGAGGCAGGGGAGCGATAAGTTTGATATGTACATGATGGAAGCGTCCCTTAGGGATGTCAAACTTGCCGAGTGGTGGAGAGGAGTGACACCCTATTTTGTTTCGTTGACAGGAAATGCAGCTGCATGCCCATGTTTGACAGTCCCGTTTCACATCTTTCCACACAAAATGCTTGGTGACGAGGTGAGTGGTGGCTCAGATGCCGAGGTGGGCGAGATTATGCAAGGCGTCGAAAACCTGTCGGCACAGCGTGGGCGGGAGCAAAGGCCGCAGAATGCCTGTAGAAGAATCGCACCACACTTTGTCCAAAATGCCAGGGAATTTAGCCTTCGTAAACATGAGTTAAGACTGCGGGTCCGTGAGCAGAACCCGAGTGTCCTTGTCCGAAGCCTGTAGAGCGGCGAGGTCGGATAAATCATCGATACTTGAAACGGCATTGATCCACAAGAGAAAATCAGCGGGGATGTTCTCCGTGCTTTTGATATAGCATATCTCCATAGTAAATTGAGAGACTAGGTCGAAGTGGTGGAAACGTCAGGGGGGAGGATCCCCTGGCGAGTTGCAGAAGGCATCTGCCAGCAGTTAGTGATCAGTAAGAATGAAGAAAGGATGGCCCTTGATGTCAGAGCGGAAATGCTTGACGGCCTCATACACCACCAGAAGCTCTTTATCAAAAGCGGAATATTTCTTCTGTGCTGTAGATAGTTTTTTGGAGAAGAAATGAAGTGGTGAAACTGTGTCGCCTTTGCTCTGTTGTAATACTGCCCCGACCACGATGTTGCTGGCGTCCGTAGTGATGAACAAATCGGCAGATGTATCAGGGTGTACGAGTATGACTGCATGAGCTAAAGCTGTTTTAAGAGCCCTGAAAGCCTCTAGCATGGGTTCAGTCCAACAGACTGGTTTACTGCCCAAAGTTTGTTTGTCGGAGAGCGAGTCCATCAGCGGGACCTGCACGGCGGCGGCAGAAGGTAGATGACGGCGATAGTAATTTATAGTACCTAGGAAAGTTCTTTGTACGTAGCTGAGGGTGGCAATGATGTGATAGCCTGCACGTGGGATTTGGGAGGCTGTATTCCATCTGCAGAGACAGTGTAACCCAGAAATGTCACAGAAGACTGATGCAATTGGAATTTTTCTTTGTTGACCTCGACACCGTTGGATGCCAAAGTCTGGAGGACCTGGGATAAATGATCTTCATGGTCTTCAGTCGATTTGCTGAAAATGAGTATGTCATCCAGGTATGCGAAGCAGAACTCAAATCGTCGCAAGACTGAGTCAATGAAACGTTGCCACGTTTGTGCCGCATTCTTTAAACCGGATGGCATGAAGCTGTACTGGAACAAACCGAGCGGCATGATGATCGCAGTCTTTGGAATGTCTTCCCATGCTACGGGAATCTGGTGATAAGTACATTTGTAGTCAATCACAGTGAAGATTGTGGCACCCGATAACATATGAGTGAAATCATTTACGTTTGGCACTGGGTAATTGTCCATGACAATGGGAGCACTTAAACGTCTGTAATCACAACACATTCAAAAAGAACCATCGTGTTTGGTGATGAGATGAATTTGTGAAGACCAATTGCTGTCCGATGGCTGTAGAATGCCTGCCTCCAGCAGTTTGTTAATTTGCTGATGAGCCACGCGCAACTTAATGGGGTTGAGGCATCTAACCTTGTGTCTAATAGGAGGGCTGGCAGTGGTAATTATCTTGTGTGTCATTCTGTCAGTGACGGAAGAGACTGAGAACTTCACACGAGGCTGAGTAACGTTCTGACATGAAGTTTTGGGACGAGTGGGGCACGATGAGCCATAGCTGTTAGCGTGAGTGGGGAAAGGCAGCACGAAAGTCACATGCCTATTACGCGAGCGTGGCATTCGTTTGTTTGTAGAGGTGGGCTGCGCAAGCAGCACGGTGCGGAGTGGGGCATGCAGCGGCTGTCTGTTGTTAACTTTGCCTTGGGTAACTGGCGCGGGCGAGAGAGGTGTTGGCGTCGTGTGAGGGACAGCGATGGCTGCCAAGTTGCTCAGTTGACACGTGGGAGAGGGGGAATGTTTATCAACAAGCAGGGTGGCTGCCTGCGTAGTGGGCATGGTCGTGCTGGGTGAGAAACTGTTATTAGAGACACTGTTTGAAACACGAGGCACTGTGCGTAGTGGGCGCTTGGGCAGTGCGGAGGTCACTGAATGCGAATCGTCACATACAATGAATGTTTTGAAATAACCTGATGAGTGTTCAAACTGATGCTTGGTGATGAAGTTCGATCCGGTGAAGGAACTGCGGACCGCAGTTTCAACAGCGAGGTGCGGGCCGCAGCGAGCTCATTGTAAGTGTGAGCAGTGCGTTGTTTCAGCTCATCGTTCTCCCAGCAGAGGTGCACCGCTGAGTCATATTCTGAAAGTAAGTTACTGACGCAGGTCACAATCTTGCCCGCGAGGGCGGAACACTCGTGAACTAAATCCCATGTTGCAGCAGAAATGGTACGAGGTGAATGGGTGCCAGACCACGGTATCTGAGTGTTAGATGGGTGGTGTAACACTGAACACTGAACACTGGACTACATTAGGGGAGAGCTTGTAATAGGACAAAAAATCCATACCGAGAATTGGTTCGTCGATGTCGGTGATGTAGAAGGTCCACGGGAAACGCACAGAAGGTGATAGGTGCACCATCACTTTCACAGAACCAACAGTTTGTAACGTTGATGCGTTGACAGCTTGTAGGAGAGACTTTGTCAGTGAACAGTCTGTAGGAGCCAACAATCGAAGTATGATAGACACGACAGTGCCAGTGTCAACAGGTAGACAAACTGCGATGAAATGTCTGTCATGTATAAACGACCACGCGGCTGAGGGGACAAGTGGATGGAGTGCAATGTTAGGGGATGCCTGTGAAGTTCCCCACAGGACTCGGCGTCACGTACTTCCTGCGATGGGGGATGAGCTGGGTGTTTCTGGTGCAGGATCGCATACAGCTGATCTGCGATACATAGGCTAGAACCAATAGACTCGAAAGAGTGTGACAGTAGGTAACTTGGCAGATCATACCACCCACAGAGTGATGTCTGGCATCATATGTTCACTCACTAGTAACCTGAGGTGGCACCAAAGTTGTGACGGAGTGTGGTCCCCCAGGTGCTCCTCGTACAGAATCTTGATTATCAATTCCTGTGGCGAGCAGGCCATTCCGTCCAATATCGTTTTCTTGATGAACTCGTACTTTGGTGGCGGTGGAGGCGAAAGTATATCACAAATTAAATCCGAGTGGTTGTGAAGATGTGTGACCAAACATAGGAACTTGGAGTTGTCATCAGTCACTTGATGCAGCTCGAAGAGGTGCTCCATCAGTGTGAACCATGAAACTGGATTGTCCTCGTATAGGGGAGGTAGCTTGGGAAGGCAGCCTGGAGCTGGCTTCGGCGTGTCTTGGAAGCCCTGCGGTCCCGCTGCACAAGAGTTCATGCTGGGATCCAGCATCACCGGAGCGGAAATGTTACTAGCACACACGTTCGGAACAACAGCTGGTTGTAATGTCTCAGAAGACACCCGAAAACACGACGCAGCAGTCACGGTCGGTACCGTGGGAGTGAACAGGCGAGCGGCACATAATGGGGGCCCGTAAACAGGACTGGAAATTGCAGGAGTAGCACTGACATTGTCCAACTTGGAAACGACGCAGAAGGCCGGCATGGCAGACGCACACGGTACTGCGGAAGGAGCGAGCGTTATATGGTTGGAATTGAGGCCCCCCATGGGTGAGGTGGGGGGGGGGGGGGCACATTCGCCACGCACCCTTCGTGGTAGGACCATTAAACACTGGTGAAACCTGTTGACTGTCGCACTGTCGTAGTACAACGTTGCTGGGTGAAGAGGCTGTGTTGGATGCACTCGTACCCACGTGGTCGCGAAACTGGGCCACCAATCCAGTGGTTTGTTGTGGTGAACTGGATGCATAAAAATGTCTCTTACTGATCTGTGAGGAAGGCAAGGCTGGCATAGCTTAGTTGACTGCGTGTGCGATTTGCACAAATGGCAGCATTGAACACGCCACTACTTAATCAACGTCATGGCGTGTAGAGGATCAAAGCACATGTGCGAATTTTGGTCCGTTTGAACTTCGTACAAGTGATTGATCATCATGCTATTTAGTAGATCATCCACTTCACTTTTCACTTGCTGTTGTGCGTAATCTGGCGAAACAAAACCTGAGTCCATTGTTTGAGGTAACTGTGTAACACTCGGTCATTGTGGAGTTGCTAAAGTAGAGGTTATCCTTGTCGAATATCGTGGATAATTGTCCGTTAGCTGTGAAATAACCGATGGCGGAAGGTTGTGTTGGCCTGGTCGTAAGAGCTGGGCCTCCAAATCTTCGTAAAGAATGTTCGGTGATGTAGCCATGGCGTCAGACATGAAACCTGTAGATTCTATACGACCGGCGCGGAAGATGCAGAACTTTTTTGACCGGGGTCACCAATATGGGACTGTAGATACCGATCATAATATACATAATAAACAGTTCCCAAGTTTCCTATATACACATGTATTTTACCATAAAGACTGATCCACATGAACACTGCATGAAGTACAAAGGCAGACTGAATTAAACATGGCGGCTCGTCAGAGCAGTTAATATTCCAAAGATTGTAATTTGTGTGGTCAATGTGACCTATCGATGCCGCAACTTGATATCCCATATGATCATACTTTTGACAATAAGTGTAGGTGCAGTACTGAGTGAAATGCTTTCTGAAAATCAAGAAATACCTGGTTGCCTTGATTCAAAGCCTTCAGTATGTCATGTGAGGAAAGTGCGAGTTGGGTTTCACATGATCGATGTTTTTGAAATCCATGCTGGTTGGCATTGAGAAGGTCATTCTGTTCAAGTTAACTCATTATGTTTCAGCTTATGATATGTTCTAAGATCTAACAAGAAATAAGTGTCAAGGATATTCAACAGTAGTTTTGTGGATTATTTCTACTATCGTTCTTGTAGACAGGTGTACCTTCTTCCAAGAACTGGGCATGGTTTTCTGTTCAAGGGATCTATGACAGATTATAGTCAAAGAGGGGCTAATTCAGCCACAAATTCAGTATAAAATCTGACAGGGATTCCAGTGGGGCCTGGAGTCTTGTTCCCTTTTAATGATTTCAGCTGTTTCTCAACATCACTGACGCTAATACTTATTTCATTCATCTTTTCAGTGGTATGACATTTAAATTGGGGCATTTGTCCTGAGTTTTCCCTTGTAAAGGAAATTTGAAAACGGAGTTGAGCAAATCAACATTTTTTTGGCTATATTCAATTTCAGTTCCTGTCTCATTTTCTAGGAACTGGACACTAAATATACGAAGACAGTAACTTGTTCTCGAAAGAACAGTTACTGTTGATGACCGTGCAGCTTTTCCCTGGAATAAACGATGACTAACTGACAACCTCAGCTGCCGACAGGTGTTGATGATATAGCACGATGTGGACAGCTGAAAATGTATGCCCCGACCGGAACTCGAACCCGGGATCTCCTGCTGCGCGAATGCGCACAGGTTGCCCAAACTCTTACGGGAATCGCCAAAGCGTGCACGAGTAATGAGTGGTTGGGCAAATGTCTATAAGGTACAATACATATGTAGAATTGTGGACAGTTGGGAATGTGAGTCTCACGGGAAGCGTGCAAGGGATAAGTCCCTGCAGTCGCGCTATTTGTCTGTGTCCTCGGTGGCTCAGATGGATAGAGCGTCTGCCATGTAAGCAAGAGATCCCGGGTTCGAGTCCCTGTCGGGGCACACATTTTCTACCTGTTCTAGGTAGTTTTCAGAGGTCATGATACATATAGGATTTCAAGTTTTCTATTTCTTTGCACTGTAATTTCTTTTACTAAAGCAACATACGAAGCACAGAGGTAAACAAATAATTATTTCTATTATATTACAACTTTTAAGAATTATTGTTATTACATTATAACTTCAAATATATTCTGTTATTATTATTAAAATCATAGATATCTGTGATGCAGTAACAGTGTGGCTGTTGGCAAGCTGTATTATTCAGGAGGGGGGGGAGGGGAGGGAGGGAGGGAGGGAGGGAGGGAGGGAGGGAGGGAGGGAGGGAGGGAGAGAGAGAGAGAGAGAGAGAGAGAGAGAGAGAGATAGGAACTGTGACACACCTTCAAATCAGAAATCTGTGTCAGCACCTGGCAGTTGTAAGCAACTACTTAAAACCCTCCACATAGAAGTCACTGAAAGCATGCTCTGCATGGTATTCACGCTTAGGAAATTCATTTCCTATATTAATATTTTCCCTTAGGCCTATGTGTTTATTGGCCATGTAGGTGTTTTTCTGGTCAGAGAAATTAGTAGTATATTCCACAGCAGAACATGTTTCTAAATCAGTGGAGTTATGTATTCCTCAAATCTCTCAGAAGATGGCAGACATATGTCAGTTCCATTTGTCAAATTGGTTGGTCCTTCTGATTTCTGAAAGCCGTGGGTCTGTACAAGCTCCACTGGGCAGTGAATGACACAGCAACGCAGAGCAAAAAACATATTCATTGTTTAGAACTCATGGATGGTACCATTTCTGTGAACAAGGAGCAACTAGCCTAGGTAGTAAGTGAATGAAAAGGAGGAACACTAACTGACATCTAAACTGTAAGGCAGCAGAGAATCACAGCTGTATAGGTGTTCCGAGGCACACCAAGATGTTCCAGTAAAAAAGGTACAAATATACACCATGACCAACTACATCATCACCCATAATTACTTCTCCTTTGAGGGCATCACCTTAAACAGATCCATGATACAGCATTGGGCTACCACATTGCACCAGCATATGCAAACCTATTCAGGGGCACCTAGAGGAAGCCTAACCACACAGAATACAAACCCCCTCAGTTGGTTCAGATTCATTGATGACACCTTCATGCTCTGGACTCCACATTCCTCCAGGGCTGCAACAACCTCCCCCCCCCCCCCCCCCCCCACCTCAAGAATGGATACGTGAGTACCTCTGTCTACATCAGACCTACCAACCATGAGCAATACCTTCACTTTGACAGCTGCCACCCATTCCATACTAAGAAGGCACTTCTGTACAGCCTACTCACCTGTGGCTGTCGCATTTGGAACTGCTTCTGATCTTAATGTGTCGTCTACATGTTCTAATCAAGTCCAAAGTCACAAAAGACTGAAGCTGCAAAAAGATCTACACTGCTAGAAAAAAATAGTATGTCCTTTTAGAGGTTTCCAATTCACTCAAGATGAATTGTTGCAACAATGCATTTGGAGTACATGAAATGATTACATTTACAGATCAATAGCACAAGTAGTTCTGAGGTACCAGATATCAAACCATTTTGAAACACCAGTATTAGAGCATGGTGTAGCCTCCTTGGCCGGCAATGCAGGTGCTGGCTCTGGCATCCAGTTGATCTCACAGATGGCAAATATAGTCCTGGGATACATTATGGCACACTTGCTTGACCTGTTCATGTAGTTCTGTAAGAGTTTTTGATTGGCATGCCACACGAGTCACTTCTCATTCCATCATATCCCATACATGCTTGATGGGAGACAAGTCTGGACATTGTGGTGGCCAAGGAAGTTGCTGCACATCTTGCAGAGTACGTTGTGTTTCATGAGCAGTGTGTGGGGCAGTATTATACTGTTGGAACAACACATCACCCTTCTGTTGCAAGAACAGCAAAAGTAAGTGTCTAACAACATTCTACACATACCAAGCACTGGTTAGTGTTGCCTCCAGAAACACCAAAGGTGAATGAAATTTGTAGCTTATCATACCCCAGACCATAAGGCCTGGGGTGGGTCCAGTGTGTCTTGGACAAATGCACTCTACAAGATGGGCTCACCAGGCCTATGTTGTACGTGCAAATGACCATTACTTGCATACATCCTGAATCTACTTTCATTGCTGAAGACTACATTGTGCCATTTGATCTTCCAAGTGATCCTTTGAGGACACCAGTTGAGCTGTGCATGGAAGAAGATGGGCTAGAGGTGTGCATGCCTGTAGCCCCCCTGCTAATAAGCATTTCACAATAGTTCATGTTGACACCTCTGGGCTCACAAACCCTCTTATCTGTGCTGTGGTAGCTGTACACTCTACCACTGCTGTCCTTAGAATATGACAATCCTGGCAGGAGCCTGTTTTGTGTGAATGTCCAGCACCTTGTCTACATCTGTGAGCATGTTCATATGACCACAGATATTGGCCTCATTGCACAACTGATGCAGCATATCCAACTTGTGTGGCAATTCTCCAAAAGAACATCCTGCCACTTGGAAGGCCACAATTTGATTTCTTTCAAAGTGGGCCAATTGGCTGTAGGAAGCATGAGTGGTATCTGTGGCATGGTTGGCTGTTTGCTTCACTCGTCTGCACCACACTGAGCCATTTGGCTGTGAGCATTTTTCTATTAAAGGGTAGAAACAGATGACACTCTGGTAGCTATGCCACTACACTGTCTGCTGGTGGACAATGCTGACACCATTATGAGTACATCTATTATCCACCATGTGGCATATGCTGTCATTGCTCAACATTGATGTTGTCATTTCATGTGTTCTAATCTTTTTTCCATTAGTGTATGTCCTAAATGCTGCAGATTTGTGGTATCTCCAAAATATTTTACATGATTTGGCATCTTTGATCCTAATCTAGTCTTCTCATCTTTTAACACTGCCCCAACTGAAATCTTTAGGCCTTAAAAGTTCGCATTCACCCTAGGGTACTGCCAGATCAGTCTGGAGACCAAGATTCATTTTGGATTAAATTGATGTATATAAGAATATCATCAAAATTTAACCATAAGTATTTACATCATCATTTATATTTTTCTGCAGTTATTAAGGTTTCAGACATTTTAGCACTGGATGTTAATAGTGGAAGAATGAAGAGTTTGGGTTTCCATAATGGACTGTCAGTACTGAAACAATCAGAAGTTGTCCTTATTCCCTCTGACATCCTTCCAAGGCCATGCTACTCTTGGAAGGATCTCATCTAGATATTTTCTGTTGGTGAACTAATATTTTAATATGATCATCTGTCGTTGATATTAGATTGGTTGTTTCATCTTAAACCTATGTTGTGTCTCTAATGAAAATATTTCATCTGTGTGTTTCTATGGCATATAATATGATACAAAGTGACTAAAGTTTTAGTCATCTGTTATTTATTGTACTCTCATATGGTTAGACATAATTTCAGTTTTGCACATTTAGAATGGATTACATAATCATTTAAAATTAATAACACCATACTGTGAATAAAGAGTTTATGAGGCACTGGCTTGCTAGCTCTGTACCAGTCCTATCACAAGTTTTTGTTGTTGTTGCGTTACTCTAGACAACTGCATATTGTGAAGTTGGTTTTCACAAGAAGTGTTTACTTTGCATAGTTAAGAATCAAATAATCAAGGATTGTTTATTGGTTGGCTGTTGGCAGGATGTCATGGACCTGGATGAAGTTCTACCACAAGTGGGCGAGTTTGGACTTTATCAGAAACTTCTCCTATGGTTGGTGTGCCTGCCAGCATGTATTCCCTGTGGCTTCTCTGCTTTCAACCAGCTGTTCATGGCACATGTTCCTGATCACTGGTGTCGTCCACCTGTTGCACTTCAAGAACTTTCATCACATACTGCCCGTGCACTAAGCTCACCACTTGAGGTAAGTAAGTACTGTTGTTGTTATCATAGTTTATTTTGAATCACAATGACAACTGGTTAATATTTTTGAGATGGAAGTGATCAAAGGAAAATACCAAGCAACACAGAATATAATAGTAAAAGTATTGGCAAATCTGTGTCTTGCATTCAAGCATATTTCTTACTCCAGTTTGTGTAACCAATTAGAACTGTATCATGATCATCGAAACTGCACAAGAGCCTCCATCTTCCCAAGACCAGACACTGCTTGGAATACCTTCTTGTCATGTGTTTATGCAGGTAGCTGTCCATCATGGATATCAAACAAATTTATGCCTCTTTTTTTAAAGTCTCACCGTATGAAAGACGAGTTTAATTAATAGAAATTGCTGTTTATGGCACTAAGAGTAGCACATACTGAGGAAAGGCAAAACAAAGCACTCAATTATGGAGTGCAGGTTTCATTCCTGTGTGAGTCTTTCTCCGTTCCATGGTTTTGAACTCACTATGTGCTGCATAACAAAGAAGAGTGAGAGAAAAATCGATCTTTTGCACCAAGTTGACTTCCTTTATTGCCTTCTTCACTACATTGTTTTCAAACTGACTATGAGGAGTAGTCTGACTGTTTGGGTAATCAAATTCACTGTTTTGTTATTGCTGCCAAACTCCTGTTATGTTGCATGAGGAGTGTTTCTGGTCAACAGTTGGAATGTTATGCAACTCCACCTTAAAGGCTGCGAGTGTTGCATTCATTGGGCAGTGCCTTTGGTATCATAAGTTTTCTGATGTAACCACACTAACTCTGAAGTCAGTCACATGTTAACATTGGGATTCTTGTTTACTTGGTTCATGTGCTCTTCCATTTGTGTTGTGCATTCTTCATGCTGTTGCACTCTTACAGTCCCATTTATCCCTGACCATGCTTTTGGACTTTCTGCTTGCTGGTTAAGTTGACACTGAGTGTTTAACTTGAGTGCCTTGCATCATGCTATTCTGCTCTTGTCTGTCTCAAGCATTTTTTATGGATGCTGTCATCTTTCTCTGTAAGAAGAGTTGGTGATGAGAATTTTCTCTCACTTGTGTGTTCATATTCATGTTCATGATATTGTTTCATCTTCATGATATTGTGGCCATCATGGATCCGCTGTTTTTAGAAGGTTGGAGACAACAAATGCAGGTACATGAGGAGGAACTGAAGCAACAGCACCAACTACAACAGCTGCAACAATAATAGTAGCAAATCGAGGAGCTCATTCATTTGCTAACCAGGAAACTGATGATGTAAGCACTGGTACTGCAGCCTCCTTCGTCACTGCTGCCACCCCATTTTCAGGTCCTGATGAGACCATAAAAAAGTTGGAAAATTATTTGTGCTTTATTAAGCTGTACTGCCAGGTAAGGCATATCACTGAGCCAGTAAATCAGAGCGCTGTGTTGCTGTCAAGAAGTAGTAGTAGTTAATATGAGGTGGTACAGCAATTGTGGCCCATTGTGGATCCTGAAAAAGTAGTTTTTGCAGTGTTGTATACATTACAAACACACTATTCTTGTCAGCAAATGCATGTGGTAGCTGTCGACTTACAGTTCAATCGCCATCTTAAACATCTAATCAGTAGTATGTGATGTCATATGTGTCTGCAGGAGGGGACACTTACCCCTCCTGCAATCTGTAGTAGACCTTTCATTAATTTCAAAATTCTCATGTATGGCTAGAAATGATTGCCTCTGATTCTATTCAGCCATGGATTTAACATACCTGAATGCAAGGGAAACATTGTGGCTGTAACAAAAACTAGTTGTTGATTATCAGATTGTTCACAGGAAATTGTACATTTTTTTGTGTCATGGCATCAGCATCGACTTTGTTTTGCAATCTTGTGGGATGTGAAACTTTACAGAACATTTTCAAAATAGAGTAGCCCATGTTTTCTCTGGCACTTCTTTGTATAGCCCTTAATGAGCTACAGAAAGGGATAGTTCCAACATGCAGCGCGATACAAACATATATGTATATCTCAAATGATACTGTTAGATTGTTAAATAAGTTTGTAGCATTTTTGTTTTGCATGTTGGTATTCCAGTTGCTGGGGGTTTATTTATTGACTGTAATTTTTTATTTGTAGTTCGCATTTGCTATTTGAGTTTACATATTTTCATTCTATCATTTGGAAATACTGAGTGGAGCTATGGATGCTAGAAAATGGAGTGCCAAGTGGAGAAATCAGAACATTTCTGACATATTGTTCTGTTTGAGTTCAATAGAGGGGTGACATCAGTGGAGGCAGTTAGAAACATTTGCCCCATGTATTGGGACAATGTCATTGGACAGAGCATGACAAGAAAATGATTTTCTCATCTTAAGGAGGATCATTTCAACCTTAGTGACTCTCCACATCCAGGAAGACCTTCAGGGTTTGAGGAAGATCATTGGAACACATTAATCCACAATGATTCACATCAGTGTACTCAAGAACTGGCAGATGTGGTGAACTGTGATCATTTCACCATCCTGTGTCATTTGAATGTGATGGGCAAGGTTCTAAAATTTAATGTATGTGTACCGCATGCACTAAGCTACAATAAAAAAATGAATGGGTGGCCATGCGTGCATCTTTGCTGATTGTCGTCAAGTGACTCATGAACAACACCAACAATTCATGTCCTGTATCATTACCGGTGATGAGAAATTGTCTTTATGCTAATATAAGGGAAAGAAGGGCGTGGTTGAATCCAAACAAAGGAGCAATTCCCTGTACTAAGACCTGTGCGCATCCACAGGACGTAATTTTATAAATCTGGTTGAATAGCATCAGTGTGGTGTACTACAGATTGTTTCCTTGAGCTGTTACAATCACTGATGATATATATTTTGAGCAACTGAGTTGTCTTACAGAGGCAATCCAAGAACAATGACCAGGAAGACTGTGTGAAGTGATGCTACTCCATGATAATGCCCACCCGCCTTCTGCTAGATTGACAGAATACATTTTACAGGAGTTGGATTGGAAATCATTCTGCGCCCAACATATTCACCTGATATTGTGCCCTCTGATTTTCATCTTTTCCACTCTTGGTCGCACAACCTTCAAGGGGCTTCCTTTCCAGATGAAACTGTGCTCCAATCGTGGCTTGATGAATTCTTTACCCAAAACCATGTGATCTCTATTGTCATGGAAGCAAACAGTTATTCCAACTTTGACAGACAGTTGTAAATAGTCAAGGATAATATATTATTGGTGGCTAAAATCTCTGTTGTGTGTCTCTGTTGCGTTTATCAAACTTACCGAAAAATGCTATGAACTTATGCTCTAACCTAGTATATGGCACAACCTTCGATGAACTTCCTTTCCAGATGAAAATATTCCCTGAACTTGGCTTGATGAGTTTGTCACCTCAAAATGACATAATTTTTACAGTTGCAGAATTGAAAAGTTGCCCCAGCGTTGGTAGAAAATTGCAAATAGTAAAAGAAAATATATTATTGATGACCATTATCTGGTATGTTTATTAAAGTTATTGAAAAAGGCTATGAACTTATGCACCAACCTAATATATGGTTCCAGAAACGATTTTCAAGTTTCAAACATCTGTGATGAATATATGCAGATTGAAGTGACAAATGAAAGTAACATGTAACATGAACTCTATGCTATGTTGGAGCTGTCCCATTAGTCAGTGAGACAAGGCAGTGCCATAAGGAATAGACATGCAGAGACACCGATATTCGAGTCAAGTTTGTGCCGAACATTTTTTTTTTTTTTAAATTAGACCACCAAACTGTATCCAATTTATACCTCCACAGTGCAGTAACTTGTGTATTCCTTTCTGTTACTGTTACCTTTATTTAAACATTAAAACATAACATGAACTTCTTACAGATGTCAATGATCACTTTGTTTCATCCATGCACAAACAAAACCAAAAGAAAATAGTGGACACAGTAACATTATCTGTATCCAGTGAAGGACAAAAACACAATAGGTAGGCTACACTAGATTGCATATTATGCTGTACACAGTAATTCAATTCTGTAGCTTTGATGTCCCAGCTTATTGTCCAGTGAGCCGAGACATACAAGTACAAGCAACATTCACTTTAGAGAAGATGTTCGAAATGACCACCTTGCACAAACAGTTTGCCACTCACTGTATCATAGTTTGATGCACCCTATGCAATTCATCAGTATCCACCATTGCTGAAGTGACATGCATGCAAGCTATTAGGTCATGTACCTGGTGGAGTACTACAAACTTGTTCCTTTAAGTGTCCCCACAAATAAATCTCTAGTGGATTAAGGACTGAGGAACTTGGAGACTAGAACATTGGACCTCCATGACCAATCCATTTTTCTGGAAATGCTTCATTTAAATAGTTATGCACATTCATTCCAAATTGTAGTGTTGCACCACCATGCTGAAACCATAACTGTCACTGAACACCAAGTTGAACATCTTTTGATGCATTAAGTAAAGTATTGCAAAGAATAATACAATACAGGGGTGCATTCAATTTGCCTAGCAATAGGTAAGGAACAAAAAACACTCCTCTCACAATTCCAACCTACAGGTTTATGCCAAAGCATCCCTGAAAGCCACACTTTCTGGTGACATGGAGGTTGAAAAGACCTTCATGAGTGAAGCTATATTAAAAAAAAAGTCCACATCACATTATTTATAAAATTTTTGTTATTTTCCACCTGGTGCAAAAGCCATTCACAAGACTGTACTTGTTGTACGCAGTTGTCTGCCACTGGTGTTGATTTAACGTGTATTGATATGGGTGCAGTTCTTCATTGTGCAACACTTAAACTTCATTGTGCAACACTTCAACAGCCAGTCATTAAGATATCTGGAACTGCCTTGCAGTATCACAAGTACTTTACTGAGGTGACTGGTGAATGGTTTCAAGAATTGTGTCCTCCATTTGTCCAGAATGTCTAGTCTTTGGATGACCTCTGTCCATTATTGTGGATGAAGATTACTGGTTTCCCAAAAGCATTGCTCCAGCAAACAAAAAACATTCTTATCAGGATGGTATCTTTGAGAGTACCATGCAGCATACACTAGAGCAGTAACAACAGCAGCAGCTAGTTTATCGGACCCACCCAGCACCAAACATGTAAACGAAGTATTCATCTTTAGTCTAGTCCATTGGGAAACCACTCTACATTAACTTGGCAGGACCAATTATGGTTGTGCATCGCATGTTTTGTAGACATGTGCATGCAGTTAAATGGGTCCAACTGTCATTTGATAGGCTATTTGTCATGTGACAATATGACATCTTGCTTATAAATGACAAGAACTAGGGAAAGGGCATCTAAAGAACTTAAAAGGAATCTGACGATAATTTGAAAAATATTCCGTGATGGATGTGGGTTTGATGTTGGAGCAGTCCACTCACTGTGATACACCGGCTGGTATGGTAACGTTGGGTGATACATATTTATCTGTACATTCAGATATGCTGCATGAAATGACAGTGTTGCCAACTCCTCATTTTCACTGATGTGATTTCAAAATGCTCCAATCTGATTTTGGTAGATAAACTTGTGTCATGAATCTGGATGAGGAATTGCATACTGACCTTCACCCTGTATACATCATGAATTATATCTCCCAGGCATGTGTCCCCAATTCCCATAAGAACAGCCTTGTGGCATTGATGAGGTCGATACCAGCAACGATATACGTTTGTCCCTGAACTGCGAGCATTGTCTTTGGACGCTAAGCATAGTCTTTGGTTTTTTTCTGCCATGTCAGTTCTTTGTGAGCCATTGATGTGTTTAACTGAATAAACGAACTACTGCAAAATGGGAGTGTTGTTTGGTGTAACTGACTCGAACTTCTCCCTCACTGGTGGTTCCGAGTTGTAACGTTTTCCATTTTCGCCGTTTTACTGTGTCCGCGACCTCCACGTTGGTTATTTTCGTGTGTGCAACATTGACACAGCATTCCAACAATGACTTCGGCCCAGCGCCTAACGCCGGATTTTGTGATCGACATGCATCATGTTGCAGGCGATATACACCTGCCAGGACTGCAACACGATGCCTCTCACTCGACAATTAACCGATTTCGCCAGACGTTTTCGAGCCTGCAACAGTAAGTGAGGTTAGGAGTGTGCATGACTCTGGCTATCAGATGCCTTTGTTCCCACGACATGTGCCGTCCCTCATCGACGGAGCAGTTACCTCTTACAGATCTCCGTGCAGTGCGGGACCAATGCTGATTTCTGCAAATGCTTCGTCGGACAACCTACCACCGCCAGGACAATGATTTGCCATGCTGCAATCCGTGCAGTACCACGTGGATTCCTGCCACGTGGCCAGAACTGCTTCGTTCGCAGGTCAACCTTCTCAGCATCCAACCACACCCACGCCTGCCTCCGTCCAGCTTCAGCACATGCCTTCCTCCTTCGATACCTCGGACTGCAACAGGAACAATAACTTGTTATCTGTGTCTGATCTCCATCTCTGTCCCACTGCTATGCCTCAGTGTTTTGTGCCACAACATTCACCATATCTGCACACCGTTTTGAGTGGAGTGACTATGAACAGTGAACATTCACACATTCCATCCCATATTTGACATCATTTCCCACACTGTGCTTCTGGACAGCCCACACCTCTGCAGCCTCCCTGCAACACAGGTGGCCCCGGCTCTGATCATACATCGAGCTTTCCACAGACTAACACGCGTTCTCAAACTTTGAACCTTTTCTCACCTGTTGCCCCCGTGCTGGCTCCAGTCCACTACCGTTCTCGGCACATCTAGGTGCCTCATCCACGTTGGTCTTCTGCGACGCGTCAATCCAAACACACCCGCAACGTGTTGAGCCTCTGCAACCGCAATCGACACATTACAATGTCTCACCCACGTCGGCCTTCCACGTCACAACGGATCGCGCTCAACCAATACGCATCACCTTAACACTGCCACCCGAACAGGTGTTGTTGCCACATCCCCTGGAGGCACACTCTCCTGGAATACTACAACAACAACAGCTTGTTTCAGGCAGTGCCCCGAGCATCTCAACCTGTTCTTCCGAACATTCTACAACGCTTACCAATGCTGCTGCCATTTAATCCTGACAGACCAACAACCTGGTTCAAAATTGTGGACGAAGTGTTCGACCATTACAAACTTGATGAGTCAACCAGGTTTCTGTGCCTCATCACCCACCTGCACGACCAGGAGGACTTGATTGCTGACCTGGTCGACACCCCGGACTCAGCTACCCGGTACACTCTAGCCAAAAAGACAGTTCTACATCGGCTTGCATGCTCAACTGAGGCAGCAATGTGGCAAGTCCTCCACGTCGAGCAACTAGGCAACGACAAACCTTCCCAGCTCTGGAGATGGCTACGTGCCCTGGTCAGCGTCGATCTACTCTCTGACACAGCTCTACTTGCCATCTGGTCAGATAAACTATCTCCTCATAGCCACTTTGCTCTGGCTCAGAGGTCCCCCTAACCTGTTGAGCAAAGAATGACAATTGCTGAGAAGCTACACGATGCGTCACTGCCCTATTCCGCCAGCCACTGCCTACCTGACAGTTCTCAGGTTCAGGCTCATCGTCCTGCGGCCACTGAACCTCGGCCACCACCACTGGCAACAAACGTTCCACAGGAAATGTAACCACACTACCCATACTGTTACTTCCACACATGGTTTGGTGGGGTGGCACGGAACTGCAGACCACTCTGCTACTTAAAAACGCCAATCGCAGGTAGGTCCAGGTGCCGCCTCCTGTGCTCAACATGACAGGCACCGCCCCCCCCCCCCCCCTTCCTGAGTGCTGCTCCATTCTGTCCGGGAACAACCGGATAATTGCGGATGACTTTACATTAAAGACATTTCGTCGGGATACCTTTTCCTAGTGGACACAGGCGCCGATGTTTCGCTGCTGCCTACATCCTTAGCGTCGTCGAACATCCGCCCTCATCATTCTTCACTGCAGGCCGTGAATTCAACTAAACTGCAATTCTTGGGTTCAACTTCCCAAGTCGTCTCACTCTCCGCAAACTGCATACTCGAGTGGACTTTTTTAGTGTGCAAAATTGACGAACCTATACAAGCAATTGACTTCTTGCGACACCACAAACTCTCACCGGACCTAGTGCAAAACACCGTGTTTCATCACCCGTCCAAGACTCACTTCCCCTGTGCTCCGTCGAGCTAACGCAACCCGCCCCTCCCCCCCCCCCCCCCCCCCCCCCGTGACACATTGGTCCGGGCTCATCTCATCCGTACATGCTCGTCTCTGTTGACGACGTTACAAGAAATGACGCACAAGTGCCTTGTCGAGCTTGAAAACGTCACTCGCCTACGCAAGGAAAACTTCGAGCTCTCCCTCCGGCTCCACGAAACACAGCTCCAGCTCCTTGATGCAGCAAACGAATTACAGACACTACAGCAAGGACAAAGCAAGGTCAGTAAGTGCGCCGAATCTGCTTGCAGTCCCAGCAATTGAGCCTCCGTGTGTTTACCTCCTGCTACCCCTCACAACTGGCTATCAAGACTGGCATAACATGTACTGACAGCTCTGCAGGGCCACACCCTCCTAACACGGCAGTGTTTGACACTCGGCCGGACACAAGTGTGCATGCGCGACGGGCATCACGTGTTCCCGAACTGACGGCTCCTACCCCACCCCTCACGGACAGCACCTCAACCTATGCAACTTCGGCTCCTGCGCGCCACTGACAACACAAACAATGCACTCACGCCAAATGTTTCGCCCGCGACCATGCTACCACAGGCTGCGCCCTTGGACAATGGACTCACTAACGACTCATGAGCTCTACAGAGTGCACCCGACCACAGTGCCACTGCTTCGGGCCGGCGGCCATCTTGTCGCGTTGACTCCTGGGACACTTTGCCGGCTTGGCTTCCGTCGGATCCGCCGAGTGGCTCCGAACACCACGACCACACCTCACCTGTCCCGCCCGACACACATTGTAAACAAACCGCCTCGCGCGCCGCCGGCAACATTTCCATCGTCACCAATGGCACAGTTCACAAGCTTCGCCTCATGCCAGGTGCCCCGATTTCCAGTAAACCACGGAAACTATGTCCTTAGCCAGACAATCAATGGCCAAACTTCGCCTCCACAGTTCTTCTCGCGCAAGCTCACCAATGCACAACGGAAATATTCCGCGTTTGACAGGGAGTTGCTCGCGGTCTAAGAAGCGGTCAAGCATTTTGAGACTGACGTTGAGGGATGCCCTTTCTATGTTTTAACGGACCACAAATTACTGGCTGTGGCCATTACAAACCCGCCAGCTGACCCGCCTCCTCGCCGCTTCAGATACATGGACTTCATATCTCAGTTCACCACCGATGTCAGACACATAAAGGGTGCTGACAATATAGTTGCTGATTTACTTTCACGAGTCGACGCAGTCCATTCACTGTTAGACCTCTCTGAACTGCATAACCTCCAACCCACTGCCGAGGAAACACAAAACCTGATTTCAGACTCTACCTCTTCACTACACTTCATCCACACCACCTTCCCTGGCATTTCTGGTGAGATCTGGTGCGACGACAGTACGGGCATGTTACGCCTCCTCATCCCACCCACGCTCCGTCGAGCTGTCTTCAACGCATTGCGTAATTTAGCCCACCCCGGTGTCCATGCGTCCACCCACCTCGTAGTGGAGTGCTTTGTGTGGAGAAATGTCAACAAGGACTGCCAGCAATGGGCACGCTCCTGTGTCTCGTGCCAATGCTGCAAAGTACACAAGCACACTTCAGCCCCCCTTGGCGCCTTTTCGATCCCTCCTGGGCATTTCCAGCATATTCATATTGACATTGTTGGCCCTCTCCACCCTCTAACTGTTTTCGTTATGTTCTATCGTCTATCGACCGAACAACTCGCTGGGTCAAGGCTGTCCCCCTCCACAATATTACGGCAGAAACTGTTGCTTGAGCTTTCATCGAGTCATGGGTATCACATTTCGGATATCCAGCTGTCATCACGACTGACCAGGGCAGACAATTTGAGTCGGCCCTGTTCAACAAGATTTGTAACATTTGCGGCATCCGGCGCATCCATACCACAGCATATCACCCGCAAAGTAACGGACTAGTCGAGCACTGGCACCACACTTTCAAGGCGGCTCTTTAATGCCATGACACTCTATGGATGGAGGCCCTTCCCCTTGTGCTACTTGGCATTCGCATGATCTATAAGGAAGACCTCAACGGCACAATAGCCAAGTTCGTATATGGCCAGAACATTGTTCTCCCTGGCGAACTTGTGAGCTCTTCCGCCTCTTTCCCTCAGTCTGACTTACCTTCCTTTGTGGACCGCGTCAGATGCCACTTCATCAACCTCCATATCCCTCCACCCGCCAGCCATTCCAACCCTAAGATTCACGTCCCGAAATCTCTGGACAATTGTGAGTACGTCATGCTCCGAGATGACACTGTCTGTGCTCCCCTCCAACCTCCATATACCGGCCTGTATCGTGTTCTCCGGTGCTCAGCCAACACCTATGACATCCAGATGAAGGATTCAGCTGTTACACTCTCTCTCAACAGACTTAAGCCTGTTCATGCCGAGCCTTCTTCTACCCCCCTTCAGGCCATGACCACGCCACTCACTGTCGTTGCTCTCGACGCTCCGACCACTCCCTCCAGGTTGGACTTACACATTGAATTGAGTGACCTCCAGCTCCATTCATTGAGCTCTCCTCTGGCCTCGCTCCCTACTCCAGTCTCACGCACTGTGTCGAGTGACCCCATGCTCCCCACGCCAAGCTTACCTACGATCACGCCCTCGCCGCCGGGCCCTTCGCCAGTCCCTTCGACCTCTCCCCCTTCGCCTACCTCACCCTGTCAAGGTTTTTCACGCCCCCCCCCCCCCCCATCTTGAACGTGCTCTTGCTTGAGGTGTTTGTGCCTGTTCCCCCGGACATTATCCACGACATCTCTATAATACTATGCAATGATACACTGTTCGTCGTGTGTTTCCCTTCATCTGGTGCTCATGACACAACCTCCGCCATTCCCTGCCACCTGGTGAAATGTATTCCCCTCTGTCCCGACGTCGACCTGGACATGCTTCGTGTGTTCGCCATGCCCTTCAGAGACATCGTCGTCGACGCTCCGTTCCACCCATGAACCGCTGGCCTACCTGTCGCCGCATGACCAGCACGCCCAGTATGACGACCGGTTCGCTCCAACGACTTCCAGGTTCGGTGGCCGAACCTTCCTTCACGACATCTACCCATGCAGCTCCCCGACGATGCTGTCGAGCTGACTGTGGGAGGGGAAGGGGTGGGGGGGGGGGGGCTATGTGGCGCTGATCGCTGATGAGGTCAACACCAGCATCGATATACGTTTATCCGTGGACTCCGAGCATCGTCTTTGAACGCTGAGCATAGTCTTTGGTTTTTTCTGCCGTGTCAGTTCTTTGTGAGCTTTTGATGTGTTTATGTGAATAAACGAAGTACTGCAAACTGCCATAGGCTTAAAAGTTGCCATGGCTGCAGAATAACATGCTAAACCAGGGAGATGAGGATCATTCTGGTTCAGTCCTAGGCTGTTAAGCATTGGTTTTACTGATTAATTTGATGGCTGATTTTGAAGGTTTTCAATGTCCATATTCATATTAATAATATAAAAAGACATACTTTGAATATATTTATGAAATACTCTTACCTTTAAGTTATAACAGTAATCTACCTTCAAAAAAATATTGACTGTATAACTATCAAATGTTTAAGATAGTGTAATCTTTGTGTACTTTGTGTCAGATTTATTTCTTGTGGTGCAATACGATCTCAAACTGATGTAATATATCAAAATGGCAATTTTCATGGAAGGATTGATTGCTACTCACCATAAAGATGACACATTGATTTCCAGACAGGAATTACAAAAAGACTGTTACACATTAAGCTTTTGCCCAAAGTCTCCATCAGAAAAGAAAAATGTGGTACACACATACACTCAAGCGAGCTAGCTGTGGCTGCTCAAGCCAGGCCAAAACTGAAACATGTTTATGACTGGGGGATGAAGAAACGATGCTGCCTAGTGGAGCGTGCAGGGACTAGAGAGGGCAGACAAGGCTACCTGATGCAGTGTCGGAAGGCTGTGGGGGATGGAAGGGCAGAAAAAAGAGAGGCAAAAGGAGAAGAGCAGAGAAAGGGAAAGCTCAGTGGCTTCATTGGCAGAGAGCAGTGCACAATGAGGGCAATAGGATGTGAGTTAGAAGGACATGACAGGACAGAGGGTCAGAAACAAATGGGCGGAGAGCACGAGTTTCAGTAAGTTACAATAGGTTGAGGCCAGGATGATTTCTGGAGCAGATAATGTATGGTGAGGATAACTTCCATCTGCACAGTTCAAAAAAGCTGGTGGTGCTGAGGAGGTTTCCATTGTTTGAAAATGGAGATTTTGGAATTTTGCCACCTCTTGGATAAATTTCTGCGGATGCCTATGCATGGTGTGGATAACCAACTTACAGGTAGATGCCAAATTGAGTGTAAACCATTTGGCACATCCTATGCAGACACACTGATTTGTGGTGCAATGTTGTGGCTGGCACTAGACAGGGCAGCACAGACTAAAGTGTTAGCATATTCAGATCCAATATTAGGTGAGGTAGCACAAATTGGAGAGTCAGAGGAGTTGACTGCTGCAGCACAAATTGTGATTGGCAGGTGTCAAAACTTGATGAGTCACACCAGTGGGATGAGTCCCCATTGGAGACTATTCAGGTTTTAGTGATCACATAAACAAGTTGGTCAGTTGGCTAAGTGTAGTAAGAGTGGGAGCTGTCCTCAATCCAAGTAGTGATCAGCTATAAAGATGGTGGCTGCATTGGACAGCTCTCAGTTCCTGCCATGTGAATCACAGCAGGTACAAAGTGCTGTCCTTCTGCAGCATTGGATATGCTTCTGTGGGAATGGCAGTCTTGTCCCGGTTGCTGGTTGTTACACAAGAAGAGACAGTACCCCTATTTCTTTGCAATTTGTTGAGCCTGCCATACACCAGGAAATTTGTGGTAAGTGGGTCGTATAGGGGTTTGTAGAACTGAAACCTACCGCTTAATCGATTGAATACTTTTATTGTTGCTACAAATAGATACACGAAGTGACACATTGAAAATCCACAGTTGCTTGATTTGACATGGCAAACACTCCAATAAACAATTTTTCAAGGAAGTTAGTTCAAAGATGAGTCAGTCGATTGCTTGTGGTTGATAACCGCCACAGAGCCCGCCGCCAGTAGTGTGGAGCACGGCGTAATCGGTGAAGTATCCAGATCCGCAAGGGGGGGGGGGGGGGGGGGGGGGGGGACAGATAGGCGAGGAAAAGTTATAGTCCCTATGCCAGAGAGGAGGCTGAGAACCTGCTCTGGACGTGGGGAGGGGAGACAGTGATAATGAGGAAGAGGGACGCATGGGGTTGGTGACAGTGAGGGTACTGGCCGTGTCGATGAACGATGTAATGCTATTGACATCGGCTTCGGGAGGGAGGGAGAGATGCCTGAGCAGTGTAACAAAGGGATGTGAATCGTTGAGAGAGCGGGGTATGGAGGATGAAAAGGGAACCCTCACAGACCTGGACTGCTAGATTGTCGGCTGTATACATGGAGCTGTCGACTGTCACGTAAATGCTTGATGGAGGAGCTGGCAAAAGGTGAGTTGCTGGCGATGGTGTGGGTGAAACACAACCACTCGCTCTAAAGGGGGTCATAGCTGTGTCATGCTGAGGGGGAGAAACGTCACACGGGACACTATGACCTGAGTCGGAACACTCACTCGGAGTGTGGGCGTCACATGGCACATCACTTAGAACACTGTTATCACTCGGGTGAGTACACTCGACTGGAGTGGTGAAGTCGCATGGAATAACGAATGCTGCTTCCGCGATGGTCCATGCTGGCTTTAAATGGTTCACGGACACAGTGTGTGGTTGTCCGAACGTGTTTTGGAAGCGTGACAGTACCTTGTAAGATCCTGTGTGGGGAAGTTGTAAAGTGGCTCACACAGTGTCGTCCGAGAGCATTACATGCTCACATTGAGCCAAGTCTTTGTGTACGAAAACACATGGAACCGTGTGTGCATGCGGAGGGGGTACACGGATGCGTGAAATACACGTGCGAACATGCTCGAACAAGTTGGGGAGCTCGTCCAATGAAAGGGGATGTGAATCCTCAATGAAGTCGCAAGGAAGAACAAGGGGCTCGCCGTAGAGCACTTCTGCTAATGATGCTTGCAGGTCCTCTTTGAAGGCTGATCGCATGCCTAAAAGTACCCAGGGAAGGGCCTCCGACCACTGTTCCGCATGGCACATGAGGGCTGCTTTTAGTGTTCTGTGCCAGCGTTCAACTAAACCGTTAGCTTGTGGATGATAAGCGGTTGTACGGAATTTATTGACACCGCATAGTAGGCAAAGACTGGCGAAAAGGACGAACTCAAACTGCCGGCCCTGGTCCATAGTAATCGCGGGTGGACAGCCGAAGCGGGCAAGCCACGCTTGGACAAAGGTGCGAGCCACCAAGGCAGCTGAAATGTCAATAAGCGGTACAGCTTCCACCCATCTGCTGGTATGGTCAATCGTAGACAAAATGTACCTGTAGCCCTCAGAAGGGGGGAGGGGACCGATGATGTCAAGGTGGACGTGGCAGAAGTGACCCTTAGGAACATCGAACTGTCTGAGTGGCGGCTGGGTTTGACATCCGACTTTACTGTGCTGACAGGGTATGCATGCACAGACCCAGTCATGGCAGTCACACTTGGCATTAGGCCATATAAAACGTTTGGTTACAAGGCATGTCGTAACCAGAATGCCAGGGTGGGCTAGGTCGTGGAGGGTATAAAAAACTGCTCGATGGAGCGAGGCAGGTATGATCTTGCACGGTGTACTGGTGGAAGTGTCACATATGATTGGGGTGTCAGACCCCGGTAGGTGGCTGTTCTCCAAAGTAAGAGATGTGTTGGTGTCCTGTAATAAGTCCTGTATGCTGGGATCTTGTTGTTGAAGGCACGCCAGATTAGCCATGTCAAATGGCGAAGTAATGGTGTTTATGCACAACATATAGTCTGCGACAATGTTGTCTGCACCTCTTATATAGCGGATGTCCGTTCGTGTACTGACATATGAGATCCATATGTCGGAACCTATGCGGTGGGAGGTCCGTAGCAGGATTATGAATGGCATCTGTGAGCGGATGGTGATCGGTGAAAATAGTGACCTCGCGACCTTTGATACCTTCGCGAAAGTGTCTGCCAGCTTCGTAAATGGCCAGTAACTCTCTATCAAATGTGGATAAAAAAAAAATGGTTCAAATGGCTCTGAGCACTATGGGACTCAACTGCTGAGGTCATTAGTCCCCTAGAACTTAGAACTAGTTAAACCTAACTAACCTAAGGACATCACAAACACCCATGCCCGAGGCAGGATTCGAACCTGCGACCGTAGCAGTCCCGCGGTTCCGGACTGAGCGCCTGAACCGCTAGACCACCGCGGCCGGCAAATGTGGATCACTTGTGTTGAGAAGCGGACAGTATTTTAGAGAAGAATCAGAGTGGTTGAGAGGTATCACCGACGTGTTGCTGAAGACCGGCACCGATACAGGCATCGCTTGCGTCCGTAGTAATAAGCACGCGTCGGCAAGTGGGTGCGCGAGTGTAACCACGTTGGTCAGGGCAGACTTGAGATTGTCGAACGCGCGTGTCATATCCTCGGACCAAACTACTTTGCGTGCGCCAGAAGTGATCTTGCTTGCCAACGTGTCTGTGAGCAGTGCCTGGAGTGAAGCTGCAAGCGGGATGTGTCGGCGGAAAAAGTTCACCATTCATAAGAAACGATGGAGGTCACGGTATGTTTCCAGAAGTGGCAGTTCGTTAATAATGGCGACACGCTAGGATGTAGGCCATATGCCATTGGGGGTGAGCTCATGACCCAGAAACATCACACGAGAGCGGCAGAGCTGGTTTTTACCCTCGTTAATTGCAACGCTATTGTCTGAGAGAATTTGTAGCACATGTGACAAATGTTCTTCATGTTCTTTTTCGGATGCTGAGAAAACAAGGACATCATCGAGATATGCATAGCAAAAAGGCAGTGGGAGAAGGAGTGAGTCAATGAAGCGTTGCCAGGTCTACGCGGCATTTTTGAGGCCGTACGGCATGGTACAGTATTTGTAGAGGCCGAAGAGGGTGATAATAGCCGTTTTTGGAATGTCATCAGTGTGCATAGGGATCTGATGGTATGCTTTTTTACAGTCAATAACGCTGAAAACGTGTGCACCATATAGTTGTTGTGCAAAGTCCTGAATATGCGGAATCGGATAATTGTCAATGATGGTGCATGCATTTAATTTGTGGTAATCTCCACATAAGCGGTACGAACCGTCTTTCTTGGAAGCCAAGTGAATTGGAGAAGACCAGTTGCTGGAGGATGGTCGGACAATACGGCGTCTAATAGGTCCTATATGATAGCTTTTGCCTGGCGAAGTTTGTGGGCTGACAGGCGCCTGGCTTTGTGATGAACTGGCGGGCCTTCGGTAGTACTCAGTCTGTGGCACGTGCCATTCGAAATCACTGGCGACGTGGGGGTGATGGGAGGATGTCGAATCACCTGCGGCCCTGACAGTTGAAGAGTCACTGACCTGTGGTGGCGGCTGTTGGAGCCGCGTAGTCGGCATCTTAACAGGAGCTGTGTGGGTGTGGTCGGTGGACACCTTTGTGCGAAGTGTCGTCGCAGGAAGAGATCTGCGGTCCGTGTCTGAGACCTGTGATGAAGTGGGGTCGTGTGTCGGCTCGAAGTGAGCAGGTCGCTCGACATAAGAGTGAGGGAATAAATCGAGCTGGAGTTCATCAGTAGAGTCTGTGACAGGTGCCGAAATGTGCGTGAGGTTGGCGGTGTGATTGACCTTAGATGACAGGAGAGCGTTCGTAGATGAGAGGTTGGCGATCACCCTGCGTGCGCCCACCAGCTCGTGTGATGTGTCTGCAATCAATTGTCATAGTCTGTTGTTGTCATTACGAATAGCATCTATTTCAAGACGTTGGCGGTTGATTTTGGCGATGGAGGTGACGAGTTGAGCCGATACGTTGGAGCAATTGCCAGAAGCATTGATGAGTGAATCATAACTAAGAGGCAGAGTTGTAGCACGGGGCGTGAAGGAGCCAGGGATGTGTGTGCCAGAAGCGTGGTGCACCAGTGGTGTAGGTCTGGAGAAAGTCGATAATGTCAGAGGAAATCAATACTGAGCACCGGCTCATCGATATCTGCGATGTGAAACGTCCATGGGAACAGCATGTCGGGTGCAAGCTGAAGCTGAATCTCGACTGTTCCGTCAACGCTGATATTGGAATTATTCGCCGAGTGGAGTGTGGAATTGGTAGGTAGCAAGCTCGATGAAGCAAGTGTTTGTGGCAGAACGCTGGAGTCCGCGCCTATAGCCACGAGAAAATGGAATTTGGAGCATTCATCGAGAATGTACAGACGGCCGGGTGCACAGCTGTCATCGTGTGTAGAATGTTTTGTGCATTGGAGGCACCTAGAAGAGGCGGCGCGAGAGAAGGAGCGTAAAGTGGCTCATGCCTGTAGTTTTCCTCCGCGCACGGCAGTCGGCATTTGCGGGCAGCGTCACCGTGTGTTGCATGGAACCAGCACAGCTGATGAGTGGGAGGGGAAGCCGGGCAAGGAGTTCCCGCCTCCGTTGCAGGGCTGTGCAGGGCACCAGCGGTGGGAGTGCTAGCTGTGGTGGGGGCAGGCAGCTCTAGTAGTGCTTCCCAGGTGGGGAAGCCGTTGACTCACGCGATGCATTGGAGTTCACGCAGCTGCTCCTAGGCGGCGCTGGTGAGGCACTGACACTTGCTGTTGTGCCACTTTTTGGCGCCGTGTGAATATGGCTTGCAGGGCGAGGTGTCTATGCAAATATAGCTGGTGCATGCTGTCAGTGATCCGTAGGTGCTGGTAAGAAAGGTGCCGTCGAGAGGGCGAACAGTTGCATTTGGATGTCATATGGTAACTTAACTGACCAAAGGACCCACAGGGTGATGTCCAACAGGATTTGCTGGTCGACCATTGAGCGTAATCAGCGCCACATCTGAGACGGCGATCTGTCTTCAATTTGCTTGACATGGATGATTTTGCTGTAGTGCATGCTAAAAATTCCACAATAATTTTCTTCGCCGCAATATAGCGGGTTGGAGGTGGTGGTAAATTAATAATATCACTCACCAGCTTGAGCTCATCGCGTAGATGAGTAATCAGACTGGAGTAACATGCGTTGTCCGAGATAATGCTCAAACACATCTGAGATAATGTTCAAACACATGCTCGACTAGAGCAAACCAAGTGACAGGATTGTCACGATTGAATGGGGGCAGTTTTGGGGGCTTCGACTGCTGTGCGACTGGAGACAAGGAGGGGGCTCGGAAACTGGTATCCGGCTCAGAGCGAGATGCGACGTCTGGTGTGGCAGCTGAGGGTGCGAAGCGATGCGACACAGTTGGCACGGAAGACGCGTGGTGTGTTGCCAGCGCAGATGAAACAGCCGGTGCTGTTGAAAACATGGAACGGCCTGAAATATGATCAGCATATGTCGCGGTAGGTGAGGCAGAGGCGGCCAGTGCTGCCGGAACAAACTAGCAGGCGATCTGGTCATATTGCGTGGCCTGTGTGCCGTACGATGTAGGTAACACACAATACTCAGCACGTGGTGCATCGTCGATGTCTTGTTTCACGCGAACACTATCGGGTGGCATTGTCACAACACAAGTGTCTGTCGTAAGCTGCGACTGTGGAGCATAATAATTTGTAAGAGATGCAAATGTATGATGCGGCGTAAACGGTAGTTGTCCTGGAGCAGTTCATGAGAATTCACTCGCACTTACACAGGACAGCAGAATTGTAGGCACACTCGCATTGTTGATTGACCACATTGTTTATACACTGAGTTGTATCAGAAGCACATGAAAAAACAAAGGTTCGGGGTCACCAGTGTGGTTTTTAGAACCGAAACCTACCACTTAATCGATTGAATACTTTTATTGTTGCTAGAAATAGATACACGAAGTGACACATTGAAAATCCACAGTCGCTTGATTCGACAACATGGTGAACACTCCAATAAACAATTTTTCAAGGAAGTTAGTTCAAAGATGAGTCGGTCGATTGCTTGTGGTCAATAACCGCCACACATTTATCAACTGTTTGCAGGGAACAATGGCAAGCAGTGCCTTAGGAAAATGGTCTGGTGTGTTTGTGATTGAGCCCATGAGCATATCAACTGGCCTTCAGCTGCACTGTATCATGGTAGATTTGGAGATAGCTTAGTGCTGTTTGAAGTTTCAATTAAACCCCAGCCAGTCTGATCATTGTAGATACTTGTGAATAAGAATAATATCATTTCAGTGGCAGAACATATTGCAGTAATAGAAAATTTGTCAGTTCCTAAGAGTATTTGGGAATTACAGTTGTCTTATCTTACAAGGGAAACTTCCTATTGAACCCTCTCAGATTTAGTGGTAAGATGGTCCAGTAGATAGCCCATCAAAAACTGAACACAGATCAAGCATGATAACGGGAAGAAGGTGTACTGAAATGTGAAAAAAACAACAAAATAGAATCAGTGAATGGTCCAAGAACAATAAGTGCAATACAGAGTAGCCTAAAACACCAATAGTGCATGGTTAAATGGTCATGGTATTGGACTGCCAAGCAGGCAACCTGCGTACAAAACTCCCTTGTGCCATTTATTTTATTTTTTTCCCACAAAATTATGAACTGTCCATTCGGTAATTGAAATGTTTGTTCTTTTTCTGTAGTCTTGGCAGTTGTGTCATACTATATATTGGTTGTAGAATATGAATCATGGTAAAAATACGTTACGATCACAAGTATATGGGATGAATAGTGAGAGAGATACCATCTCACAGAAATGAAAACAACAAATAAATGGGTGTGAACTATGTTACAACAAAGGACTTCAGAGGTCAAGACTTCCAAAACAGAGTGCAACTTCAAAAACGTTAAAAATGCTTGTTTTGACAGAGCACAGAGGAACTATGTGATTGTGAAACTGTTTTATTCATTTGTCGCAGCTTATGTGACAAACTATTACGTTTTCATCATGACACATGTTCTGTCATTAATGACTGGTGTAGGATTCGGTTTACTTGTCATCAAACATTTGTGGTTCCCATTTGAAAGCCACTTCGTGCAGAATCAGCTGCCTACATCTACATCTACATAGATACTCTGCAAATCACATTTAAGTGCCTGGCAGAAGGTTCATCAAACCACCTTCACAATTCTCTGTTATTCCAAACTCGTATAGCACGCGGAAAGAATGAACACCTATATTTTGCTGTATGAGCTCTGATTTCCCTTATTTTATCATAGTGATCGTTCCTGCCTATGTAGGTCAGTGTCAACAAAATATTTTCACATTTGGAGGAGAAAGTTGGTGATTGGAATTTTGTGAGAAGATTCTGTCGCAACAAAAATGCCTTTCTTTTAATGATTTCCAGCGCAAATCCTGTATCATTTCTGTGACACTCTCTCCCATATTTCGCGGTAATACAAATCGTGCTGCCTTTCTTTGAACTTTTTCGATGTACTCCATCAGTCCTATCTGGTAAAGATCCCACACTGCGCAGCAGTATTCTAAAAGAGGACAGACAAGCATAGTGTAGGCAGTCTCCTTAGTAGGTCTGTTACATTTTCTAAGTGTGCTGCCAATAAAATGCAGTCTTTGGTTAGCCTTGCCCACAACATTTTCTATGTGTTCCTTCCAATTTAAGTTGTTCGTAATTGTAATACCTAGGTATTTAGTTGAATTTACGGCTTTTAGATTAGACTGATTTATTGTGTAACCAAAGTTTAATGAGTTCCTTTTAGCACTCATGTGGACAACCTCACGCTTTTTGTTATTTAGGGTCAACTGCCACTTTTTGCACCATTCAGGTATGATGGCTGCACTTGAGAGGATATCAAATGTAGACTGGCAATGGCAAGAAAAATATTTCTATTTCTGAGGTGTTAAATGGATTAACATCAAATATAGATTTAAGTGTTAGGAAGTCTTTTCTGGCAATACTTGTCTGGGGTGTAGCCATTTATGGAAGTGAAACATGGGTGATAAACAGTTTAGACAAGAAGAGGATAGAAGCTTTCAAAATGTGGTGCTACAGAAGAATGTTGAAAATTAGATGGGTAGATCATGTAAGTGATGAAGTACTGAATAGAATTAGCAAGACAAGAAATTTGTGGCACAACTTGACCAAAAGAAGGGATCAGTTGATAGGACACATTGTGAGACATCAAGGGATCACCAGTTTAGTATTGGAGAGAAGGTGGGGGGGGGGGGGGGGGATCATAGAGGGAGACCAAGAGATGAATACAATAATCAGATTCAGGTTGCAGTAGTTATTCGGAAATGAGGCGGCTTCCACAGGATTGAATAGCATGGTAAGCTGGAACAAATGAGTCTTTGGACTGAAGACTACAACAGTAACAACAACAACAACAACAACAATCATTTTCAGGGAAGGTAAATTTCTATGTGAAATTCATTCCATGGGCTGCTCACCTTTGTCATCTATTGAATCACCTTTCCAAGAAAGGCATGAAGTTCGTGTGGTCAGGGGCATGTCAGTCGGCATTCCAGTAGTTGAATGAACATCTCTGCTCTGCTCCATGTTTTGTCACTTTCACCCCAATTAAGCCGTTGACTTTGGCTACTGATGCATCTCAGTATGGCCACTCTCAGTGGCTCAGAGCAGCCCATTGCGTTTCCCTCAGAGACCCTGTCTGTAGCACAAAGAAATTATTCTCAGATTGAGAAGGACTCAATTGTAATCATATATGGACTAAGGAAGTTTCATATTGTTTTGCGTGGCACTAAGTTCCACCTCCTCACAGACCATAAGGTACTCATCTTGTTGTTTGGCCCCTGGTCTGAGCTCCTGGGCAGAATGGCACAGTTTTTACAGCATTGGGCCTTGTTTCTGAGTAATTATCCCTGTGACATTCACTGCAGGCCCACCTTACAACATGTGAATGTGGACACCTTGTCTCGGTTACCAAAGGGATCCAGTATCAACTTTGATAGGCAGGAGGCAATATTTTTCTCACTGGATCAGATTCTTCAGGATACTTTCATTTCACAGCACAGGAAGTTGCAGTAGGTATGGGTGAGGCTCTGCTCATGTGCAAAGTAAATCAGGTGGTCCAGCAAACGATGGTCAGAGTCTTTTCCCATGGTGTTGGACCTGTTGCTTTGGATGTATTTCAGACTTCACAATACATTCAGTATTGTAAAAGCAATAGGTTGCTGGCTACAGAAGATCAGAACTGCCATGTTGTTATTCCACTGTCATTACGACTCATTTTGCAGGTGTTACATGCATCCCTTTGGAGGATGTCATTCGTGAAAGTGCTGGCCTGGTGACATGTCTGTTGTCCAGTAACTGATTTTGCCATTGAACATGCAGTACGTGCATGTTCAGCATTTGCCCACAAACAGGTGACCCCCCACAGAAATTTTCTCCATGGCCTGTGCCAGAGCACCCATGGGAGCAGGTGCATGTGGACTTCACCAGTTGTTTCTTAGGGGCCACGTAGCTTTTGGTGATAGATACATTCCCATGTACTGCTCAGTCGGCCTCTATGATGGTCCACACCACAGTTCAGGCCTTAGCTGCCATTTTCACTGCTGAGGATGAACTATGCATCCTGGTCTCAGACAATGGTTGCAAGTTCGTATTGAGGGCTTTTAAAGTGTTCTGATGCTGAAATGGAATTCAGCTCCTGACCACCACACCATTCCATCCAGCATCAAATGCAGAAGTTTAGCAATTTGAAATTTAGTAAAGATGAATAACTCAGTTTTCTACATACTTCTATTCCTTTGAATAATTTTTTTATGTTCTCTGTTATACTGACAACAACTGTACTACATCAACTTAACATCAAAATTCTTACCAAGGCAGTATTTCATTAAAATTTATTGTTCATCAGATTATTTGATCTGTGCCAATTTCAATGGTATATTTTGTTTATTACGAAACATTTTCTTTTCAGAGAAACCCATAATTTATGATGTTCAAAAACCATGCCACATAAAAATAAACTGAGCTAATTATTGTTTATTTCCAAAAGACATAGCTCATTCATTTGAAAGAACTTCCTTACTCCAAGTAAATGTTTTACTTCTGCTGAAAAGTTATTAACAAAAAAAATGTTCGTAATTAAAATTTCCAGTTTTTAGAAGATGCTTTTGTTATTTTGACCTTGAATCAAGTTTAATTCAAAGAAACAGCCAATGGCCTTGCCACATTGGTAACACTGGTTCCCACCCAGTCACTGAAGCTAAGCTACACTGGGCGTGGCTAGTACTTGCACCATACCATGATGCCACAAAACATTTATTTTGTTTTTATTCCAAGGAATAAAGTCAGACTCCAAATGGTGAGCTTAGTAATAATTTTGATAGATTCTGTAATTTCACTGTCACAGAAACTTGATGTTTGCACCACGAAACTGGTATCATTGTATTTCATTTTATGATTGTATTCAAGGCAGTGCTCGGTGACAGCTGATTTGCTTGGTCATTTTAGTCAAGTGACCCACTGGTGCTTCTTGCATCTCTCCTCAACTGTTCTGATAGTCTGCCCAACATAAGACATGTCACATTCAGATGGAATGCCATACAAACCCAAATTTTGAAGACATAGATCATCTTTAACATTTCAACAAATACAAATCTTAACTGAAGGGAGGGAAATACACCAGATGTCATGTTTCCATAGGAGTGTTCTTTCCAGATACTGGGCCAGCATGAGGTAGATAAGCAATTTTTGGCTTATCTTTCTCAGTCTCAGTACAGGACTCTTTCTCAGGTATTCTTGCATTTGACTGCATGACCCATTCACTTTGATACTCTGAGTATCCGTTTCTTTGAAACATGAGTTGTAGGTATCATAATTCTCTGGTGAGGCTCTCCTTGTCTCAAAGTGTTTGAGATCTATATACCAGAAGTTTTAGCACGGAATTTCTTTGTGATGAACGGTGATGGTTTGATGCATGAAGCTAGAGGTGAGAGTGTGTAGGCTATATACACTGTGACCCAGGGATCCGTTTAGTCTTCTCTTAACTAAAACATTGAGGAAAAGTAGTTGTCCTTCTTTTTCAGTTTTCATCATGGTTTTTATATTATTATGGATACAATTTAAATGTTCACACTCTTGAAGTATTTCCACTCTATGTGGCCACTCCACAAACATGACACCTGCATACGAATAGAACTTGGTAGATTCGAGTGCCTTTGCTTCAAAGTGTTCCATGTATAGGTACATCATGACAGGCAATAACGGACTACCCATTACAACCCCAGTTTGTTCATAATATGTTGTGTCAACCAGAAAATAAGCTGACATCAGAATGTGCCTAAAAAATTCTATGAAACAATCATCAAACTTTTCCATGATGATTTCCAATGAATCATAAAGTAGAATTCTCATATAGAGGGACACTACATCGAAAATGACAATAATATCCATATCCTGGAGCCGTAAGTGACTGAGGTGATGTATAAAGTCAGGGGACTTCTGAATGTGGTGTTTGCACTTCCACACATATTCTCTGAGAATGCATTTCAGGTATTTTTCCAGCTGGTATGTAGGTGCGCCAGTATTATTAGATATGGGTCTTAGAGTTAATTCTTTCCTATTGAACATTAGGAAGGTGATATAGTCACAGTGGCACTGACGCTTGTGCTTCAAGACCTGTAGTGATTTTATGTGGCAAGCCTGATTCTTTTATTTGTAGGCCCAACATCTGTCTGCTTGTATGCAGTATCATTCAAATGAGTGAATATCTTCTTATTATAGTCCACACTTGAAATTGGGACCATAAAATTGCTTTTGTCAGCTGGCAGAACTACAGTCTCCTTGTCCTCCCACAGATTTTTCAATGCTACTCCTCCCATGGAGGTGTTGGATCTTAGCATTGGCACCTTGATAAGTGCTCTACAGGTTTCACAGTGAACCTCCTCTGCTGCTTCGGAGGAAGAGAAACCACAACATACTCCACAGAGCTGATTTAATCTGCTTTTGGTAACATATTTGTAGTGGGTGCAAAATTTATCCATTTACCAAGGATCTTCACTGTATTCTTGTCCAGGTGTTTGTCACTGAGATTAATGACAGTACTGATCCCTGTGTCTTGTCTTGGCTTAATGTGCAAGCTATCAAATTTTGCGTTCTGGCATGCAGATGTTTTCAACTCCATGGATTCTGTTGCAACCAAGTTGTATTGGTAAGCCATTCCCAAGATTCTGCAGATAGTGTAGCTGACACACAAAGATGGGGATGAAAAAGCTCTTTTTAAGTGACATCCATCAACCATTGAGTGTCACAAATTCTCTCTCTTACTAGAGCCAGGCTTGCATTGTGCAGAATCCAACTTTCCCCTGGTGTGTTAATGTGATGCTCGATTTTAGTGAACATACAAGTTGTTCATTTCAACATCTCATTAGGAAGTTACTGTATTGAGAACTGTACTGAGAACTCGCCCTTTATTTTGGCAGGGCTCATCGAACTTGTGTATGTTGTAGAACACCTCGAGCCATCAACACCATCACAAAGAAATTTGGTGCTAAAGACTCTAGTCCATAGAGCTCAAACATTTTCAGGCAAGGAGAGCCTTACTGGAGAATTACAATGCCTACAACTGGTGTTCCAAAGGAATGGGTACTCAGAGCACCATATTGAACAGGTAGCAGCACAGTCAAAATCAAGAACTCATGAGAAAGAGGTTGAGAATGAGAGTGAGAAAGAGAAGCCAAATGTTGCTTATCTGCCTTATGCTGGCCCAATATCTGAAAAGATCAGTAGACTTCCATGGAAACATGGTATTCAGTGTGTTTCCTTCCCTTCAACTAAGATACAAAGTATTCTTTGCAACATTAAAGATGATGTAGGTCTCTAAAAATCTGTTGTGTATTGCATTTCATTTGAATGCGGTATGTTTTACATTGAGTAGACTATTAATACCGTCGAGGAGCGATGCAAGGAACATCGGTGATGCACCTGACTAATACGACCAGGCAAATCAGCTATTGCCGGATGCTTCCTAGAATATAATCATGAAATAAAACACAATGAGACCAGTATTGTGGTACGAACATAAAGTTCCTGGGACATCATAATTAAGGAGTCTACCAAAATAAAGATGTCAGAAAACATAATAAACAGGGATAGAGATTTCAATTGAAATGCTTCGAGTCCAGTACTCAGTTTATTAAAATCTCACTGACCATCACATCCATTAGAGTTGGGAAATATTGAGGAAATTTGAATTTCATAGTGTATCAATATGTGCTATGTAAAACAAGTGCAGTGGCCATCAGGAATTGAACTTGGCTATAGATACCAACAACAGCCCACAGTCTGGCTGGAGTCCAGGCAGTGAATACATTTAATAGGAAAACTCACAGCACCTAGAGAAGACGCTGGGTCGGTCATCGAAGTATTGTGCAGAAAATGGCAACAACAACTTGGGTGAACACCCAGAAGCTTATTATTTATCAATCACTCCAAGAAAACCTGAAAAATAATGTCAGAGCCTAAGTTTTATGACTTAGGAATAACCTTCAGTTGTAGGAATAAAGAGATAATTATGAAATTAAGCAAGGTAGGATAATTCGTAACCCATATTTACATGAATCTCTGTGGAAGTGTACCTCGTATTCATGAAAAAAAAAAAAAGGTCCATCCAACTGTCAGTTTTGCAGTTCTCTAACGTATAGTAAAACCAAACTACTACTTGGTTCACTATAATTCCATTGTTACACATTTGACCTTTCTTCTGTTATAAATGAAAATGTATTTATAATTTTCACTAATTATTCATACAACTGTCTATATATAGGGCCATTGGACAATGATCCAGTCATTCAGTCATTGCCCAATACTTAATATGCGAACACCTCTGTGTGTAAGTATGTGTCTAGCTACCAACCAGTTAACATCTTACTGTCATTACACGACAAAGTGTATTAGTAATTTCTGCTGTAATGAGTTTTATTTGTTCATCTTCATGGAGCTAGGTGTGTATATGAAGCAGTCTGCATTTGGTATTTATGTTATAAATATCTCCATGTTCTCTGAGAACTGTTAATAATTGACAGTTTTCCTTTGTTTAAACAATGAGATCTAATGTGCGTGGAGGCAAGGGAACTGATATTGTTATGGAAATATTCCTTAAGTATTTTGACACTATCAAAGTTCATTGAGTGTAGTTGCTAGCCTGTGGTGTGAACTATTTACAAAGTTTACCGAAGAAGTTGATCATTGGAATGTATGTTGGAATTATTCTGGCCCAAGCTGCTGGGATTGGTGGCCATGTGTGCCTGAGGTGTGCTTGCTTCTGTGTATGAATGGTGTGTGTTTCTCTTTTGCTGATGAAGGCTGTGGCCAAAAGCTTTGTGTAAGTGTCTTTTAATTGTGCCTGTCTGCACCTTAATGTGTCTTCTTTACACTAAGTAGCATCTACCTTTTCCTACATTGTTTGTATCAGTGGTGTTGTGTCAATCGGTGAACTGTCAGATTACAAATCTAACCAGTTTCAGAGAGAGAGGGATGTTAAGATTTTAGTGCTACAAATGAACTGCTGTTAATCACTGGTTAGTTAATTTACAAATTGGTCAAAACATTCCAATCACAAGTAAAGAAAGCAATCTTGGCGGTACCTAGAGAGACTGCCCTGGCCAGTTTTTTTGGCATTTTACTGATCCTGACAAGAGGGTGAAAGGGGTGAACCAGAGATTGTGAAAGTTTTGTGACAAGCTACAAGGGGATGCTGGAAAGTATTCTGTTCTCAATATCGGTTGAGGTATTAGATGTTATACATACTACTCGATCAATTTTCTCGCTTTGATGATGCAAGCTGCAACCTTTTGCCACAAGAGGGGCTCCATGCTGTAGCATCTAACATGGTGGTGTGTAACGTAACTATGTTGGTGCACAAGAAACAGTATGCTGCAATGTTGTTTCAAATTCGAAGAGTTCCCTCTAAATGGGTCAGTTGTGCACTACACATCAGAGGCTGATAGTCAGGTATCTGGTGGTGTGTGGAGTGCGCGCAAGGGTTTTTGAAATTGGGTGATCCTTCATACAGTCCGGGAGACTCAAAAGTATTGGTGCAAGATCCAAGAAATATCACTCCCCACAGACAAGAGCATTAAAACCCTAGTGGTTGACTGCTGAAGCATTCACAACATAATGTTAAAGATTGAAGTGCTTTCATTGTCATATGGGAAAAGTGCAGGTTGGGTTTAACATGACTAATTTCAGTATAGAATCTGTTAGGGATTCCATCATGCACTGGAGATTTGTTCAATTTTAAGAATTTCATTCCATAATGCTACTAACCTAATATCTATTTCTCTCATCTTTTCAGAGATACGAGAATTAAACTGGGGCAGTACTCCTGGGTTTTCCCTAGAAAAGGAACACATGAAAACAGAGTTCAGAATTTCTACTTTTACTTTTCTGTCCTTAATTTCAGATCCTGCCTCACTGGTGAATGACTGGGGTCTAACTTTGTTGCCACAGCTGCCTTCACATACAATCGAAATTTATTTGTGTTTTGTGAAAGATTTTTTTGAGACTATTCTGCTGCAGTAGTCACTAAAGGCTTCACACATTGCTGTCTTGACAGCCAAATGTGTTTCATTCAGTATGTCTCTATCTAAAGCCCTTTGCTTTATCTTACATTTACTCCATAGTTTCTGTTTCTTTAGAAATTCCTTTACAGTGATTGTATATCACTTAGTTCCTCCAATCATTAACTTCGTGCCACTTTCCTTGACACTGACCTCCATCTGCCCGATGGCCAGCTTCACACATCCGTCCGCATCAAACCCACCAACAAGCAACAGTACCTCCATTTTGACAGCTGCCACCCATTCCATATCAAACAGTTGCTTCCCTACAGCTTAGGTCTTCGTGGCAAATGAATCTGCTCCAGTCCTGAATCCCTGAACCATTACACCAATAACCTGAAAACAGCTTTCGCATCTCACAACTACCCTCCCGACCTGGTACAGAAGCAAATAGCAAGAGCCACTTCCTCATCCCCTCAAACCCACAACCATCCACAGAAGAACCCAAAAAGTGCCCCACTTGTGACAGGATACTTTCCGGGACTGGATCAGACTCTGAATGTGGCTCTCCATCAGGGATACGACTTCCTCAAATCCTGCCCTGAAATGAGATCCATCCTTCATGAAATCCTCCCCATTCCACCAAGAGTGTCTTTCCGCCGTCCACCTAACCTTCGTAACCTCTTGGTTCATCCCTATGAAATCCCCAAACCACCTTCCCTACCCTCTGGCTCCTACCCTTGTAACCGCCCCCGATGTAAGACCTGTCCCATGCACCCTCCCACCACCACCTACTCCAGTCCTGTAACCCGGATGTTGTACACGATCAAAGCCAGAGCCACGTATGAAAGCACCCACATGATTTACCGACTGACATGCCTACACTGTGAAGCGTTCTATGTGGGAATGACCAGCAACAAACTGTCCATTCGCATGAACGGACACAGGCAGACAGTGTTTGTTGGTAATGAGGATCACCCTGTGGCTAAACATGCCTTGGTGCACGGCCAGCACATCTTGGCACAGTGTTACACCGTCCGGGTTATCTGGATACTTCACACTGACACCAACCTATCAGAACTCCGGAGATGGGAACTTGCAGTTCAATATATCCTCTCTTCCCATTACCCACCAGGCCTCAACCTCTGCTAATTTCAAGTTGCCGCCCCTCGTACATCACTTGTCAGTCAACAACATCTTTGCCTCTGTACTTCCGCCTCGACTGACATCTCTGCCCAAACTCTTTGCCTTTACATATGTCTGCTTGTGTCTGTATATGTGCCGATGGATATGTGTGTGTGTGCGAGTGTATACCTGTCCCTTTCTCCCCCTAAGGTAAGTCTTTGCGCTCCCGGGATTGGAATGACTCCTTACCCTCTCCCTTAAAGCCCACATCCACTCGTCTTTCCCTCTCCTTCCCTCTTTCCTGATGAAGCAACTGTGGGTTGCAAAAGCTTGATATTTGTGTGTGTGTTTGTGTGTGTTTTTATAGTCTCCTATCAACACACCAATGCTTTTGTTTGATAAGTTACAGCATCTATGCTTTTATATATATATCTTCTGCACAATTTCAGTGCAGTAATGTGTTCATTGTAAATAAGTATTTAGTAGTTTTATTACACATTTATTACCTTATAAATAAATTTAAAAAAAAATTATTTTAAATTCTGTGCATTAGTATTTTAAAATGATTCTTTCATAGAGCGTTCATTAAAAAATGATGACCATGTCACTTGGGACCTGTGGAATGGTACATTACCTCATTTCTTTGAGTTGTAAATATCTGTCATGTATTGTTGTTTTTCTGACATGTTCTACATTCTGGAGGACCTCCTCACTGCAGATCAATTGGAATGAAAGTAAATCTAATCTAATCTAACAGAAGCCAGATAGCTTTTTTCAATTTATTCAATTACTGAATTCTTATTCAATTACCTTTCCAGATCTGATTGCAACACATTCAGTAGTTGCCATCACAATGTTTGGTGGTGCAAGTTATGTATAAATAATACAAATGTTATTGTTCCTGATCACAAATTATAATCCAGATTATCATTTTTGAATGCTTATAAGATCATTTTCAGTTGTAAAAAGGATTGGAGAGAAAAATCCTACCCGTAATATGTTATTAATAAGACTAATAAAAATTGTTAAGTCTTCTTTTGGATTATGTTATTCCAAACTTGCATCACTATTGTTATGTTCACTTCCATTAACTCTAATGTTACAGGGCAACTCAAACAACACATTTGAAAAATGTATTCGCTATGCTGTTAATTGGACAGAGCTGCTTACGCAGTATTCTCCAGATGAAATCATGCCAAATTTGAGCTGGCCAGTGGAAGAGTGTAAAGATGGCTGGGAGTATAATACAACAGAGATCTCTTCGTCTGTTGTAATTGATGTTAGTATTCACTTAATTCTTATCAAATTAAAGTCACATAAATGAAAAGTGCAAATTTAAGCAAGTGGTGGTAGGGGCTAACTTGAAATATATAATTAGACTAGCTTAACACCCACTCCTCATTTGCATAGACTGTATAACATGTGGAAATGTTTTTTGTTTATTTAATAAAATTTTTATGTTGTTCACAGATTGTCTTCTAAGCTTTTCACACTAATTAAAGCAATATAAGCACGAACCTTAATGAATGTGCTGTTGACCAAAATGCAATTCTGATAGCTGGAGTCCAGAGTTTATGTTAATCATGCCTTTTGCATGCTTATATAGATATTTCTGTAGCAATTGTAATCACCTAACAAATATTTCTCCATATCTAACTGAGAAGTGAAATACCAGTTCATACATTTAGATTTAAAATTTTAATGTAACAAAATATTTTCTTACAAATTTTCATGTCCTATTGTACTCCCTTGGGGAATGAATTTCCAAAAACACTGAAGCATATATATATATATATATATATATATATATATATATATATATATATATATATATATATATATATATATATATAAAAAACAAAGATGATGTGACTTACCGAACGAAAGCACTGGCAGGTCGATAGACACACAAACAAACACAAACACACACACACTACACACACACACACAAGTGTTTGTTTGTGTGTCTATCGACCTGCCAGCGCATTAGTTCAGTAAGTCACATCATCTTTGTTTTTAGATATATTTTTCCCACGTGGAATGTTTCCCCCTAATATATATATATATAGAGAGAGAGGGAACATTCCACGTGGGAAAAACATATCCAAAAACAAAGATGATGTGACCCACCAAACGAAAGCGCTGGCAGGTCAACAGACACACAAACAAACACAAACATACACACAAAACTCCAGCCCTCGCAACCAACAGCTGCTTCGTCAGGAAAGAGCTTGCTTACTCTTTCCTGACGAAGCAGCCGTTGGTTGCGAGGGCTGGAGTTTTGTGTGTATGTTTGTCTTTGTTTGTGTGTCGCTCGACCTGCCAGCGCTTTCGTTTGGTGGGTCACATCATCTTTGTTTTTGGAGAGAGATATATATATATAAAACACAGATGTTGTGACTTACCGAACGAAAGTGCTGGCAGGCCGATAGACACACAAACAAACACAAACATACACACAAAACTCCAGCCCTCGTTTTAAGGGAGAGGGTAAGGAGTCATTCCAATCCCGGGAGCGGAAAGACTTACCTTAGGGGGAAAAAAGGACGGGTATACACTCGCACACACACACACACATATCCATCCACACATATACAGACACAAGCAGACATATTCAAAGACAAAGAGTTTGGGCAGAGATGTCAGTCGAGGCAGAAGTGCAGAGGCAAAGATGTTGTTGAATGACAGGTGAGGTATGAGTGGCAGCAACTTGAAATTAGCGGAGATTGAGGCCTGGTGGGTAACGGGAAGAGAGGATATATTGAAGAGCAAGTTCCCATCTCCAGAGTTCGGATAGGTTGGTGTTAGTGGCAAGTATCCAGATAACCCGGACGGTGTAACACTGTGCCAAGATGTGCTGGCCGTGCACCAAGGCATGTTTAGCCACAGGGTGATCCTCATTACCAACAAACACTGTCTGCCTGTGTCCGTTCATGCGAATGGACAGTTTGTTGCTGGTCATTCCCACATAGAACGCTTCACAGTGTAGGCATGTCAGTCGGTAAATCATGTGGGTGCTTTCATACGTGGCTCTGGCTTTGATCATGTACAACATCTGGGTTACAGGACTGGAGTAGGTGGTGGTGGGAGGGTGCATGGGACAGGTCTTACATCGGGGGTGGTTACAAGGGTAGGAGCCAGAGGGTAGGGAAGGTGGTTTGGGGATTTCATAGGGATGAACCAAGAGGTTACGAAGGTTAGGTGGACGGCGGAAAGACACTCTTGGTGGAATGGGGAGGATTTCATGAAGGATGGATCTCATTTCAGGGCAGGATTTGAGGAAGTCGTATCCCTGATGGAGAGCCACATTCAGAGTCTGGTCCAGTCCTGGAAAGTATCCTGCCACAAGTGGGGCACTTTTGTGGTTCTTCTGTGGGTGGTTCTGGGTTTGAGGGGATGAGGAAGTGGCTCTGGTTATTTGCTTCTGTAGCAGGTCGGGAGGTTAGTTGCAGGATGCAAAAGCTGTTGTCAGGTTGTTAGTGTAATGGTTCAGAGATTCCGGACTGGTGCAGATTCGTTTGCCATGAAGACCCAGGCTGTATTGAAGGGACCGTTTGATGTGGAATGGGTGGCAGCTGTCATAATGGAGGTACTGTTGCTTGTTTGTGGGTTTGAATCCTTCACCTACACATCAACTCAGCCAATGAACACACCCGTCAACTCCTATCCCTAATAAAAGTCCTCAATCTTTCCTCTCCCACATCCACACTGGCTTTTCAGAGCATCCTCCTACAGGCCAACCGCAAATTAGAACAGCATGCCACCCTCCACCTCAAAAAACTATCCAATCTCCTGGTTTCCCACCTCCGGAAAGGCAACTCACTCACCCTTCACAACCTTTCCAGCAAACGTCAACCTCCTCTCATTGCACACAAACCCAGTCTCTCCCATCTACTCAATCTCCCACTTCCAGCTCCACTCTCTCCAAAACCTCAAAATTCCAATCAACACAATCTGGAACCACAACACCCTAATTCAGTAGTTAACCTTTCCTCCAAACCTCTCTCCCAATCCGAAACCTCTGTCCTATCCAAAGGCCTCACCTTCAGCCCCTCTCCCAGATTCAACCAAACAGCCCTCGTCAAAGATGTACTGTCCTACTCTCGTACTCTCTGCTGGAAATATCACTTTGCCATGAAGAAAAATGATCCTAATCCTACTCCTAATGATCCAACTCCCCAAGACAGTATCCAAATTGAACCCTGCCTGGAACAGTTCCGTCCTCCGTCACAGCGGGACCCACCTCCTCTTCCTCAAAATCACCCTCTCCAAACCTTCCAGGAATTTCTGATTTCCAGCCTTGCCTCTCAGTCCTTCTTAAAAAACCTTAATCCTACTCCCAACATCACCACTGCTGAAGCCCAGGCTATCCGTGATATGAAGGCTGACCGATCCATCGTCATTCTTCCGGCGGACAAGGGTTCCACGACCGTGGTACTTGATCGTCGGGAGTATGTGGCTGAGGGACTGCGTCAGCTTTCAGACAACACCACATACAAAGTTTGCCAACGTAATCCCATACCTGATGTCCAGGTGGAGCTTCAAGGAATCCTCAGAACCTTAGGCCCCCTGCAAAACCTTTCACCTGACTCCATCAACCTCCTGACCCCACCGACACCCCGCACCCCTACCTTCTACCTTCTAGCTAAAATTCACAAACCCAATCATCCCGACCGCCCCATTGTAGCTGGTTACCAAGCCCCCACAGAACGTATCTCCACCTACGTCGCTTAGAGGAAGCCTTCTTGGTTACCCAGGCCTGGCAACCCAAAGTTTGGTACAGATTTATTGATGACATCTTCATGATCTGGACTCACAGTGAAAAACAACTCCAGAATTTCCTCTCCAACCTCATCTCTTTTGGTTCCATCAGGTTCACCTGGTCCTACTCCAAATCCCACGCCACTTTCCTTGACGTTGACCTCCATCTGTCCAATGGCCAGCTTCACACGTCCGTCCACATCAAACCCACAAACAAGCAACAGTACCTCCATTATGACAGCTGCCACCAATTCCACATCAAACGGTCCCTTCCCTACAGCCTAGGTCTTCGTGGCAAATGAATCTGCTCCAGTCCGGAATCTCTGAACCATTACACCAACAACCTGACAACAGCTTTCGCATCCTGCAAATACCCTCCCGACCTGCTACAGAAGCAAATAACCAGAGCCACTTCATCATCCCCTCAAACCCAGAACCTCCCACAGAAGAACCACAAAAGTGCCCCACTTGTGACAGGATACTTTCTGGGACTGGACCAGACTCTGAATGTGGCTCTCCCGCAGGGGTACGACTTCCTCAAATCCTGCCCTGAAATGAGATCCATCCTTCATGAAATCCTCCCCACTCCACCAAGTGTGTCTTTCCGCTGTCCACCTAACCTTCGTAACCTCTTAGTTCATCGCTATGAAATCCCCAAACCACCTTCCCTACCCTCTGGCTCCTACCCTTGTAACCGCCCCCGATGTAAGACCTGTCCCATGCACCCTCCCACCACCACCTACTCCAGTCCTGCAACCCGGAAGGTGTACACGATCAAAGGCAGAGCCACGTGTGAAAGCACCCACGTGATTTACCAATTGACCTGCCTACACTGTGATGCATTCTATGTGGGAATGACCAGCAACAAACTGTCCATTCGCATGAATGGACACAGGCAGACAGTGTTTGTTGGTAATGAGGATCACCCTGTGGCTAAACATGCTGTGGTGCACGGCCAGCACATCTTGGCACAGTGTTACATCATCTGGGTTATCTGGATACTTGCCACTAACACCAACCTATCTGAACTCCGGAGATGGGAACTTGCTCTTCAATATATCCTCTCTACCCACCAGGCCTCAATCTCCGCTAATTTCAAGTTGGCACCACTCATACCTCACCTGTCATTCAACAACATCTTTGCCTCTGCACTTCTGCCTCGACTGACATCTCTGCCCAAACTTTTTGTCTTTAAATATGTCTGCTTGTGTCTGTATATGTGTGGATGGATATGTGTGTGTGTGTGAGTGTATATCCGTCCTTTTTTCCCCCTAAGGTAAGTCTTTCCGCTCCCGGGATTGGAATGACTCCTTACCCTTTCCTTTAAAACCCACATCCTTTCGTCTTTCCCTCTCCTTCCCTCTTTCCTGACGAGGCAACTGTTGGTTGCGAAAGCTAGAATTTTGTGTGTATGTTTGTGTTTGTTTGTGTGTCTATCGACCTGCCAGCGCTTTCGTTTGGTAAGTCACACACACACACACACACACACACACACACACACACACACATATATATATATATATATATATATATATATATATATATATATATAAAAACAAAGATGATGTGACTTACCGAACGAAAGCGCTGGCAGGTCGATAGACACACAAACAAACACAAACACACACACAAAATTCAAGATTTCGCAACAAACTGTTGCCTCATCAGGAAAGAGGGAAGGAGAGGGAAAGACGAAAGGATGTGGGTTTTAAGGGAGAGGGTAAGGAGTCATTCCAATCCCGGGAGTGGAAAGACTTACCTTAGGGGGAAAAAAGGACAGGTATACACTCGCACACACACACATATCCATTCACACATATATATTTTAGATATATTTTTCCCACGTGGAATGTTTCATTTTTCCCACGTGGAATGTTTCCCTCTATTATATATTTATTTTCTATTCTGCTTGTGTCTGTATATGTGTGGATGGATATGTGTGTGTGTGCGAGTGTATAACCGTCCTTTTTTCCCCCTAAGGTAAGTCTTTCCGCTCCCGGGATTGGAATGACTCCTTACCCTCTCCCTTAAAACCCAAATCCTTTCGTCTTTCCCTCTCCTTCCCTCTTTCCTGATGAGGCAACCGTTGGTTGCGAAAGCTAGAATTTTGTGTGTATGTTTGTGTTTGTTTGTGTGTCTATCGACGTCCAAGTGCTTTCATTTGGTAAGTCACATCATCTTTGTTTTTAGATATATTTTTTCCCACGTGGAATGTTTCCTTGTATTGTATATATATATATATATATATATATATATATATATATATATATATATATATATAATTTCTAACCTAGAAGTCAATGTTCATAGATGCAGCTTTAAAAATACTCTAGTAGTTCTTTAATAATGATGTATTTTCAAAGAAACCTTTCACCCACTATTTCAACCCCATAGGGTTAAATTTACAAAAATGATGAAACACACAGTTCTTTATTTCTGACCAAGAAACCAAAGACCAATTTTCTTAGGTCTAGATTCAAAATAGCCTTAATAGCAACATTCTTTCAAAAAACCTTTACCTGCTCTGCCACCCTATTAAGAGTGGAATTTTGGACAATCCCTTCTTAAACAATGCCCACAGTATAAGATCCACAAGCTCTCCTAAGTTTCAAGTTTCTATCCTTAGCAGTTTGGGCTGGGTGATTATGAGTCAGTGAATCAGTCTGATCCTGTTTCACTCCCATAGGGGTTGAATTTCAAAAGCAGTGAAACATATATTTTTTCGTCTCTAGCCAAACATCAGTTTTCAAATGCTTTCACAATGAAATATTTTCATGAAATATTTCACCCCTTATTTCATCTCCTTATGGGTTGAAAGTCCAAAAACAGTGACATGCATATATTTTGTTTCTAACAGAGAAGCCCAATACAAATTTTCACAGATTCAGCTTAAAAAATGCTTACACAGTGAAAAATTTTCAAAAAACTTTAATTCCCTATTTCATCCCCAAGGGGTTGAATTTCCAAAAACAGTGAAATGTGTATTTTTTTATTTCAAACTGAGAAGCCAAATTTAAATTTTCATTGATTTAGTTTTAAAAATCCTGTTATAATGAAATATTTTCATAAAAAATCTCATCCCCTATTTTTCCTCCTTGTTTCCAAAAACACTGAAACTAGGAATTTTTTATTTGTAACTGTGAAGTCAAATACCAGTGTTCACAAATGTAGCTTTAAAAATAGTTCAGTAGTTCTTCAGTAATGATATATTTTCAAAAAAGGCTTCCACCCAGTATTTCACCCCCACAGTGTTAAATTTCCAAAAATGTTGAAACATGCATTTCTTTATTTCTGGCCAATAAACCAAACGCCAATTTTCATAGGTCTAGCTTCAATATTGCCTTAATAGTGTCATTTTTTTTAAAAAAAACTTCATCCTCTTGGGGTTGGAATTTCAAAAAACATCATCACAAACAATGTCAGTAGTATAAGATCCACAACTTCTCCAAATTTCGATATTCTATCCTTACTGGTTTGGGCTGGGCAATGTGAGTTTGTCAGTCAGTCAGTCAGTCAGTCATTCAGGACATTGCTGTTTATATATTGAGACTACACAGTTTCTCATACGATTCATGTTAGAATTTGTCAGATGGAATAGCTCTATGAAAGAGATACTATGGCTCTGTTGAAATTTTAGCGTCGGGTAAGTGCAAATGGTTGATGAATTCCAGTTGTGTTTTTTCATCAATTAAATTTATTTCTTTCAAAAAAAGAATGTCAACAACATCAATAACATAGATCAACATTGAACATGCCTAAAGGTGTTATTGTTGACACCTGCTGTAGCAAAACTCCAGCAAAAATACATCACTTAATTTTCTATTACAAACTGCAATATTAGGGCCTAATATTCAAATTTTGTATATTGGTCTTGAGTTTCTTGAATGCCATTAATTATTCTAGTAATATTGGGCACTAACACAAATCCACTTAAACTTATCAATTGACAGAGAGCTAAACTTTTAATCAATTTTAATTTTTTATAAAAGAGCCAGACGTAACCTAAAATTTGAAGGTTTACATTACATAAAGAATGAAGTGCCCCATACTCATGTACTATTATCTGACATTATTATCTTTGTAAACTATGAACTCTATTTCAGCAAGGAAGAAAATTATCTAATTAGCAACCAAAATGTCAATTGTCTACTTAAAATCATGTGACAATGCCAAATTTCACAAAAGACAGCTACAAATAAAGAGAGACGTGTATTGGGTGCTACACTAGTTCAAGATACTGTTCTCAACATTAATACATGGCTGAGACAGTTATATTTCACTTAGTTATATTTCACTTGACAGCTGAGTAACTAATGCCGTATTGCAAATAGGAACATCTTGGATTGGACGCATAGTTAGTCCTTGGATGTCTTCTGTCACTCATCATGTCTTTCATCCCTCATCATGTCTTTCATCCCTGCAGAAATTTCAAAGATGCTTGGTGGTTTGGAGTCCACAGTGAACTGTGGGTGTAACCTGGCTAAGTCATTTCAAAGGACAGAGGAAGCATGGATGTACCATCTCCAGTGAGACCATTCCTAACAAAGCACTGTTGTGTTTAAATCATTGACAGCTTTACTGTTTTATATTGAAATGAGTGCAAAGAAAATTATACAAGTAAATTTAGATCCCAGAGATTTATTAGTCACTTGCCATTAGTTAAAAAGAATAAATGAAATTTTTAAAAAATTCTAATGTACACTAAAAATGCTATTTTGTTACAGTGAAGAGCGTTTAAAAGTGGAGTGATGGAATTTTTGTAAATTTAAGATAAACTCTAAGGATTATGCAGTTTTTTGTGAATCAATAATACAAATGTCAAAAATTTTTGCATCACCTCAGTTCCGAGAGTTCCAGAACCAGTACAGAAAATTGGAATAGTGATCAACACATCATTTTTGCCCTTATTGCTCTTGAAAACCACACATTGCATGTTGTACCACCATACAGTGTGACCTTCAAAGGTGGTGGTCCAGATTGCTGTACACACCAGTACCTCTAATACCCAGTAGCATGTCCTCTTGCAGTGATGCATGCTTGTATTAGTTATGGCATACCATCCACAAGCTCCATCAAGACACTGTTGGTCCAGATTGTCCCACTCCTCAGTGGCGATTCAGTGTAGATCCCTCAGAGTGGTTGGTGGGTCACAGCCCTTTTCAGTCTATCCCAGGCATGTTCGATAGGGTTCATGTCTGGAGAACATGCTGGCCATGCTAGTCAACCGATGTCATTATCCTGAAGGAAGTCATTCACAAAATGTGCACGATGGGGGCACAAATTGTCCATGAAGATAAATGCCTCGCCAGTATGCTTCCAGTATGGTTGCACTATCGGTCGGAGGATGGCATTCACGTATCACACAGCTGTTATTGTGCCTTCTATGACCACCAGCACTGTACGTCGGCCCCACATAATGCCACCCCAAAACAGCAAGAAACCTCCACCTTGCTGCAATTGCTGGGCATGGTGTCTAGGCATTCAGCCAGACTGGATTGCCTCCAAACATGTCTTCAATGATTGTATGGTTTAGGGCATATGCGACAATCATCAATGAAGAGAACATGATGCCAATCCTGAGCAGTCCATTCAGCACATTGTTGGGTCCTTCTGTACTGCACTGCATGGTGTCATGGTTGCAAAGATAGACCTCGCCATGGATGTTGGGAGTGAAGTTGCGCATCATGCAGCCTATTGTGCACAGTTTGAGTCATAACACGACATCCTGTGGCTGCATGAAAAGCATTATTTAACTTGGTGGCATTGCTGTCAGGGTTTCTCCGAGCCATAATCTGTAAGTAGTGGTCATCCACTGAATCCATAGATAGTGGTCATTCACTGGAGTGGTAGCCCTTTGGCAGCCTGAGTGAGGCATGTCGTCGACAGTTCCTGGCTCACTGTATCTCCCCGATGTCCGAACAACATCGCTTTGGTTCACTCCGAGATGCCTGGACACTTCCCATGTTGAGAGCCCTTCCTGGCACAAAGTAACAATGCAGACACGATCGAACCGGTATTGACTGTCTAGGCATGGTTGAACTACAGACAACATGAGCCCTGTACATCCTTCCTCATGGAATGACTGGAACTGATTGGCTGTCGGACCTCTCCGTCTAATAGGCGGTGCTCATGCATGGTTGCTAACATCTCTGGGTGGGTTTAGTGACATCTCTGAAAAGTCAAAGGGACTGTGTCTGTGATATGATATCCACAGTCAATGTCTATCTTCAGGAGTTCTGGGAACTGGGTTGATGCAAAACTTTTTTTGATGTGTGTATCATTAAATAAGTCAGGCGCTGATGACCGCGCAGTTGAGTGCCCCACAAACCAAACATCATCATCATCATTAAATAAGTCATTTGCGTGCTTTTGATCATTTTGTAAGGTTTCTTTTGTTCACATTTTTGTGATGTACAACATGAAGATAATTGGACATATTTTTCTAAAATTGTCTATTTTGTCATATCCTCTGACACTTGCTATTCCTGCCAAAACAGTACATAAAGATGAATCTTTGCTAAGGAATCATCACAACTTTCTCTTTTATTTCTTTTGTAATGGAGATTTATGCACGAGCTAGGATGGACTTACCCTGGTTTACTTACAGCAAGATATAGAAGATGCCCTGTGGATGCAGTGCAAGCTAACTTAAGTGCGTATTCCAAAGCAAAGTCACCTCTATGCTGTGTTAAAGTTCTGCCTATGACCAACAGAGTCTATGGTATTAGAATGTGAGCCAGACTGGTAGCAGACTTGCTATGCACTGCACAGTTCACTTCATAAGTAACTCAGATCAGTCCAGGACCAGCTTACTCGTATTTGCTAGATTATGGCACAATCTTGGCACAGGGCATTCCTGATTACCAGTGCCCTCTGGGTAATAGCACCACTGTGGTTGATAGATTGAGCCAGCTATTCAGTTTCCATAGTGACATCAGATGGTATTACAATTTCAGTATGTAACACTTATTTTGATGTGTACTATTCTGTTTGTCTTTTTCCTTTCTTTTTCTTCTGCTTGCAAGGATGGAGAAATGAGTTTATCTTCAGAACTACTATGTGGTCACCATGTTTAAGAAAGAAAAAAAAAGATGTTATAGTTTTGTCACAGATTTTGTATTATGAAATATCCACAATTTGTCTCTCATGTGGGAAATATGACTTTGTGCTACATGTGTATGACAGATATTTTCATCAGTGTAAGATTACTGAATTTAGTTGTTTGCTGCTTTTATGCAATAGTGAACTACTGATGTCTCTTAGTACCACACAGACTGTATCATTTGTTTCTGTTTTCCAGTTTAATCTGGTGTGTCATCATGCAATATATCCCACAATTGCTTTATCTGCATTGAATATGGGTGCACCAATAGGTGTGTACATGTTTGGCATGATTAACGACAGGTAGGTTATAATGTTTGAGATAAAATTTTATTCACACACATAGTGAAATTTCAATACTGCATCACTTTCAGTCACTTTGAACACTGAAATGCACTATTGTGGTGTTAAGCCACTGTTTGTGTTTAGAGTGGGAAGACGGATATCCTTCTTCTGTTGTTTGACAACAATGCTGATTGGAGGCTTCATGACAGCAGCAGCTAAAGACTTCTGGACATGGATGACAAGCAGAATCATAGTGGGACTAGCAGTGCCAGCCATTTACCAGATACCATTCATAATATGTAAGGTTTGGTGCAGCTCATGTGCTGTGTATATCTATACTGTATTTTGAAATTCTGCTCTTGTCAGACTGGGACTAAACATAGCCTAGATTTAGAGGACTGAATTGAAACTGTGTATCCAATCTGTTTGTATGTAGTGTTATCCATGTGAAAGTACAAGAATGTTTTTTGAAATATTTGTGAATTGTGTAACTGATGCGAGGCATGAGTATCAACCTGGTGTTCACCTAATTGGATGTGGGAAATGACTAAAAACTACATCTAGGTTGTCCGTCACACCAGTTCTCATCAATAATCCACTGGGCAGATTCAATCAGGGGGCCAGCATACCTCCCGAATCCCAGAAGCAGCTTGTTAGTGCACATAACTCTCAGGATCAGTATTGTAACACTCATGTTATTTGATATTATTAATTATATATACATCAGTGAGCTCTAACAAAAAATTTGTCGGCTGAGTAGAAGAAGGTGGTCACAAATAAATCCTTTAAGCTTCTCTTACATTCAACTTTATTAGTAGTTAAATTTTTTATGGTTGCTGGCAAGTTCTTGTAAATGTGTTTACCTGAATAATTTGCACCATTTTGGATGAAAATTTTGTGATATTAAATCTTGTTGGAAATTATTATTGTTTGTAGTATTGATTCCATGTAATGAGCTGTTGGTGTGAAGAAGGGATATTATTATTTGTAACAAATTTCATTAACGAATAACTGTATTAGATAGAAGTAGTTAGTATTCGAAGCTCTTTGAACAGGCCTTAGTAGGACATTGTACAAATGATTTATTACACATGCTTTTTGACTCAGAAGACCTTATTTTGGCTTGATGAGTAACGTGAGAAAATGATCCTGTATGACATTATGGAAAGAAAAGTAAGTAAAATATGCTTGTTTTGTATTTTTTATGTGAACATGTGACATCTGCATTGCAAGTAAAGATCTATTTATGTACTTCAACAGATCTGTGGTATGCTACTTGCAAATGATTTTATTATGAGGTTGTCAGCCCAAGGATTTAACAATGTCAACCTTATCTACCTGCTTATCATCATATTTTATATGTGTATGGGAAGGAAACCACTCTCAATTTCTGAGCTGCATATAGTGTGTCTTTTTTTATAGTGTCCATGAAAATTTTGTGAATATATATCTCTAAAACTACACTTGATTTGCTATTTATTGCAATTTTGTATCATCTGCAAACAGAACAAATTTGGCATCTGGTAATATTACTGATGGGAAGTCATTGATGTACACAAGAAAAAGTAAGGGCCCTAAGACGGGACATTCTGGAACATCTCATGTAATTAGGTCACAATTGGATGATGACTGATAGCTCCTCCCTCCACAGAAACAAATGTGTAGATACCTTCCTCTAGTTGTAACTCATCTGACCTGGACTTTGCCTTCAGTAATCTCATAGCCGGTTGTCTTGAATCATCATGCTTTGAAGCCTAGCCGTGTAGAAGCATTTTGGGCCCAGAAAACCAGCCATACATACCATTATTTCAAATGTTACTGGTACATCTTTGTCAGAGATATCTTAATGGGCAATACACACTAAAAAGATCACAAATCAAGTTTCATTTTTCATCTTTGTTGTAGTTCAGTGATAGATTACAAATTTTCCATTAATGATGGCATAATGTATGACTGTCCATAAGAAAAATGTGAAGATAGTTCTTAAGCAGTTTCACATGTTATTTACTTTTACATGGAAAAGTCTGAAACATTATGGTGGCAGAGAAATATGTTTCAATCAGGACAGTACCAGCATATTTCTTTCTTGATTGCTTTGTCACTAGATTATTCTGTCCTCTCCAAACAAATCTTGCGGACTTGAGTGGGATGCTCTCCTTCTTAGTTCAGTTTCAGGAATTTTATAAGGAAAATGTTTTCCTCTGAGCCTATTATTCATAGTTGCACTAGGAGCAATTTCTTGAGCCTTTCTAGAGCTCTTCATCAATTTCTTCAGACTGTTCCAACTCAATATTTCTCCATCCATTTGAGAATCTTTCAAATATTCCTTTAGAGTTTTCAAAATTTCTTACCTGTCAATAAACTTAGCATATTTGTAGGAGAATGAAGAATTACAGAAGACATGAAAACCTAATGAGTACAAGCATGAATCTGATGACAATGTAAACATACAGTGGCTCAGTCATTTGCAACAGCAGCTCTTTCATTAGCTACTGCTTCCATCAAAGTTATTTTATGAACTGATAACAGAAGGCAGTAGGTTATGAGGCATCCATACATCATTCCCATATATGAATGCATGGTTTCATGGTGATATGAATTAATAAAATTTTCTTGGGCTTCCAGCCACGTCAGGTGGTTAAAATCCCACAAGCTTTCGACTGAGCTCTCCTCAGTCATTGTCAAGTGGTAAGAATGACTGCTGTGTCTATGCTATGCATTCATACATGACGTACCTCTACGGGGAGGAAATGTGGCGCACCATTACGACGTGGCCACAGTGACACAGCAGTCATTCTTACCTATTGACAATGACTGAGGAGACCTCGGTCGAAAGCTTGTGGGATTTTACCCACATGATGTGGCTGGAAGCCTGAGAAAATTGTATTAAATCATTCCCATACAAAACCAGTCCAGTTTTTTTAGCAACAGGTATCTCCGTGAAACAACACCCAAGATGTACTCAGGCATTGTTCTTTGAATGCAGTGTTGTGGCCTAAGTGGCACTTGGGCTTGGTCACTGAAGTGTTAATGGGCTTGACTGACATTTGTTAAGGAATGTACACAACGCTGCAGTAAATGGTTTTCAGTTCTTCATATTTATTATCACACAAGGTTTCCTGTCTGATTATCAACTTTGTAACATGCTGGAGTCTTCAGTATTTGTACCAGATAAGTAAGTTATACTCATTAATAATAATCACAGAGTTCACTGGTGCCAGATTAATATATTACTCTACACAACTGTGATGGATCTGGTGGTTTCATAATTAACATTTTTGTGCTAACTGATGTAGACTGACATGAGAATGACATAATGTTGACCTTTTGATTACAGACTGGAAATAACTTACTTAGTGGCTGTACATTCTGACAGCTTAATGCAAACTGACTCACACATGTAGGACAATTTGACTGTGGCCACCAACTGACTCAGACTTTGTGCATCAAGTGTATTTATAGATGCAAGTAATACAGAAATAACAAAAATGGTAAAATACACACTTATTACCTAAATGTTGAATAATAATGTACAAACAGGAACATTAAAAGAGACAGACACTATAGACAGAGATGTAAATTTGCTTCACTAACAGCTGCATAAGTAGGAAATTACCAATGTATAGATACTATTTTGTGGGAGAGTAATATTAACAAAAAGGGAACTTCTAAAATTTTCTAGTAAAATCTCAAGAAAGTGAAATTTTCTAATGTGATTAATTAACAAACTATAAATTATGTTAATGAAATTAGGCATTTTTGTAATCATCAAATATAGATCTGTGAAGCTACAGTAGAATTTTGGAAATATGTACATTTTCAGATTCAACCTTTTGGAGCACGAAAATTTTAAATGTGAATAACTTTGAAATATGAGGATTTTTGGAAAACATAAATGTTTGTTGAAAAGAGGTGAATGAGGGCATTCAATGAGCTATACCAGTATAGAAATAAACTATTTGCTCATAAAAATTTCAACTTCTACTGATCTGCATGTATAGTTAATTAGTAATACTTATTCAAAGAAAATGTTTCCATAAGAACCAAATATGCTATTATCATCAGTAGTCTGAAAAGTATCCTGTGAATAATAAATTTTAATGGAAATTCAGCATGAATAACAAATTAAGTATTTCATGTAACTCTTGTATAGTCACCACTAATAAAATGTTTAATGAAATACAGTATGAATAACAAATTAAGTATTTTGTGTAACTCTTGCATATTCACTACTAATGAAAATATGTCGGAAAAAAAGAGAAAATCATTTTAATATTAGAAGTGATGAAGAAGAAGTAGGATCGTATCACCTTCTCTGTTGCATGAGACTTTAAATATGATATCTACATTTATATTACATATGTTATCAGTGAGTTCTTCCGCTTTCAACAACCCATCATTAACCACCACTGTTGTCATTAACTGTGCATGACTGGTCAGTGTGCCTGCTGCTTCATGCTCCCAATTATTCATGTGTGGAAAGAGATGACAAAAAAATGAAACATGTTTTGACATTAAAATAAAAATTAGAATTAATCAAAATATTTGAGAAAGGGGAAAACTACTGCAAAACTAAGTGCTGTTTATGGTATTGAAATGCAGATTGTTCAGGACATCAAAAGAGTAAGCAGAAACTACAGGATATTGTCAGGAAATACAATCCTAGATCTGCAGTTGATGACGCCACTCTTTTGCAGTGGTTTACCAAAAAAGAAGCAGAGGGTGGTGTTGTTTCAGGTGTGGTGTCTGCTGAAGAAGCTAATATTTTTTAATGGAGCTCTAGGGTTAAAGAGAAAATTTGATACATCATCTGGATGGCTAACTAGATTCAAACAATGTCACAGCATTCACAAACTTACAGTGCAAGGAGAGTGGCTTAATGCAAATGTAGCAGCAGCTGATTCTTTCCAGGAAGAGTTCTAGAAATTTGTGGAAGAAGAGAATTTCAAACCATACCAGATTTATAATGCAGATGAAAGCAGTACATATTGAAAATGTCTGCTAGCCAGAACCCTTACTTTTAAGAGTAATGTTTGTGCTCCTGGATATAAGTTGTGTAAAGAATGCATTACAATTTTGTGCACCACTGAGTCGTCTGGCAACCACAAAGCAAAACTACTAGTGACTGGAAAATATAAAGAAACCCTGAGCATTCAAGGATATAGAAGCTAAGGATCTTCCTGTGCATCATTACAACCGAAAAGGAGAATGGATGGATAGTGAAATTTTCAAATGCTGGTTCCGCACACAATTTGTACCACAAGTTCGGTGATTCCTAGAAGAGAAAGGATTGCCACAGAAGATGTTCTATTGGTCGATGAGACCCCTTCATATCCTGATAAGAGAGTTCTCATGTCTGATGATGGTCTCATCGTAATTAAGTTTTACTCCTAACATGATGACCATTAGACAGACAATGGACCAAGGTGTAATTGCATCAGTTAATTGATGTTACTGGGCTTGTTTACTGAGAATGCTGGTTGATGAGGATGAAAGAAGCTGACAATTCTAGATACCATACATGAGATTTGTGATGCCTGGCAAGGGTTCAAGCTACATACACTAGTTTGATCATGGAGGAGAATTCTTCAATTCAATTCAATTCAATTCAATTTATTAGCGCCCTAGTAGTACATCATCAAAATGACATAGGACTTGTCAATAAAAATTACAATTTAAAATACATGTACATGAAAATTTATAATTGAATTTACTTGTCACTTAGGCATTACAATTTTAATAGAACTATAAGAACATTAACATAAAAAAAATACAAGTAGGATAACAACGTACAAAAAAAAAAAAAGTTAGTGATTCTCACATCAAAGATTATTTACATTCTTACATTAACACTGTTTCACACTTTCATAGAAACAGCAAGTATTTAAATGGGAGCAATTACACATATTTATTATGTCAGGGAAATATTAACTGCACTTTTATTGTCAACAATTCATAAACTCTTCAGTACTGTAAAAACTATTGCTCAATAACATGTTTTTTAATTCTCTTTTAAATATGTGCAGTTTTGGTATTATTTTTAGTTCTTTGGGGAGAGCACTGTAGAGGATTTTGGGTTGGTATAGTACACTTTTGTGATACATAGCTGTTTTATGAATTTCTCTGTGGAAATCATTCCTACTCCTTGTTTCGTAGTTGTGAAATTCTCTGTTTAATGTAGAAAATTCCTCGTGTTCTTTTAAGAAACATATGCTTTCATATATGTATAAAGATGGTAGTGTCATGATTTTTAATTCTTTGAAAGCATACCTTTTATTATTCTGACTGCCTTCTTTTGTAGTCTAAATGAGTGTTTTGTTAGACTGATGTTCCCCCAAAACTGTACACCGTATCTTAATAATCTGTGCATGAATGAGAAATAAACACATAACACTGTTTTAATATTACATGAGCTTTTAAGCATTCTAAGTATATAACATGTTTGACTTAATTTTTTGTTCAATGATATTACATGCTTTTCCCATCTTAAGTGTTCATCAAACCATACTCCCAAGAATTTAGTGTAAGATGCTTGTTCAATCTTACACTTATCCAGTTCTACTGTAAGGTTAGTTTTTATTTTATTTGTAATATGTCTGAAGTTGTTTTTTTGGCATTCACAATGAGTCTGTTTTCATTAAACCATCTGTCTGCTTCATCTGTTGCTAATGTGACTTTTTCCTGTAAGTCAGCTTCACTATTTGCTTTAACAAACAAACTTGTATCATCAGCAAACAGTACTGCCTCTGCTTCAGATAGTTGACTTGGTAGGTCATTGATAAATATTAAAAACAGTAATGGCCCTAATACAGATCTCTGGGGTACTCCATACAAAACTCTCTTGAATCTTGATGAATATGTCCTATCTGCCTGGCTTATCTCCACCTTCTTATACCTGTCCGACAGATATGATTCAAACCATTTGTGGGCAACTCCACATATCCCATAGGCATATAACTTCCTAAGCAATAACTTATGGTCAATGACATCAAAGGCCTTTGATAAGTCTAAAAACAATCCACAATTTAATTCCTTTCTATTTATGGAATTTAGAACAAGTTGCAAAAAATTGAAGATAGCTGTTTCAGTTGATTTATTTTTACGGAAACCATTTTGCACATTAACCAATATTCTATTCTTAATAAGAAATTTGTATAGTCTCTGATACATTATCCTTTCTATTATTTTTGAGAAACCTGACAACACTGATAAAGGCCTAAAGTTACTAACATCATATTTATCACCATTCTTGTAAAATGGCTTTATAGTTGACATTTTAAGTTTTGATGGAAACACCCCTGTCTTAAAAGATTCATTTATAATTTCAGTGAGATGCGAGGCTATGTTTCTTGCACTTTGCTTAATGACTTTGTCAGGAATCACATCACACCCACATGACATTTTATTTTTTAACTTATTTATAGCATTTAGTACCTCTGATTCAGTTACTGGATAAAGGAACATTGTCATGTCATTCATGGGGATTTTTACCTTGCTATTGGAGTTGCATTTAGTTTTAATTAAATTTATGGCTATATTTGTGAAATGTTCGTTAAAAATGTTGGCAATCTGAAGTGGGTCCTTAACAGTTTTACCCCAACTTTTAAAGACAAAGCTGTTATCTTTTCTTTTGTGTCCACCTATATTTTTATTTATTACCTCCCAAGATGACTTAATTTTGTTGTTACCTTTCTCAATATATGAATCATTATTAAGCTTCTTAGCTGCAATTATTACTTTCTTGTACAGGCTTCCATAACATTTCACATGTGCTTTCAGTGCTACATTCTTCCTGGCTGATTTGTTTAACTTTCTGAGAGTGTCTGATGACTTGCTAATCCCTTGTGTAACTCATGTTTTGGTTTTATGTTTAGTTTTGACTCTTTTTATAGGAAAGGCAACATTGAAGCAGTGTTTGTAGCTTTCAAGGAATGAGTCAAACTTTGTGTTGACATCACCACTTGATTCACTACCCCAGTTGTTATTTTCCAAAATGTAATTAAAAATTCTTATGCTGTCATCTTTTATAAATCTCCTTCTCTGTAATTGTTATTGATAACAGGGTCCTTGTAAGATGTGACATTTAAACTCAATTTGATACCCTTGTGATCCGAGAAACCAGTGTCAATTACTTCAGTGTTATATTCACACTTGTCCTTGTTTATAAATACTTGATCTATTATAGTTTCAGACATATTTCCGCATCTGGTAACTTCATTTACAGTTGCCATCATTTTATGGCACAAAAACAGATTGCACAGTTGCTGATGTTTACTACAATCATTCTTAAAGTTAACGTTAAAATCACCAAGAACAATTACATTATGTTTAAGTTCTTTCAGTAGTCCCTCAAGGTTTTCCATAAAAATGGCAAGGTTGCCCAATGGTGATCGGTACAAACACACAATAGTAATTTTTAATTTGGTTAGCTCACATATGTTGTTTGTTGTTGTGGTCTTCAGTCCTGAGACTGGTTTGATGCAGCTCTCCATGCTACTCTATCCTGTGCAACCTTCTTCATCTCCCAGTACCTACTGCAACCTACATCCTTCTGAATCTGCTTAGTGTATTCATCTCTTGGTCTCCCTCTACGATTTTTACCCTCCACGCTGCTCTACAATGCTAAATTGGTGATCCCTTGATGCCTCAAAACATGTCCTACCAACTGATCCCTTCTTCTAGTCAAGTTGTGCCACAAACTTCTCTTCTCCCCAATCCTATTCAATACCTCCTCATTAGTTACGTGATCTACCCACCTTATCTTCAGCATTCTTCTGTAGCACCACATTTCGAAAGCTTCTATTCTCTTCTTGTCCAAACTAGTTATCGTCCATGTTTCACTTCCATACATGGCTACACTCCATACAAATACTTTCAGAAACGACTTCCTGACACTTAAATCTATACTCGATGTTAACAAATTTCTCTTCTTCAGAAATGCTTTCCTTGCCATTGCCAGTCTACATTTTATGTCCTCTCTACTTCAACCATCATCAGTTATTTTACTCCCTAAATAGCAAAACTCCTTTACTACATTAAGTGTCTCATTTCCTAATCTAATTCCCTCAGCATCACCCGATTTAATTTGACTACATTCCATTATCCTCGTTTTGCTTTTGTTGATGTTCATCTTATATCCTCCTTTCAAGACACTGTCCATTCCGTTCAACTGCTCTTCCAAGTCCTTTGCTGTCTCTGACAGAATTACAATGTCATCGCTGAACCTCAAAGTTTTTACTTCTTCTCCATGAATTTTAATACCTACTCTGAATTTTTCTTTTGTTTCCTTTACTGCTTGCTCAATATACAGATTGGATAACATCGGGGACAGGCTACAAGCCTGTCTCACTCCCTTCCCAACAACTGCTTCCCTTTCATGCCCCTCGACTCTTATAACTGCCATCTGGTTTCTGTACAAATTGTAAATAGCCTTTCGCTCCCTGTATTTTACCCCTGCCACCTTCAGAATTTGAAAGAGAGTATTCCAGCTAACATTGTCAAAAGCTTTCTCTAAGTCTACAAATGCTAGAAACGTAGGTTTGCCTTTTCTTAATCTTTCTTCTAAGATAAGTCGTAAGGTTAGTATTGCCTCATGTGTTCCAACATTTCTACGGAATCCAAACTGATCTTCCCCGAGGTCCGCTTCTACCAGTTTTTCCACTCGTCTGTAAAGAATTCGCGTTAGTATTTTGCAGCTGTGACTTATTAAACTGATAGTTCGGTAATTTTCACATCTGTCAACACCTGCTTTCTTTGGGATTGGAATTATTATATTCTTCTTGAAGTCTGAGGGTATTTCGCCTGTCTCATACATCTTGCTCACCAGATGGTAGAGTTTTGTCGGGACTGACTCTCTCGAGGCCGTCAGTAGTTCTAATGGAATGTTGTCTACTCCTGGGGCCTTGTTTCGACTCAGGTCTTTCAGTGCTCTGTCAAACTCTTCATGCAGTATCATATCTCCCATTTCATCTTCATCTACATCCTCTTCCATTTCCAGAATATTGTCCTCAAGTACTTCGCCCTTGTATAGACCCTCTATATAGTCCTTCCACCTTTCTGCTTTCCCTTCTTTGCTTAGAACTGGGTTTCCATCTGAGCTCTTAATATTCATACAAGTGGTTCTCTTTTCTCCAAAGGTCTCTTTACTTTTCCTGTGGGCAGTATCTATCTTACCCCTAGTGAGATAAGCCTCTACATCCTTATATTTATCCTCTACCCACCCCTGCTTAGGCATTTTGCACCTCCTGTCGATCTCATTTTTGAGACGTTTGTATTCCTTTTTGCCTGCTTGATTTACTGCATTTTTATATTTTCTCCTTTCATCAATTAAATTCTATATTTCTTCTGTTACCCAAGGATTTCTACTAACCCTCGTCTTTTTACCTACTTGATCCTCTGCTGCCTTCACTACTTCATCTCTCAAAGCTACCCATTCTTCTTCTACTGTATTTCTTTCCCCCATTCCTGCCATTTATTCCCTTACGCTCTCCCTGAAACTCTGTACAACCTCTGGTTTAGTCAGTTTAACCAGATCCCATCTCCTTAAATTCCCACCTTTTTGCAGTTTCTTCAGTTTCAATCTGCAGTTCATAACCAATAGATTGTGGTCAGAGTCCACATCTGCCCCTGGAAATGTCTTACAATTTAAAACCTGGTTCCTAAATCTCTGTCTTACCATTATATAATCTATCTGATACCTTTTAGTATCTCCAGGATTCTTCCAGGTATACAACCTTCTTTTATGATTCTTGAACCAAGTGGTAGCTATGATTATGTTATGCTCTGTGCAAAATTCTACAAGGCGGCTTCCTCTTTCATTTCTTCCCCCCAATCCATATTCACCTACTATGTTTCCTTCTCTCCCTTTTCCTACTGACGAATTCCAGTCCCCCATGACTATTAAATTTTCGTCTCCCTTCACTACCTGAATAATTTCTTTTATCTCATCATACATTTCATCAATTTGTTCATCATCTGCAGAGCTAGTTGGCATATAAACTTGTACTACTGTAGTAGGCATGGGCTTTGTGTCTATCTTGGCCACAATAATGTATTCACTATGCTGTTTGTAGTAGCTTACCTGCACTCCTATTTTTTTATTCATTATTAAACCTACTCCTGCCTTACCCCTATTTGATTTTGTATTTATAACCCTGTAATCACCTGACCAAAAGTCTTGTTCCTCCTGCCACCGAACTTCACTAATTCCCACTATATCTAACTTTAACCTATCCATTTCCCTTTTTAAATTTTCTAACCTACCTGCCCGATTAAGGGATCTGACATTCCACACTCCGATCCGTAGAACGCCAGTTTTCTTTCTCCTGATAACGACGTCCTCTTGAGTAGTCCCCGCCCGGAGATCCAAATGGGGGACTATTTTACCCCCAGAATATTTTACCCAAGAGGACGCCATCATCATTTAATCATACAGTAAAGCTGCATGTCCTCGGGAAAAATTACGGCTGTAGTTTCCCCTTGCTTTCAGCCGTTTGCAGTACCAGCACAGCAAGGCCGTTTTGGTTAATGTTACAAGGCCAGATCAGTCAATCATCCAGACTGTTGCCCCTGCAACTACTGAAAAGGCTGCTGCCCCTCTTCAGGAACCACACGTTTGTCTGGCCTCTCAACAGATACCCCTCCGTTGTGGTTGCACCTCCGGTACGGTCATCTGTATCGCTGAGGCACGCAAGCCTCCCCACCAACGGCAAGGTCCATGGTTCATGGGGGGGGGGGGGGGAGCTCACATATACTGTATTCAAAATCTTTTTCTATGCATTTTAGTTTGTATTTAATTTCTTTTGATTCTACCCCTGTCCTAACATAAATACATGTCCCACCCCCTGTATGGTTGATTCTACAAAATTTGCTAATCATTTCAAAATTTGGAATAATTATGCTAGACGCTTGCATTTATTTTACCCGGTGCTCACTTTTGCATAGTATGTTAATGTATTTTAGATAGTCAGTTAAAAGAACTTCTATTTCAGCTAATTTACTTTCTAGTGCCTGCACATTTTGGTATACAACTGTTAAAGTTTCATGTAGTGGATTTGCTGCACTATTTACTTTTGTACTTTCTTGTTGCTGACACTGTAAAGATTCTGCCTTTTCTTCTTCTTCAAATTGTGAAGATCCCATAAAAAATAGTCATTACGCACAGCAGCTCTTCTTATCCTGAGTCTCTTCCTTTGAGATGTCTGCAGAGCACCTGATGAGTTTCTGGATATAATTGAATGGTTCTTGGCTGTTGGTGTGGTTGCAGTCCTAGTTACAAGTGAGCATGAAGCATTAAGTGTGTCGAATGTACTGACAGCTTCATCCTTGGAAGTTTCAGGTGCACATGATTTTACACGAGGTTTGTAGGCTTTCTCATCTGAAGAAATTGTTTCCTCTTCAACTCTGCTGGATGTTCCTGACATTTCTGCTGGTATCCCATATTCTACCACTCCTTCAGATACTGGTACTGGTATGTTAGGTATCTCTCTCATTTTCCATTTGCTCAGTTACTGCTATGGTGAGGATACCAGGCAGTTTGTGTTGATCATTGAGATTATTTATTGTTTTCATAATTTGAGCACAGACATACAGTTGTCCTGCTCTATTTAGGAGATCTTCCAGTTATAGAAGGTGATTTTCAAGATTTCAGTTATGAAGAAATGATAAGTGCACTAATAATGAATCTGGCAATGGGTTTAAATGGTTTTGAAGATGTTGATGAAGAAAACTTGAATGAGTGGCTGAAGACTGATGCTTGTGAACTCAGTTTCCAGTACCCAAGTGATGCCAAAATTGTGACCACTGCTTCACAACCAAACAAAGAAGAGGACAGTGAATGTGAAAGTGGGGATGAAGACAGTGACCTTGTCAGTCGTTTTACCAAATTGCAATGTGTTGATACTCTTCTAGATTATATAAGCCAGGGGGGAGGGGGAGGGAGAGGAGGGTTTCTACACTGACATTATTGCTGCAATTAAAATTTGAAATACCATGCGAAAAAATGTCAACTCCTCTCATAAGCAGACCAGCATCACAGACAGTTTTAAGCAATAAACAAGCCTACAGTACCTATGCATAGAACTTCGATAAACTTTTGAATAAAGAATCCATGTTTGCAAATATTTTGGTTATTTGTGTTTTTCTATTTTTCATCCATCTTCTGCCCGCATTATTCTGAATAATCGAGAGTATACTGTATATCAACCACATTAAAATTAACATCACTGTTGCACCCCATCTCTTTCTCCACACATGCACTCTTCATCTGATTAGTTTTACCTCCTTCTCTGATTCATGAATACAAAATTCTGCTCTACCTACCTCTATATTAATCTCAGTAAAATCTTCCAATTTATTAAACAGTAAATCAGTCTGAAAAACTTCTTCAAAATTACACCCATTTTCATTGTCTTTTTCACACTATAACAACCTTAATGAGAATGTGTATAAATATACAGGGTATCTCTCCTAATAGTCGTCAGGCTCATTTCCTCTGGTTCTCCAGCAGACATTTGCAATTTTACTTTTTCTAAGTATAGGTGGAGTCAGCCCAAACAAATACTGCTCATCACATCACGCATGTGACATCCAGTGTGGATGGAAAGCACCAGTTTGTTTCCTGTTACAAACAAAATTATTTTAAAGCAGAATTTTGTGTGTCCATTCAATAGAATGGTCCCAAATTAGTCTTGTGTGATATTTGTATCATCAGTATGTATTAACAGGGGCAGTAAAAAGTTAAGAATAACCAGTACTCCTGCAGTGACTAAGCAGTGCTGCTACTGCATAGTGATAGCAGTCAGTGAAGGCCAGGGCAGTGGTGTTGCTGCTGGAGTACTGGTTGTTCTTCATGTTTTACTGTCCCTGTGAATTCATACCAATAATATAACACTAGACTAATTTGGAACTGCTTTGGGCACATAAAATTCTGCTTTAAAAGTCATTTTGTTTATATTGGGAACCTAACTGATGCTTTCCATCAACAGCAGGAGTCACATGAAGGACATGCCAGCAGCAGTTAGGGATGATTCCAGCTACACATAGCAGAAATGAAACTGCAAACATCTGCCGAGACACCAGAGAAAAAGCACCTGACAACATTTAGGAGAGACACCATCTCTCTCTCTCTCTCTCTCTCTCTCTCTCTCTCTCTCTCTCTGTGTGTGTGTGTGTGTGTATGTGTGATGCATGCACATTTAATGATAAACACTATTTTTGCATTTGAAAAAGTGACTTTCTCAAAAGGAATTGGTATAAATTTTAATGGAAAAAGTACTTATCTTTAGAACTGTCTGCAGTGTCCAATTTTTGTATAATTAGTGATTATATAAATATCGTGTAATATCTGGGTTCCTTATGACTGACAGACAGAGTACTCTCAGATGAATCTTCTTTTCAATCACTTATTGGGCCAATTTCTTATTTCATAAATGTTCAAAAACATCTAGGTTCATCACAAGAGTGTATACAATCCACTTAATAAAAGAAGTCACAATGTAGGAAACATCTGAAACACAAGCATTAAGCTGCCAACTAAATTAGATGTTGCACATCACAAAGTTAAGTACCAGCAGGCACACATTCTGCGCATCTGACATTTGCTAAACAACTGATGTACTGCTAGTGCACCCTTCGGTCTTAAATAATCTAACTTTTACCACTCAAACTTTATGCATATGAAACTTCCAGAAAGTTAGTCCAAATACAGATAAGTTATCCAAACATAATAAATTTATATTAAGATCACATATGGTCCGAAATGTTAGTTTAAATGCAACTAAAATATATTTTTCTTCTTTGTAGTTTTTAATGGAACATTCAAGAGTTTCATGGTGTGTTTATCTTATTAATTTTAAGGATATATTTATGAAGAAGTTATTTCTAGTGAATCTGCCCACTTTATGTTGATCAGTAAGGCAAATGTGAGTTCATGAACAATTAAATTATAACTGGTAACATTCTAAATAAATAGTTGATATTTGTGCACTTTCCAGAGTATGTTTAGTGGACAGTAAAAGAAAGATTGTCATTTATCAATACAGTAGTGACCGATTACTGTTTGTCATATTTTCTTAACACTGTGAAAGAATAGGATGTCAAACTTTGAGAAGTATTATAGTAACTTATTGTAACTAACAAAAGTGATTACATCTGTTATAAGCAGGCAAGAAAGATATTACAGTCACAAAGGCTCATCTATATCATATACTACATTAGAAAACACATATCAAGAATTTCAAAACTAAAACTGTATCAAAGGCATCAAAAGTAAAAGTGGTACCAAAAATTTCATATGTTAAAATTTAGCCTATCTCCTGGTATCTTTCAATACACACATGTGGTCGGGCTGAAGACAGATGCAGTGTTGGCGGGCACTGATGAAACTTGCAGGCAGAGATCACCAGCTGGGACACAACAGGGCATGGTAGGAGCACAACAGGGCACATGAAGAGCACAACAGGATGCAATAGGAGTGTGACAGGCCATGGTAGGGGTGCTGAAAGGCAGCCTGGGTTATAGGAAAGCATCACTGTAGTGTACTGTGGAGCAGAGAAAGGCATGGGCTGAAGATGTGCCTGGGATGGTGGGAAAAGTACCATTGCAGCATGCATTGGAGCATGGAAGGCACAGGCTGAAGGAGGACTCAGTGTGACACGAAACATGTTACTACGAAGTGCGTGGAAGCATGGGGAGGACCTAAACCACAGAGAGGATGTAGAATAAGAGGCAAATGGGCTGTGCCTTCCCTGAGAAAGAAGAGTTGACAGTAGCTGTGATGTCCTGAAGCATTGGGCTGGGTTGAGCTTGACTGAGAAAGGCAGCAGTTGAAGCCACCAGGAGACCACGGGAGCACGACTCGACCAGTGGTGGGTGCTGGAGGGAGGACATGGGTTCTGAGACAGCAGGTGTCAGCAGCTGATAGGAATGTGGTTCGAACAATGGCAGCTGCAGAAACTTCAGACATCAGTGGCCAATGGGAGCAAGTCTTGGTCAACAGTGGCTGCCACTGGGATGACTGCATCTTTCAAACATCGGGCATCAGGAACCAATGAAAATGGAGCTCAATCAATGGCAGTCTCCAGTGGGTTGTTTGATGTGACTTGGTGAAGTGTGGCAGCTGGGAAGCAGCGAAGACAACAGCTGATCACTACAAGAATGAAGATGACTCCATGTGCCCATGCCACAAACCAAAGTGCCCTACCAGAAGACAAGGGCACAGGACGGAAGTGGTAGATGAGGGGATGTGTGTGGTGACATCAGGCATGCTGCTGACAGGTATGTGTGGCTGTGGAAGGGCTGGACAGGCTTGTCAGCAACTTTTAATGCAGTAGGGGAGATTGTTGTTGTTGTTGTGGTCTTCAGTCCTGAGACTGGTTTGATGCAGCTCTCCATGCTACTTTATCCTGTGCAAGCTTCTTCATCTCCCAGTACCTACTGCAACCTACATCCTTCTGAATCTGCTTAGTGTATTGATCTCTTGGTCTCCCTCTACAATTTTTACCATCCACGCTGCCCTCCAATGCTAAATTTGTGATCCCTTGATGCCTCAAAATATGTCCTACTAACCAGTCCATTCTTCTAGTCAAGTTGTGCCACAAACTTCTCTTCAATCCTATTCAACACCACCTCATTAGTTATGTGATCTACCCATCTAATCTTCAGCATTCTTCTGTAGCACCACATTTCGAAAGCTTCTATTCTCTTCTTGTCTAAACTATTTATCGTCCACGTTTCACTTCCATACATGGCTACACTCCATACAAATACTTTCAGAAACGACTTCCTGACACTTAAATCTATACTCGATGTTAACAAATTTCTCTTCTTCAGAAACGCTTTCTTTCCCATTGCCAGTCTACATTTTATATCCTCTCTACTTTGACCATCATCAGTTATTTTGCTCCCCAAATAGCATAACTCCTTTACTACTTTAAGTGTCTCATTTCCTAATCTAATACCCTCAGCATCACCCGACTTAATTCAACTACATTCCATTATCCTCGTTTTGCTTTTGTTGATGTTCATCTTATATCCTCCTTTCAAGACACTATCCATTCCGTTCAACTGCTCTTCCAAGTCCTTTGCTATCTCTGACAGAATTACAATGTCATCGGCGAACCTCAATGTTTTTATTTCTTCTCCATGGATTTTAATACCAACCCCGAATTTTTCTTTTGTTTCCTTCACTGCTTGCTCAATATACAGCTTGAATAACATCGGTGAGAGGCTACAAGCCTGTCTCACTCCCTTCCCAACAACTGCTTCCCTTTCATGCCCCTCAACTCTTATAACTGCCATTTGGTTTCTATTCAAATTGTAAATAGCCTTTCGCTCCCTATATTTTACCCCTGCCACCTTCAGAATTTGAAAGAGAGTATTCCAGTCAACATCGTCAAAAGCTTTCTCTAAGGGGAGATAAGGTGTGTGTATTTGTAAACAGTCTCATCACCAACTGTTAATGAATGAGAGAAGCGTAGGTGCATCAGCAGACTCATTTTTTATGTCCTCACAGTGCATATGGGTCTGCACAACAACTGTTCTGGATAATAACTCAAAGACCATCCATGATCACTAAGAATAACATAAACAAGTCCGCTGAGGAGATAACCATCCCAGGTGGATATTGGAACATTGTCTGCAGTGCAGTGTGATGTCTTGAGCTTGCAATGTGATGTGGTGCGTTGCATTATGACATCACAGTACAGAGATGATGCAACAGGGAGACAGCACAGTGTGGAGATGGAGGGAAGGAAAGCAGCATCCGCAGGGCATTGCAGGGTGGCATGTGATCCATCAAATTGCGACACCATGGTGTGAAGACAGCATGGTGCTGAGATAGCTTGAGGTAGATGGCTCAACACAGAAATGGTGTGGCATGGAGACAGCACTGCACAAAGACGGCACAGTGCGGAGATAGCTCATTGTGAGATGGCTTGACATGGAGGTAGTGTGGTACAGAGGCGGTGCTATGCAGTGGTGGCTCTGTGTGGTGCAGCATGGCAGTGTAGATGTGAACCTCTGGGCTGGTCTCAATGAAGCTCCAATTGATGGGCTGTAAGGTGCAACTAGCTGCAGGCCGAGAAATGAGCAAGTGGTGGACTGCTGCCTGATGAAGGTTGTGTCTCACCTTAAATATCCAGCCGGCTGGTGGGTATCCAAGGGAGTTTGATAAGTATGTGACCCACAGGTGGAAACTGGTCCCACAATAGCAGCTCCACTGTTTGCTTATGAATGTGCTGTTTGGGATCGTGGCTTGTGGCTGGTGCTCTCTGGTGTCTCCTGGAACAATCGGTACTTAAACATGTACAATGCATCAGGCCCACATGGTCTTTGTAAATAGTCTTCGGCAGGGGAACACCTGTGAGCCAAGAGTAGGCATACCCACAGGGTGTCGGCATTGTGCCAGAAGTAGCTGGTGAATTGCCAGATATATATTATCTTCATTTTATAAAAAGTCAGTAAGACGTATTGACAGTTTCCCAGTAACATCAGTCCCCGCACCTTTCCATTATTCTTCCAATTTCAGTGACCCTTGACCCCCCCCCCCCCCCCTCCAAAAAAAAGTTCCTTTTTGTACTTAATTTTGCTTTGGTTATACTTTAAATGAGGTAGAAATTGTTTGAAAATTTTAAACAGATGGTACTTATCTATAGTCAGCTACAACTTATTTCAATTTCCTTTCCACAACATTCCAACATTGCAAAGCTATTAACTGAAATTCAAATACTTAGTCATGGCTGACGCATAGCAAGCACATCATAAGGTAAAATATTAGAGACAAAAATACCACAGTAGGTAGCAAAGAAATCAAATTACCCTGTATTCAAAACATATGGCACATAACATGATGAATATGAAATACCCCAGTTCAGAACAGAAGTAGGTCCCTAACATACATAAACCGTAAACAGCTCATCACAATACATGAAGAAAATTCATTAAACCATCATATTATCCAAAAAAAACCTCAACAATACTTCACAAACCATAACATAAAACTTAATTATAAAAAACTGTTGTGATTGTAGCAAATTCATACTCAATGCATGGAAGGACTAGTGATCTCTCACATCATTACCATTCTAAGCTTTCTTCAAATTGTTAATGAAAGTACTCACATATCTCCTCCCTAATGTGGTGACGATTAGATTCTTTCTTCTAATGAACATTTGTCTGAAATTGACAAAGGGATTTTTTTAAAGAAAAGAAGAAGAAAAAGAAGAACCAGAGTTGACACAATTTGCAAAATAATAGACCAAAGGTCTTCATTTTCCACAAGACTGCTTCCTACTGCTTTAGATATTTTCAGAATACTCAACAGCTGACCAAACTCATAGTATTATAATAAAAGTTCCAACAAGTCGTGACTTACCACCTATCATAAAATCAGTTCTCTTGGAAATGCACAGTAGTTCCCCCAAAATATTTAAAATTAATATCCCTTTACTCTATGTGATGCAACAGAACTAAATGCAAAATACTGCCTTGTGGCTTCAGTAAACCAGAACAGACACAAATTCTGTTTGAAAGGAGCATAATACATGGTCCAGTCACATTAATGTGATCACTACTTATGTTCGACTTAATATGCAATAACTGCTTGCAGATGGCAGGTTGTGGCACTAGCAGTGGAGGTTGTATAAAGTGTGTAGTGGGATGCAGAAAATGGTGCATTCATTGTCATAATGTGGAAACAGAGTAATTTATCTGATGTCCTAAAGAGCACGATCACTGACTTTTGGGCCAAGTGTGGCAACATTTCTGAAATGGCTAAGTTTGTAAACATTTCACATGCTGTCGTGGTTAAACTGTACTGTGCATGGCAAAATAGTACTATCCAAAATTGGTACCAAGGCAAGTGTGGTGCTCCACAAGCCATAGATGATGGGGGTGAACAATGGCTGCAGAGATGAGCATGAGCAGACATGCAGCTGTTGAGCAACTGACACCTGGATGAACCAAGGGGCTGCCAACAGTGTCTCCTCAATGACTGTTCAATGAACATTGCTGGTATGGGTCTCTGCAGAAGATGCCTAGTTCATGCATCCATACTGACTGCTGTTCGTTGGTGATAATGGCTGGAATTTGCATGCCAACACTGCAACTGGGCATGCTCTGAGTAGCAACAGGTGACCTTACTATCTTTGTCATTATTGTCTTTTCCCTCTACAGAATTCACTACTTTAATTCCTAAATTACTGAATCAGCTAACATCTCAACTGAAGATCTGCTGTCGTTTTAAATTTGACTTCAAAATGACCTTCCACCCATGGGAGAATTTTATTGTATTTTTTTTTTCACTAACTGCCCTAAGGTCATGTAACATTTATTAGTTTTTTTCATATATTGACCATAACTCATCACTGGGAGGCCGAAATATCACTGCATCTGACAAAGTTAAAGTTCCTTTTTGTTTTACTATTCAGTTTCAAGTATGATTTACATCTTCCTTTGCTTTGTTGCTCTTATTTTTACTCTCAGGTGTTGTAAAAGTATTAATTGGAAACCAACAATACTAGTAAAATAAGTATTTCATTTACTTTCTTTTCCTGCCTGAAGTGCAGTTCACCAGATGTTCTCATCGCAAGCTATTGTTATTCATCAATTTTCAGGATTTTCCACATTTCACACTCACCATTTTTCCTGCAGCTGCTCTCAGCAGTTCTTCAATGCCCTATACACTGTCAAAAACTTTTTTGTGATGATTACTGCTGAAAAATGCAGCGATAATTAGTACTCTAGTCTGTAATCTTTTGTGTCACAGCTGCAGCTCCCATATATAATAACCTTAATCATAACTGGAATAGATGAAATAATATATTAAGAAAATCATGTCCTTGCACTTTTGTGATAAACGTATGGCTTTTCTAAATAGAATAAATTTATGATGACAGTAAATATGTTCTGCAATGTCAGTTTAAATGTAATTAAAATGTAGCTTTTGTTCTTTGAACTGATTCGTAATTTATAATGGAACATTCAAGAGTTGCATGTTGTGTTTACTAATTTTGAGGATATCTTTTTAAAGAAATTATGTATAGTAAATCCCCCCACTTTAAGTTGATCAGTAAGGCAAACATGAGTCAACGAACAATAAATTATAATTGGTAACACTAAATGAATTTTTGGTGTTTGGGAACTTTCTAGATAATATGTAGAGGACAGTAAAAGAAAGATTATCATTTATTAATGCAGTAGTGACCTGTCATTGTTTGTCACATGTTCTTAAAACTGTAAAAGAATAGGATGACAAACTTTGAGAAATATTATAGTTACATGTAGTAACAAATGTGACAAATTGATTATGTCTGTTATAAACACATAGATAGATATAATTGTCACAAAAGTTCAAATGTGTCATATATTACAATAAAAAACATATATCTGGTATTTCAAATCTAAAACTGCATCAAATGCATTGAAATTAAAAGTGGTACAAAACACTAAATATGAAAAAAATTAGCCTACCTCAAGGTACATTTTAACTCTCACGCTTCTGTGAATTCCTCGGCCTCCAATTTTGACCTCCTTGTCACTCAACATTGTGTCCATTGAATATGTTTGCTGTGGCTACACACTTCTTTCCTTGCATTTGTTTTTTTTCTTTCTTGCTTTCTATAGCTGTTTTATTAAATCATCCCAGAACTAAGACTCAGTGCATCTTAGTTTTCCAGGTGCAGTTGCCTGAGGTTATATTTATTTGGTCTTTTCTCCCTGTCCCCATGATTCTTAATCCTTCTACCATTAAAATACTGGTAGATATTCTCCCTCCTCTGTGAAAAATTGTGTGGCTTGTTCCCAGGTCTATCTGCAATGGATCAGACTGATTATTCTCATGCCACCTCAGTACACCCTTTAATGCTACCATTACCTGGGCCTTGTGGTTTAAATCTTAGTGCATTATTCAGTCTCTCAATGAAATCTATGAAGTCCTCTATTGAGTCAGTCATATTGTTCTCAAGATTCCAGTGCAGATTCTTCAGTAGTTGTCATTTCAGAGTTGATACTTCTGGTAGTATGCCTAGCAACCTGCTCATACGTATAAGCCATTTTAACTCTTTCACACAAAATTCTTTGATAGTACCCCTAACCACACCTACACACAGGGCTACTAAAGAACTCATTTTATAAGGAAATCTGCCTTACATAACCCAAAAACAATTTTAAACCACTCCACAAATTCCTTAAATCTGCTGATTTGTTGGCATTTTGGTTTGCCCAGGGCAAAGCAATGCTGTACAGATGCCATTTCACATATTTTATTTCTGTTGCATTGAACATACCTGCTATAAAGTTCTGCCTTCACTTCAGAAGTGTGCAACTTGTGCTGTGCAGTCTCATTATTGATTTCTGCTTTGAAATCACTTTTGCAAATTTTGATCTCATCATGACATTCTCCCACATCTTTAGCAATTGCATCAATGACTTATTTTGTCCCTTGCTCCAATGAAGAAGTCTGTCTCTGCTCAGCTGTCTCATTCCTACCACACAAATCACTCTGCAGTTTATCCATACAATCCACCAATTCTTGCTGTATATGATTGGCTATTATTTTTACCTCCCTGGTTTCAGAAGCAAGTCCACTTATTTCTGATTTTAACGAACTCAACTTTTTGTCAATTACTCCCCTAATTTTCCCTTATACATTTTTAATGTCTCATATTTTTCATGAAATATCCAAGTAACCTTCCACACCATTGATCTGTAAAGATAATGCCCCTGTTAACTGCATTATGGTTGCTAGTGTATCAGTTGCATTGCTCTGTGTCCTGGCTTAAGCTGCTCAGCTCCTCTGACCCACAGATGCTTGGTAGTTATTTAAACAGTATCTCACAATCCATGCCTGTAGGCAACTCTGAAAAACAAGTTACATTAATGCTATCAGTTACAGTATTTATACATTCCATCACCTTGGAATTGCTGCTGGCTGGATGTCAGCAGTTGCTGTTGGCTGCTGCATGCAGTCTACTGTCACAGTCTATAAAGTCTTTCTATTACCATATTACATGATACCTGACTTCTGTTGTATGCTATACAACTGCTAATAGTATGCCACTTCTCACTATCTGTCTAAGCCCATGGTTTTTCTGAAGAGAACAATAAGGCTGTGACGGTCACTTCTGAGCGTTATGTTCAAACGACTGAACAGTTTTTCTTCCAGAACTTGAAGAAGTGGACATGGGTGATGTCTGGTACCAACAAGATGATGCCACAGCTAACACGGCATGAACATCGATGACCATGTTGCACGGGCGCTTCCCTGATCGTCTCATCTCTTTAAGGGGCAATCTCCAGTGGCCAGGATGCTTGCCAGATTTAGTGCCAAGTGATTTTTTCTCATGGGGCTACCTACAATCCTTGATGTATACCAATCGTCTGCAGACCCTGGCTGAGCTACGGAACAATATTTGTGTTGCTATTGTCAACATCGACAGAGACATTTTGGAAAAAGTCGATGAAACTTCAGATTTCGATTCTCCAAATGCATTAAGCAAAATGGAGGCCACCTTCAAGATATCATTTTCAAAACTGAACGTAACAAAACTTTAGATGTTACTCTTTGTAAAGAAAGAAGAATTAAATTGATGTGTCTCATACTTTGATTTTTGATTTTTTAAAGTAAGAAAGTTCCTGCACTTCACCCTGTACATCTCAAGAAGTGTGGGCAAAATTGCATAAATTATTTGACGGTGTTTCTGAAAGTGAAGTTTGTGACCTTTGTTTACAATTTTTTGTCTATGTGAAAGATTCTAGTGCTTCATATATCAACATTGAAAAATGTATGGGATAATTTGAAGCAAGAAATGGCCAAAGATGTAGAAAATAATCCAGAATTACCTGATTTATTTTTAATCTGTAAAATTTTAGGCATACTACCAGATGAGTATTTTTCATTTAAATCAAGTTGGATGCTTATGTCAAAAAGTGATAGCACTGTTGATAACTTGACAACTCAACTTTGTGCATATGAGAGAGCTTTGTTGCATAAACCAGGAGATTCTACTTCTCAAAAGGTGCTTATAAGTAACTCATTGAATCAATCTTATAAACAATTGCAGTGGAAAAATAAAGTTGTTTGACACTACTGTAAGAAGCCAAATCATGTGATCAAGAAATGCCAAAAGTTGATTGTGGATGGTCAACTACAAAAGCCTCAGAAAAGTGACGTGTGAGAAGCTGCTGAAATTTCAAATACGAACATGTTTCTCTTTGCTGAAACATCTATTGTTATTTCATCTGAGTGTGATGCTAGCAACTGGTTTGTAGATAATGGTGCAATAAGTTGTATCACCAACACTGCCAATTTTTTCAAGACACTTGAACGATTTTCTGTGACACATATAGTTATATCAGCAGATGGTGATACTGTTGAGGCTGTTGGCAAGGGCACAATAGAAATGGAAGCATCAGTGAATGGAAAGTGGCAGAAAATCACTTTGAGTGATGTATGGTATGTACCAAACAACAACTGCTCAAAAGTAACATGCTCCTAGAATAGTGTGAATATTTTGAATTTATTTTATGAGCGTAACATGTCATAGGAGCAATGACATGCATGACATAATTTACTACAAAAAAATCATCCACAAAACACTTGAAAAAGGCTTAAGGCTGAAACTGTGCAATCACACATGAAATAAGGAGAAAAGCAGCTGAAGGCATCAAGAAATCTTTTAAAAAATACATCACAGCTGCAGACCATATCACATTGAAAATTATAAAAAGAATCAGTTTCCAGTCTTAGCAGCACAAGACAAAAATCCAAAAAATATGTTTTTATTCACAACAGAAAGGTTATTTTAAAATTGGTGGAGTCACGGAACTAGTTGGCTATTGTAATTATGGAGGACTGTTTAAATTAATGATGAGAAGCATTCCTGCTGAAGTAAATGAAATCAGTCAAGAAATTTACTACAATTGTATCATGAAAGATCTGCACATCAAAATAAGCGATATGTAAAGATGTTAATCTCCAAGATCTTAGGCATAAATGTGTGAATGGACTCAGAGCTCTGTGAAGGCTGTATTTATGGTAACACATGTTGGCTTCCATTTGGCACCTGTAAGGAAGCTTCTGAACTGGGAGAGCTGATCCACATGGGTGCCTGTGGTCCTTTTGAAAAGTCCAATTCTGGGTATCACTACTTTGTGTTACTCAAAGATGATTGCAGTAAATTTCAAGCTTGTTACTTTGTCAAGGAAAAAAAATTGAAGTTCCTTGAAACCTAAGACAGATTGTAACAGAAACAAAGACTGCTGGCCATACAATAAAAAACCTCTTAAGTGATAATGGAGGAGAGTTAAGCAATAAACAGACATGGGAGATTTTACAGAAGGAGAGCATAATCCAGTGTTTTATTATGCCATACACTCCACAGCAAAACGGATGCAGTGAAAGAGAAAATAGTACTTTTGTTGAAACAGCCAGGGCTATAATGCATGCTCATGGAAACATTCCTCAGTCATTTTGGGCTTAAATGATAAATTCTGCAGCATACTCCTGAAATGAATGGGACCTTCCAGTATTTTAGTGATGCCTCCATATGAAATATAGTATCAAAAGAAGCCTGGCGTGAAGCACTTAAGTATGATAGGGTCTAAATGTTATGTTAACATTCCAAAACAATTAAGGATGAAAATGGATTGAAAGACAGTAGAAGCGATTCCGATTGGTTTTGACCATGACAAAGGTTATCGGATATGGTGTGAAGAAAATTGTCAGTTAACGAGATCATGGGATGTTATTTTTGAAGATAAAATCATGCAAAAGCAAAGTCTAGTAGTTACTGTGGATCTTGATCTCCCTCATCAGAAGTCTCAAGATTCATCAGACAAAATTAAGAGCAAAGTGAAATTTAGTTTTCCAAGTGAAAATGAGTTTAATAAGTATGATGATTTACAGGATTAAACAGAAGAGAAATTAGGATAAAATGAGTTTGATAATAATGATGATTTACAGGGTGAAACTGAAAAGAGATTACAGCAATCTGGTGATGGGAGAAGTAGGCCACTACTGCATAAACATTTAATGCTAAAATTTCCAAAAAGACTTCAAGACTATGTAAAGCAGTTAATGACCTTTGAGGAACTAGAATCTTATTGTGACACTATAAATTCAAGTCAACGAGACAACAGGAAAGCAGTAGTGGATCAAGAAATGGTGGCACATCAAGAAAATGATACTTGGACTTTGAAAGATTTACGTCGTGGAAAGAGGGCAATTCTATGTAAGTGGATCTATAAACTGCAGATGAATGATAATGGATTGGTTGACAGATTCGAAGCAAGACTGATTATCAAAGAATTTTCTCAAAAGCAAGGGATTGATTATGAACAAACTTTCAGCCCTGTGGCAAAGATATCAACTATTCGAACATAACACAGCGTTGCAGCCAAGGAGAAGGTGAACATTGCACAAATGGATTTGACTACTGCCTTTCTTTACAGTGACCTGAAGGAAACAATGCTTATGACACAACCTGAAAGTTACGATGATGGTCCTAGAAAAGTATGTCAATTAATGAAAAGCTTATATGGCCTGAAACAGGCACACCCCGCTGCTGGAATGAGAGGTTCACTAATTACGGGATGGAATTAGGATTTAAGAGACAGAAAGTTCCTTACAAGATTGTCTTTGTAACTTATGTTGATGATGGGTTGATTGTGGCAAACAAAGACAGTGAACTTAAAGAATTTATTGAAGAAAAGTGTGAGGTCATCCACATGAGTGCTGAAAGGAAGTCATTAAACTTTGGTTACATGATAAATCAGTCTAATCTAAAAGCCATAAATTCAAGTAAATGCCTAGGTATTACAATTATGGACAACTTAAATTGGAAGGAACACATAAAAAACATTGTGGGGAAGGCTAACCAAAGAGTGCATTTTATTGGCAGGACACTTAGAAAATATAACAGATCTACTAAGGAGACTGCCTACACTACGCTTGTCTGTCTGCTTTTACAATACTGCTGCACAGTGTGGGATCTTTACCAGATAGGACTGACGGAGTACATTGAAAATGTTCAAAGAAGGACAGCACATTTTGTATTATCGGGAAATATGGGAGAGAGAGTCACAGAAATGATACAGGATTTGGGCTGGACATCATTAAAAGAAAGGCATTTTTCGTTGCGATGGAATCTTCTCACGAAATTCCAATCACCAACTTTCTCTTCCGAATGCAAAAATATTTTGTTGACAGTGACCTACTTAGGGAGAAACAATCACCACAATAAAATAATGGAAATGAGAGCTCGTACAGAAAGATATAGGGTTTCGTTCTTTCTGCGCACTATTCAAGAATGGATTAATAGAGAATTGTGAAGGTGGTTCAATAAACCCTCCGCCAGGCACTTAAATGTGATTTGCAGAGTATCCATGTAGATGCAGATGTAGATGTAGAAGATCTTGAAAGAGCATTCAAAATAAAATCAAAGACAGCATCATATTTCTTAGGCTTGGAAATTGATAGAAAAGAAGATGGATTCATTCAAGTGAGTCAGACTCACTACACCAAGAAGTTTTTGGAGTACTTTGGCAGGAGTGATTGTACTGTAACAACTCCAATTATCAAGGTCAATGGCACAGAAGAGAACCCTGTCAACACTGATTATCCTTATAGACAAGCAATTGGATCCTTGATGTGTCTGATGTGTGGGACAAGACCAGACATAGCATATGCATTCGGAGTAGTATGTAGATGTCTAGGAAATCCAACAGATCATGATGTGATAAGGGTAAAAGAATTTTTTGCTATTTGAGAATCACATATGACCTTGGACTTATTTACAAAAGTGGTGAAGACAAAGGCATTCTTGAATGTTACAGTAATACCGATCACAGGGGTGATTTAGGGACTGGACGATCTATCTTAGGTGTTCTCTGCCTGTACTTCAGTGCACCTGTCCATTGGATGAGTCAGTGACAAACTGCTGTTGCAGTCTCTACTACAGATGCTGAAGTTGTAGCGACTAGTGAAGTAGCACAAGAAATGATCTGGATGAAGAGACTTTTAACTGAACTTTGCCAGCTTAAGGATTTGAAACCTTGCCTTGGACAATGAAACTGCTAGTCAATTTGCACAGAATCCTGTACTTCACCAATTGATGAAACATATTTGTTTCAAACACTTCTTTGTTTGAAAATTAGTTACAGCTGGTGAAATTACCATTTCAGGAGTATACACAGAAAATCAGCTAGTGAATTTATTAACAAAACCAATATTTGATGCCTGACTAAGACAGTTGTGAAAAAATATGAGTGTGCGTAAGTTCTTAAATAAGTGACAGTGTTAAAGTTTTGCATTGTGAAGTGTTTTATTCAATAACTTCATTGACATTTAAATATCTCTGTCATACCACACAGGGATTATTTCGTGTTCTTTGTGACAATGGAAATTTATTATCGTTGTTAAGTGTTATTCTGTAGACTTGTAACAAACCAGTGTGTTTTTTTATCTACAAAAAACTTGTGCCATTCCTAAATAACCAGACACATACACCAAGTAATTAGAAGTGTACTAGTTTCCACATTAACATTAAAGAAATATGATCAGAGCTAGTACAGTTAAGTTTGCATGAATATCAAATAAACTTTGGCATAGACTCCAATTAAATAAGGTACCATGAAAGAATAACCAGAATCAAAGTTCCAACTATGTGTTAAAGTTGAAGCACACCAGTGACACTGTTTCACCATCCACACAAATGTTCATCACATAATATAACTGTCACACATGCAAAGTTAAAGTCTTTCAGTTGCTAAAACTCTTGTAAGCATCATCAAACAGTTTGTCACTCATAAAATTTTAAAGTACTGTAACAGTGCAGCTACTTGCCTCTCAGAAACTAAGTTCAACTCCTATTGAAAGCTACTCTGATTCACCAGCAACTGCTCTGAATAACTGCACTAACACAATGCCAGACGAAAAGACCACAATTCACAGGAGCATCACATATGAGAAACTGTACCACACTAGTCATTTTCAAAACTTCTTACAAATTTATGTTAAAATGAATGTCATTTAAAGTACATTGTTTTTCTTAATACTAAATGTGATGGAAAACACCATCTGATTAGTGGCACCATGCTGGTCAATAATAATGTTGTGCCAGCTGCTCGGTTTCCTTAGTAATATGGTGCCACTGCAATCCACAAAGAGATTACCAAAATCATTAGGCCACTGGAAATAATAATTCAGCTGATAATAAAGATTATCAAGAAAAGTATTGAGATTTGTGGTAACTAACATTGGAACCTGTGGAAAATAAAAAATCTTAATCTGGAGACTGCAGTCATGTGTGCGAGTTGCGTTTGTGTGTGTGTGTGTGTGTGTGTGTGTGTGTGTGTGTGTGTATGTGTATGTGTTGTCTATTGTTGATGAAGGCCAAAGGCCAAAACTTTCATTGTGAGAGTTTTTTTGTTCTGAACTTTCCTTTATATACATCCATATTCATCAAAATACAGCACCCTGTGTGTCACTCGCAGAGGGACTGCAGAGACAAAATTACACTAATTACAGGTCTCATGGATGCATTTAAACATTCTTCCTGCTCTTCAATTGCAAACAGATGGAAGTCATAAATGTGATAACAATGAGGAGTATCCTCTTCCACAAACCCACCCTTGCAGGTTTCCTAAAGTCATGAGATGTCAAATCAGCACACACTTCACTGCAAAGTAAAAATTCATTCTGCAAACAATCCCCCAATCTGTGGCTAAGCCATGTCTCCACACTATCCTTTCTTCCATGAGTGCTAGTCCTGCAAGGAGAATTTCTATAAAGTGTGGAAGGCAGAAGATGAGGTACTGGAGGAAGTAAATTTTTGATGGGCAAGGGAGGAGGGGGGGGGGGGTGTTTGACTCATGCTTGGATAGCTCATTTGATAGAGCACTTGCCCTCAAAAGGCAAAGGTCCAAAGTTTGAGTTCCGGTCTGACTCACAGTTTTAATCCACCAGGAGGTTTCAAGTCAGTGCACAATTTGCTCCAGAGTAAAAATTCATTGTGGAAAAAGTTCCCCAGGCTGTGGCTAAGCTGTGTCTCTGCAGTATCCTTTCTTCAAGGAGTGCTAGTCTGGGAGTAATAAAGCTGTGAGGGTGGCTCATGAATCATGCTTGGATAGCTCATTTGGTAGAGCACTTTTTGATGAAAGATTCGGGTCCTGGTCTGCATTGCACTTTTAATCTGCCAGGAAAATTCAGAAATATAGGTAATTTGGCTTGATTTGTTTAATTATCCAAGTTGTAAACCAAAATACCAGGAGAACTATTTTTTAATGTAAGTTGTGCTGTCTTATTTCTGTTTGCAATGTACATTTTCTTGCTGATATTTTTCTAGCTTTACCAATTCCAGTGACTTCTTATATTTAAATATATTTATTAGAAAAGTGATAAAATCTTTTTCTGTTTTTGTGTGACTACTTACTAATACAACTAAAATTATAATTTCAGCACTCGAGCTGGTTGGACCAAATTACCGATCATTTGTAACTGTGATGACGTGTATGTTCTACACACTTGGACTTGTAATGCTTGCTGGAGTGACGTATTTAGTGAGGGATTGGGTTCATTTAGCTCTTGCTACAACTCTGCCATTCCTCTTATATTATGTGTACTGGTTGTAAGTTAAAGCATGATATATGTTTTGAATATTTTGTGTATACATAAGTTAGCTTGTTAATTAATGTGTGCTCAGTTTTCTTCCAGAAAGCCCTAGATGGCTTCTTGCAAAAGGACAATTTGAGGAAGGATCAAAAATTCTTCATACACTGGCAAGAATCAATAAAAAAGAACTACCCTCTACATTTACAGAGAAACTAAAGGTGAGAATAAAAAAGAATACGTAACAGTTCATTTAAACAAGCCTCTATTCTTCCAGCATGTAGATGACAATTATTCTTTAATAACTACATAGCAGCAGTAGATAAATAGCACCTATTTAGTACAGCTGAAGAATTAGCATTTATTGCTTTCAAGTTAGTGATCTTCCTGCTAATTCTATTATATAAATTTCAGTCTGTGTAAGCACAATACAGAATGTAGGCGAGACTCAATTACTACTCACCAAATAGAAGAGATGCTGGCTGCTTGAATTTGAGCACCAAAGACCAGTGTCCTCATGCACCATATTGAGAAATTCTTACTAGCCATCTATAAACCTAAACCTCTCAGCCAATTCAGATTCATTGATGAGATCTTTGATATGAACTGTCAATACCTGTCCTTTCATTTCACACAGTTCTCAGTTCATTACATTACATGAGTTGTATACCATGGATCTTGTGGATAGAGGTCTCTGGTATAAGAAAAGAGATCAAAGGTGTACAGGATGCATTACCAAAATTTGGACAAATTAAAATTAAAATTTCTTTCATCACAAGTCATTATTGGCATTATGCACTGCCAGTTGCTTCTATTTAGCAAATAACAATTACCTTAAATGACCAAGATGTTGAAACGAAGTGTCATGTGTGATAAAAGAGATCCTTTCGTTGAAGGCATACATGATGGGCTCAGCAGCAGATGTAACTCACTTCTTCAAATACCTTAAATCTGAAGTTAATGTTGTTGTGGCAAAATATTCGGCTTTTGAACAGTCAACTGAAGATTCTACCATTTAGGCAACATCACCTAAAAGACTACATCATGAGGACCCTTGAAGTTGCAAAAGAGCTTAAAGACTGATTGCAGGGCTTCCAAGGCAATCATTGCAATCACTGATGAATATTATTTGGTGAAGATTATTGGTGTAAGTAAAAATTATTGGTGTTAGTGAAGATTACTGACGTGAATGAACCAGCAATGTGTAGAATTGCTAAGGAGGAGTTTTGATACAAATCCTTCACATTCAATATAAGACAAATGCTCTTGGAGGCTGGGAGGGCGAAGCAAGTCAGTCTTAGCAATTTGCTTCCGTGTGCAATGAAAAATGATCCCACAGAGCAGATCAAATTCTTTCCTGATCGTAAGATTTTCATGATAGGAGCAAAAATCAAATGGACAAATGACAATTGGCTTGTTCATGTTCCAGAGGATGAACCCATGGTTGCCAGAATAAAATTTCCCCTTGTTCATGATCCAGAGGATGAAACCATTGTTGCCAGAGTAAAATTTCCCATCAGTCTTCACATGCTAAATGTTGTCATGTAATGGCCCCACAAAAAAAGAAAAAAAAGGAACTGTCACAAATGTAGCTTATTGTAACATTATTTTGAACATTGTGAAGCTGTGGATAGAAACAGTGGGGTCTATAACTCCATGAACCATTTGCTACAAAACAGGATATCAGACAATTTTAGTATGTTTTGGTGTAAGGAATTTTGGCCTCCCAACAACCCTGATTTTAATCCTCTGGATTACTAAAGATGAATAAAAATGAAATTTATGAAATGGAGTAGTTGCATTCAACTGAGACTGCTAGAGAGAAAAATGAAACACTTCAGTAATCCCATAGAATCTCTAAATTTGTGAATAACAATATGGTTGCAAGTCCAGTAGGACAACATTTGTGATTAACCAGCTGGTTATTCATGTAACTGCTTTATTTGTTTATTTATTTTTTTTTATTTATTTATCTCTTGTTCCGGTGATCCATGTTGTGACAGTATCACAGGATATGGAACGTGTCAATTTTACAAGCTTTTGGCCAGAATTTATGGTAATACATAAAACAAAACAAAAACAGTAAACAGTAACTTAGGTCCCACTAAAAAAAATAAAAAAAATAAAAAAATAAAAATAATAAAAAAAATAGATAGAGATTACAAAACAAAACAAAAAACAGTAAACAGTAACTTAGGTCCCACTACAAAAATTCATTTTAGAGAGAGATAAAGATTACAAAATAATAAGTGTTACAGAGAAATAAATATTGCAAAATATATGTTTACAATAAAAATATTCGGTATTACAAATACAAATTTGGGCATACATTTGCAATTTACAATACAAGAGATGTTAAACACTGTAGTTCAGGAACTCTTCTAATGTATAAAATGATCCTTGCAATAGGAACTGCCTTAAGGTTTTTTTAAACAGGAGATCATCATCTACCAAACACTTAATTCTTGAAGGGAGGGCATTAAAAATCTTACAGCCACTGAAATGGACTCCTTTCTGCACCATACGTAGATTTGGCTGTTCATAGTGGATATCATGTTTCCTTCTAGTATTGTGACTGTGATATGCACTATTCAGCTTAAAGATGGATTTTTCTTTCCTTATGAAGCACATCAATGAGAATATATATTGCGCAGTGGATGTAAGTATTTCAAGCTTCTTAAAAAGATTCCTGCATGTGGCTCTAGGATGGACTCCACACATGATCCTTATGGCTCTTTTTTGTACACACAGTACTTTTTTAGCCAGTGGCTGATTTCCCCAAAATATAATTCCAAGTGCCATAATTGCATGAAAGTAACCATAATACGCTGAATTCATGGTTTCCATATTTCTATAAGAAGAAACAATGCGCAATGCATATGTTGCTGAACTTAGTCTTTTGCACAGATCCACGATGTGGTTGGACCAATTCAGTTTGCTATCAATATGCAAGCCTAGGTATTTTGAGGAATCTACCCTGGTTATTGTCTGCTCACCTACCTTTACAAATATTTCCTCATCTTTGGATGTTTTGTGGAACTGAATGTAGTTTGTTTTACAGTAATTTAAAATAAGACCATTAATGCTGAACCAGTTCACCGTTTCATTTAAAACCTTATTTGCTGTTACCTCAAGCTTATCTTCCGAATTATCAATAAGTAGTGTAGTGTCATCTGTGAAAATGGTGAATCTACAATATTCTGTAGAGAGAGGAAGATCATTTATAAATATAATAAAAAGTAGGGGGCCCAGAACTGAGCCCTGCGGCACTCCACATGTAATGGTACCCCATTCTGAAGATATTGGGACACCATCTTGACTATCTACTACAACTTTTTGTTTTCTGTTTGACAGATATGAGTCGAGCCATTTCCCTGCTGCACCACTTATACCGAGATGTGCAGCTTTTTGTAAAAGAATTTGGTGATTTACACAGTCAAATGCTTTTGTTAGGTCACAAAATATGCCAATCACTTTCAGTTTTTTGTTGATAGATTCCAAGAGTTTGCCAGTAATTGCAAATATTGCATCTTCTGTTGACAAACCTTTCTGAAATCCAAACTGACTTTTGCTGAAGCTATTGTGTTCACTGAGATGCTTAACTATCCTGGCATGCATTAGTTTCTCTAAAACTTTTGAAAAGCTTGTCAGTAGTGATATTGGCCTATAGTTAGCAGTATCCGTCTTATCCCCCTTCTTATACAGCAGTTTTACAACTGCATACTTAAGCCTCTCAGGAACTATTCCTTGCTTAAGTGACGCATCAAAAATGTGGCAAAGGACTTTACTTACATGGCTGGAGCAGTATTTTAATAATTTGTTAGAAATGTTGTCAATTCCAGCAGAGTTTTTACTTTTCAGGGATTTAATAACTCTTTCAATTTCTTGAACAGTGACTGTTTTTACCTTCATGTGTTGTACTGAACCAGGTACTCTAGCTTTCAAAAGATTGATGGCTTGCTTCATGGACCCTTGTAAACCTATTTTTTCTGTTACTGTTAAAAAATTGTAGTTGAATGTGTCTGCAACTGTTTTTGGATCGCTAACAAGATTACCCTCACTTTTGATTTGGATATTTTCACTACAAACTGTATTTTTCCCCGTTTCCTTCTTTACAAATTTCCAGATAGTTTTTACTTTATTGCTCGAGTTGTCAATTTCTGCTTTCAAGCACATGTTCTTTGCTGCCTGAATTGTCTTATTCAGAACTTTATTGTAGATTTTATAGTGTGTAATCCTACTGTTATCATTTGAACTCCTGGCTGCAGCATATAGTTCCCTTCTTGTTTTACAAGAGATTTTGATGCCTTTAGTAATCCAAGGCTTGTTTCCAGATTTGAACAGGTTTTCTCTCACTGATTTTTTAGGAAATGCTTCTTCAAAAAGGCTTGTAACTTCATTGATAAATATATTAAATTTTGCATTAACATCAACTGTAGCATATACAGGAGACCAGTCCACAAGCCGTAATTGCTGATTAAAGGTTTCAGTGGTGTGTCTGTTTATAATCCTAAATGTTTTCCAAATGAAATTTTCTTTTCTTTGTACATTCATTTGGTTTAGAGTGAGGAATTGCCCTTCATGATCAGAGAGCCCATTTATAATATTTTTCATGGTTAAATTATTGCAAATATCCTTATCTACAAATACATTCCCTATTAAAGTGCTAGAGCTGGCAGTTACTCTAGTTGGAGTGTCCACCACTGGTACTAAATTGTAACAGTACATTAAATGTTCAAAATCTGTCTTGTTTCTATTTTCTGTTAAAAGGTCCACATTGAAGTCACCCATAACAATGATAGATTTAGTTTTCCTACATAGGTGGGCCAGAAGTGATTCAGTTTGTCTTAGAAATACATTTAGATTTCCAGCAGGTGCTCTGTAAACAGCCAGAACAGTAACAGTTGCACTATCTGCTGTTAACTCAATGCCACACACCTCAAAATATTGTTCATCACAGTATTTGCTTAAATCTAGGGATTTATACACTATATTATATTTTATAAATATTGCAACACCACCTTTTTCCATAACAGATCTACAGTAATGAGTAGCTAAACTAAAGTTCTCAATCTGTATCATGTGGATCCCATTCATAACGTGATGTTCTGAGAAACACAGTATATCAGGCTCACTTTCACACTCGTCTTTTAAATTTATTAGCAACTGGTCTATTTTATTCTTGAGGCTACATATATTTTGGTGGAATAAAGACAAAGTTTGATTTTTTCTCACCTCTGCATTTGCGTGATGTTTGCTAGGAGTGGCTTTTTTCAGTACATTAGTTGATAGTATTGCTTGGGGTGTGGAAAACTCATATTGAACACACGAGAGAGATGCTTCACACAACTTTGAATCCTCATCTCTCGTGTTACTCACTGCATTCATGTAATCAGCAGGAAACATTTAAAGTGGACAGTGAGCAGAGTTTATGTAATAATCTAGAAAATGTTTGCCTTTATACTAAAAATATTTAAATAGCAACTGACTAATGCTGACATAGTGCAAATATTATATCACAGTAATATTTACTTACAAAACTTAGTTCATTGACCCTTTCAGATCTGAATTTTTTTCTCGTGGAAGGAAGTTGTTTCTTTATGTGTGTGGTAATGCTTGTAGGTGATGTTTTTAATGATTTGGATGCAAGATTTATAAAAAATTATGTACCCCTTGTCAAAACATTCTTTGTACACTTGTTTTCATTTTATAGACTAAAAGAACTAATTATGAAATATTCTCTGTTGTGGTAAATAGTAAAATGATCATTCAATAATTACCATGCAAAATAACAAAAATAATATTCAATTATACAACAGAATAAAGCAAACCAACCACATCTGTGTATTCTGGCAGTCACAAGCTGCTGCACACTGCTACAATGACTTTCTGATATTTTCATAGTAATGCTCAAAGCTGGCAGCACTTGCACATGAAAATGCTGAACATTCACAAATGTGTACCTCAGGTTTCCATTGGGAAAAAATACTTCTGTTGCAGCCAAAACACAGTAAAAGTGAAAAAGTAATACAATTGTAGCCAGAGGGTCTGCTAACGATGTGTTTGACTTACAAACTGTGAGCAGTATATGATTGGCTTCTTCAGTGACCTGACAACAGTTGTATATTTGTTCTACTGTACCAGATCTTTTTTTTTAATGTAGCATATTTGTTCGTAAAACAGAATGTCTGAAACTGACAGCAAAACTGCAAAGAAATATATTACAAAATTACAAGACAGAGTTGCTTTCCATACTCACCTTCAGGAGGCTAAATATATTTACTCAGGCTTGTCTGACATTTGGCATTACCCCCAAAGGCCTCACACTTAATGTTCCCATCTCTGGCTGTAACCCTTCTTTCCATCAGTACCTATACCAGTTCCAAACTGAACAATCCATAGCTCTCACCCGCCTAATCCTTCACCTACACATAAACTCAGCCAATGAACACACCCGTCAACTCCTATCCTTAATAAAAGTCCTCAATCTTTCCTCTCCCACATCCACACCGGCTGTTCAGAGCATCCTCCTACAGGCCAACCGCAAATTAGAACAGCATGCCACCCTCCACCTCAAAAAACTATCCAATCTCCTGGTTTCCCACCTTCGGAAAGGCAACTCACTCACCCTCCACAACCTTTCCAGCAAACCTCAACCTCCTCTCATTGCACACAGACTCATTCTCTCCCATCTACTCAGTCTCCCACTTCCAGCTCCACTCCCCCCAAAACCTCAAAATTCTAATCAACACAATCTGGAACCACAACACCCTAATTCAGTAGTTAACCTTTCCTCCAAACCTCTCTCCCAATCCGAAACCTCTGTCCTATCCAAAGACCTCACCTTCAGCCCTACTCCCAGATTCAACCAAACAGCCCTCGTCAAAGATTTACTGTCCTACTCTCGTACTCTATGCTGGAAATATCACTTTGCCATGAAGAAAAATAATCCTGATCCTACTCCTAATGATCCAACCCCCCAAGACACTATCCAAATTGAACCCTGCCTGGAAAAGTTCCGTCCTCCGTCACAGCAGGACCCACCTCCTGTTCCTCAAAATCACTCTCTCCAAACCTTCCAGGAATTTCTGACTTCTAGCCTTGCCTCTCAATCCTTCTTGAAAAACCTTAATCCTACTCCCAACATCACCACTGCTGAAACCCAGGCTATCCGTGATCTGAAGGCTGCCTGATCCATTGTCATTCTTCCTACGTAAATCAACACCTTCAACCCATTATGTGCAGTCTCCCATCCTTCATCAAAGACACCAACCACTTTCTCGAACACCTGGAATCCTTACCCAATCTGTTACCCCCGTAAACCATCCTTGTAACCATTGATGCCACTTCTTTATACACAAATATTTCGCACGTCCAGGGCCTCGCTGTGATGGAGCACTTCCTTTCACGCCGATCACCTGCCACCCTACCTGAAAACCTCTTTCCTCATTACCTTAACCAGCTTCATCCTGACTCACAACTTCTTCACTTTCGAAGGCCAGACATACCAACAATTAAAGGGAACAGCCATGGGTACCAGGATGGCCCCCTCGTATGCCAACCTATTTATGGGTCACTTAGAGGAAGCCTTCTTGGTTACCCAGGCCTACCAACCCAAATTTTGATACAGATTTGTTGATGACATCTTCATGATCTGGACTCACAGTGAAGAAGAACTCCAGAATTTCCTCTCCAACCTCAACTCCTTTGGTTTCATCAGATTCACCTGGTCCTACTCCAAATCCCATGCCACTTTCCTTGACGTTGGCCTCCATCTGTCCAATGGCCAGCTTCACACATCCGTCCACATCAAACCCACCAACAAGCAACAGTACCTCCATTATGACAGCTGCCACCCATTCCATATCAAATGGCCCCTTCCCTAAAGCCTAGGTCTTCGTGGCAAACGAATCTGCTCCATTCCGGAATCCCTGAACCATTACACCAACAACCTGAAAACATTTCGCATCCCGCAACTACCCCCCCCCCCCCCCCGACCTGATACAGAAGCAAATAACCAGAGCCACTTCCTCATCCCCTCAAACCCAGAACCTCCCACAGAAGAACCCCAAAAGTGCCCCACTTGTGACAGGATACTTTCCGGTACTGGATCAAACTCTGAATGTGGCTCTCCAGCAGGGATACGACTTCCTCAAATCCTGCCCTGAAATGAGATCCATTCTTCATGAAATTCTCCCCACTCCACCAAGAGTGTCTTTCCGCCGTCCACCTAACCTTCGTAACCTCTTGGTTCATCCCTATGAAATCCCCAAACCACCTTCCCTACCCTCTGGCTCCTACCCTTGTAACTGCCCCCGGTGTAAAGCCTGTCCTATGCATCCTCCCACCACCACCTACTCCAGTCCTGTAACCCGGAAGGTGTACACGATCAAAGGCAGAGCCACATGTGAAAGCACCCACGTGATTTACCAACTTACCTGCCTACACTGTGAAGCTTTCTATGTGGGAATGACCAGCAACAAACTGTCCATTCGCATGAATGGACACAGGCAGAGAGTGTTTGTTGGTAATGAGGATCACCCTGTGGCTAAACATGCCTTGGTGCACTGCCAGCACGTCTTGGCACAGTGTTACACCGTCCGGGTTATCTGGATACTTCCCACTAACACCAACCTGTCAGAACTCCGGAGATGGGAACTTGCCCTTCAGTATATCCTCTCTTCCCGTTACCCGCCAGGCCTCAACCTCCGCTAATTTCAAGTTGCCGCCGCTCGTACCTCACTTGTCATTCAACAACATCTTTGCCTCTGTACTTCCTCCTCGACTGACATCTCTGCCCAAACTCATTGCCTTTACAAATGTCTGCTTGTGTCTGTATATGTGCGGATGGATATGTGTGTGCGTGTGAGTGTATACCTGTCCTTTTTTCCCCCTAAGGTAAGTCTTTCCGCTCCCGGGATTGGAATGACTCCTTACCCTCTCCCTTAAAACCCACATCCTTTCGTCTTTCCCTCTCCTTCCCTCTTTCCTGATGAAGCAACCGTGGGTTGCGAAAGCTTGAATTTTGTGTGTGTGTTTGTGTTTTTTTGTGTGTCTATCAACATACCAACGCATTTGTTTGGTAAGTTACATCATCTTTGTTTTTAGGTATAAATATATAGTTCTGTTGATAGACACATAAAAGTAAATGCCATACACTACCTAACTTTTAGAGGTAACAGTTGCTTCATTGGGGAGTGGAGAGGAATAACTGGGAAGTTAAAAAAGAAGTGCAGGTCATTCAGACCCCACTTTGAGAGAGACCTGCCTATAGCGAGGACAAGGATAGATAAAGCAGAAAGATGAAAGGGAGGAGGGAGGCAAGCATTAGAGTCAGTCTCATAATTTAATATTTTTCTCGACAGAAAAGTAATAACACTATTAGGATTTGAAACAACCCCAATAATGAATGTTAATCAGGAGCATGTACACAGTACAGAACCGCATAGCTGTTAGAGCACAGGTGAAGAGCACTAGGAATGGCAAATAAACATTTGCCCTTTACAAATGAATTGTCAAATACTATGGTATTATGATAAGGTTATCGTAATTATCTTGAAAAAACAGTTATTTGGTCGTGATTTGTAATGTCATTGCAAAGACAAATGCTACACAACATCAAATTGAAAACTGACACTTTATATTGTAAATTAATGATCATACTATTGAGATTACAAAGTAATGAAGAACTTAAAACTACAAAAATTGTTGGAGTAGAAAATATGTTTGTGAAAATACGTTTGTGAAAATCTTAAAATTCAGTAAAATCCTCCCAGAGATCCTGTGGACAAACTATCTGGCTTTATTTAGTTTCAGATGTTAAGCTCAGATTTCTTATTTTCCATGTAATGAATGAATTCTTGTTTATTAGTTCAGTAAATTGTATTAAAATTTTAAATTCATTACAGTGTAGCGCTTAATGAAGTAATTACATAAACTATAATCTTAACATCTGATTTGCCTTGTCAACACATATGTATATATATGAGCAGACTACATACTAAACAACTGAATATATGTTTTTACTCTCTCTGTTGTCATAGCATGGAAGTGCTGTAACAAATATGTATTAAAGTGTCACGCACCTAATCTCATTTTGTGGGGATCTTGGCACATGGTTCATGTTTGAGCTAGGAACATGGGTTAAAAAGATTTTGGTTTAACCCAGACTAGCAGCCACTTGAATAGCCATTCGAACATCTCTCACCATAGCTTGTTACAGTACATTAAGCAAGGTTTGAACAACAAACCGGAGGTGGCACCCAAGAAAACTGTTCAAATTGATTAATTCCTTTTGCAAAAGATTTTAACTGGACAGAAATTAATGTTCAGCTAATTGCACCATCTGTACATACAAAGTTCGGATTTTATGTGCAAAAACAGTCACCCTTAAAACAACTTCAGACTCGAGTGAGACTTATGGTTCAACTGTGGTCCACTGTATCAGACCTTGGTCTAAGATAAGTTTTAACTGTTTGCATTTTATGTGCCAAAAACACCTTTTCCTGGAACGTTTCTGAAGTGCGCCACTTCTGTGTCTCAGACTTGAACAAATTGGTTTGAATTTTATAACTAAGTAGATAAATACATTTAATTAATGGTTGTCCTGTTGCTCTGTAAAAGCTTTATCCATTGCCATGATATAGTGGTGTAAAGTTTCACATAAAGTGCACAGAAAGTTCAGTTTTACATGAATTGCACATGCTGAGAGTTTTAAAGTGATGCAGATGAATATAAAAAATATACTCTTATGGTAATTATAAGAAGTAGTTGTAAAAAGTCTTTCAATGTTTGGGTTCTATGTGCAGAAAACCACACACTTGGACATGAAACTGTGTTTCATAAAAATGTGTTTGTAGTTTAAGTGCTGCATCTGGATATAATTTAAAAATGGTTGACGATTGTTTCATTATTTATATATTAAATATTCTATTCACCAGTGGCTTAAAACCACTGAAAAATGTTTGGATGTGCATGAATGAAATCAGAATTATGACCAGCCCTGCACAAAATGACATACTGTTTGATGAAACATTTCAAACTTGATTGATGATGACATAAAAAATTTAAAAAATCCAAAAATTACTACAAAAATAATTGTAAAGAAAAAGGTCACCTTATTTCTAACCAACAGAAGATGTCTTACTGCATTTTCTTAAAAAAACTACTACGCTATCTTGCAGAAAATTTATTCTCAGACAAAACAAGCTTAAGTTTGTCAATTTTCATACAGGACTGAAAAGTTGACAGTATTTCATCATTATACATTGTTTCACAATTTTTTGCTTATTTCAGTCAATTGTACATGTACTTAATTATGATTGGTTGCTCAAAATTTTGCACCAAAATTATTCACGAGTTTTTCTTGCAGAAGTATCTTAATTGTCAATTTCTATTATTGCATACTTTAAATAATTAATGGCAGGAAGTTTAAGATAAGAGATAATAACAAGAGGTATGCTTTTTATTATTTGTTATGCAAATCATTCAGCTTGTGATATACTAAGCTTTTAAGTAAGTTTTTCTATGTAATAAGGTCATTTTGAAGGTTTACCTATGTAGTATAAACTAATTACATGCATTATTATCACAAACTTCACACAATATTTAATATTTTGTTTGGTATTGTGGTTTTGTTTGCTGTTATTTTTTGCACTGTGTTATGTATTTATGGTTTTTTCATGTGTTTGGGTTTACAGTCCCAGTTTGTGAACAAAATATGTGCAACTACGAAAGAAAAAATTATAAAACAGAAACAATAAAAACGTTAAACAAAATTTTTAAAAATTAAAAAATATAAAAGAAAATAACAAAATAATTAAAATTAATTGGTAAAACATAAAAAATTTGAAAAATAAAACAAAAAACCTCCTGCATGCATGTGACATTGACGTGGTGGTGAGACTTCTGTGCTCTGAGGATACAGTAGACTATACTGGACAGGTTCTGTCATACTATGCGGGTAACTGTAGAGACACCAGAATAATGAAACCCAACTCAAGCAACATGGTTCAAAAGACAATAAAAAACCCTGTACCGGATCATTCACTGCCCGAGTCAACAAAAATCTACATCAGTTGCCAAACTGTGGCAGTTTGGTGTCAAAATTATGGTAGAGTAAAAGTTGGGAACCGGAATGAAAAATGTTCCTATCATAGCAAAAAAAAAAGATGAGTATTCCTGGGCAGAGTTAGAGATGTAAAAGAAGATAAACTAGCTTACTGACTTATCTGGCAGCTTCGAAGGTATTAAAATCCAAACATTTTGACATAATCATGCTTTTTTTATGAATGAACTCTACTTCCCTGGTGCAGTGAGCTCTCTTAGCTGCAAGGTGTTGGCACACCTGCAGCTTGCAATGCGTACACAAAAGTCCATGAGACTGTGCCCAAAATCCAGAGGATGCACCAGTCATATCAAACAATTATGAAATCATATTCTTGAAGAGCATACATGTAATAGCTAAAAAAGTTTTTCTGGTGGGGATAAAATTTCTGGGTTTTGGATTTGTTCCTGGGTGGATGCTAAAACAATTTTTTTTATTTCTGGATGGGGGAGGGGGTTGATTTTTTTCCCCTAGGGACTATTTCTCCTCCAAACCCACCCCCTGTTACATATATGGTGAGGGGTGTAGGAAAAAACAGACAAAAATTTACGTGCTTCTGTAGAGTGGGATACATCTACAACAGGAAATATCTGAGAGTGGAAGTGCATCTATAATGGGAAGCATCCCAGAGTGGGCATGCATGCATCCTAAACTTTAATGTTATGTTGCATGACATGACAAATGCCATGATGGCATGTGTCATGTTATACGGCATGACATTATCTATCATGTTACTTTACTCGACATGACACATTATATTATGTAACATGGATAGTAATACTAACAAGTAAAAATATGCGAACAATGTCAAGATGTTTTGATTTAAATGTCTTTGAAGCTGCCAAATTCATTGAAAAGCTAGTTTCCTTCTTTTACATCCTGAACTCAACACTTTTTGTGTTACTCTAGGAGGATTAATCATTCTGGTTTAATACATATTACTTTGACTGAAGTAGCATAAAAATAAATAGATACTATATTATGTATACAGATTGAAAGTGGCATGTTAATGTAAATTGGTCTTCTTGTAGTCATTCATAGAGTCAGAACTATGTTGAAGGAGTAATTTTGTGACATTCTTCCTAAAGAAGCCATTTTTATTTTTTATAGAAGTTGGTAATTTATAATAAAGCAATCTCCTCACATACACTGATTGGCAAAAGGGAGTGAAGCACACAGGTGGATGAAATGAAATGAAGCTTCAGGCTTTGAGAGGCTACATGATGTTATTTTGGTGGTTACAATATCAAACCAAATTTACAAAGAACTTGTCTGTACAAGCTCACATATCAGTATGACATTGCAATCCGCCTGACCTGGACACATGCAGTGATTCAGTTGAGAAGGGTGTCATAAAGCAGTTGTAGCCTCTCTGGAGGCAAGCTGGCCTACAACAGTTGTAACTGTTCCTCAGTTTCTTGAATATTGGCTCTGGGATGCAGTTGATGTACAAGTTGCTCTCATACATGTTCTATCAGGAACAGACGTGGGAATCTTACTGGCTACAGGATTACCTCAGCATCATGCAGATGTATGCTACATGTGGACAAGCATTGCCCTGTTGAAAAATGACACTGAGATACTATCGCATGAGAGGTAACACATGAGGACACAGGATGTCCCTGATGTACCAATCTGCTGTCACAGTTGTCTCAGTCACTACTAGCCATGACCAGAAGTCATATACAATGGCTCCCCAAACTGTGACTTACCAGAACATTGGATGACCAAGACCTCTTCATCTACATCTACATCTACATTTATACTCTGCAAGCCACCCAACGCTGTGTGGCACAGGGCACTTTACCTGCCACTGTCATTACCTGCCTTTCCTGTTCCAGTCGCATATGGTTCACGGGAAGAATGACTGCCGGAAAGCCTCCATGCATGCTTGAATGTCTCTAATTTTACATTCGTGATCTCCTCGGGAAATATAAGTGGGGGAAGCAATATATTCGACCTCATCCAGAAACACACCCTCTCGAAACCTGGACAGCAAGCTACACTGCGATGCAGAGTGCCTCTCTTGCACAGTCTGCTACTTGAGTTTGCTAAACATCTCCGTAACGCTATTACGCTTACCAAATAACCCTGTGACGAAATGAGCCACTCTTCTTTGGATCTTCTCTATCTCCTCTCTCAACCCGACCTGGTATGGATCCCACACTGATGAGCAATACTCAAGTATAGGTTGAACGAGTGTTTTATAAGCCACCTCCTTTGTTGATGGACTACATTTTCTAAGGACTCTCCCAATGAATCTAAACCTGGCACCCGCCTTACCAACAATTAATTTTATATGATCATTCCACTTCAGATCATTCCATACTCATACTCCCACATATTTTACAGAACTAACTGCTATCAGTGTTTGTTCCGCTATCATATAATCATACAATAAAGAATCTTTCTTCCTATGTATTCGAAATACATTACATTTGTCTATGTTAAGGGTCAGTTGCCATTCCCTGCACAAAGTGCCTATCCGCTGCAGATCTTCCTGCATTTTGCTGCAATTTTATAATGCTGCATCTTCTCTGTATACTACAGCATCATCCGCGAAAAGCCGCATAGAAATTCTGACACTATTTACTAGGTCATTTATATATATTGTGAAAAGCAGTGGTCCCGTAACACTCCCCTGTGGCATGCCAGAGGTTACTTTAACGTCTGTAGATGTCTCTTCATTGAGAACAACATGCTGTGTTCTGTTTGCTAAAAACTCTTCAATAAAGCCACACAGCTGGTCTTACTTTGTTTATCAGGCGACAGTGTGGAACTGTATCGAACACCTTCTAGAAGTCAAGGAAAATGGCATCTACCTGGCAGCCTGTATCTAATATTTCTGGATCTCATGAACAAATAAAGCTAGTTGGGTCTCACACGATCGCTGTTTCCGGAATCCATGTTGATTCCTACAGAGTATTCTGGGTTTCCAGAAATGACATGATACGCGAGCAAAAAAACATGTTCTAAAATTCTACAACAGATTGATGTCAGAGATATAGGCTATAGTTTTGCACATCTGCTCGATGACCCTTCTTGAAAACTGGAACTACCTGTGCTCTTTTCCAATCATTTGGAACCTTCCGTACCTCTAGAGACTTGTGGTACACGGCTGTTAAAAGGGGGGCAAGTTCTTTCACGTACTCTGTGTAGAATTGAATTGGTATCCCGTCAGGCCAGTGGACTTTCCTCTATTCAGTTGCTTTTCTATTCCTTGGACACTTATTTTGATGTCAGCCATTTTTTTCGTTTGTGGAGGATTTAGAGAAGGAACTGCAGTGTGGTCTTCCTCTGTGAAACAGCTTTGGAAAAAGGTGCTTAGTATTTCAGCTTTATGCATGTCATCCTCTGTTTCAATGCCATTATCATCCCAGAGTGTCTGGTTCAAATGGTTCAAATGGCTCTGAGCACTATGCGACTTAACTTCTGAGGTCATCAGTCGCCTAGAACTTAGAACTACTTAAACCTAACTAACCTAAGGATATCACACACATCCATGCCCGAGGCAGGATTCGAACCTGTGACCGTAGTGGTCGCTCGGCTCCAGACTGAAGCGCCTAGAACCGCACGGCCACTCCGGCCGGCCCAGAGTGTCTGGATATGCTCTTTCGATTCACTTACTGATTTAACATAAGACCAGAACTTCCTAGGATTTTCTGTCAAGTCGGTACATAGATTTTACTTTAATTTACTGAACGCTTCATGCATAGAACCTCCTTGCGCTAACTTTGACATCGTTTAGCTTCTGTTTGTCTGAGAAGTTTTGGCTGCGTTTAAATTTGCAATGAAGCTCTCTTTGCTTTCACGGTAGTTCCCTAACTTTGTTGTTGAACCATGGTGGGTTTTTCCCATCCCTCACAGTTTTACTCAGCACGTACCTGTCTAAAATGCATTTTACGATTGCCTTGAACTTTTTCCATAAACACTCAACATTGTCAGTGTCGGAACAGAAATTTTCGTTTTGATCTGTTAGGTAGTCTGAAATCTGCCTCCTATTACTCTTGCTCAACGAATAAACCTTCCTCCCTTTTTTTATATTCCTGTTTACTTCCATATTCAGGGATGCTGCAATGGCCTTATGATCACTGATTCCCTGTTCTGCACTTACGGAGTCAAAAAGTTCGGGTCTGTTTGTTATTAGTAGGTCCAAGATGTTATCTCCAAGAGTCGGTTCTCTGTTTAATTGCTCGAGGTAATTTTCGGATAGTGCACTCAGTATAAAGTCACTCGATGCTCTGTCCCTACCACCCGTCCTAAGCATCTGAGTGTCCCAGTCTATATCTGGTAAATTGAAATCTCCACCTAAGACTATAACATGCCGACGAAATGTATATGAAATGTATTCCAGATTTTCTCTCAGTTGTTCAGCCACTAATGCTGTTGAGTCAGGAGGTTGGTAAAAGGAGCCATTTATTAACCTAGCTTGGTTGTTGAGTATAACCTCCACCCATAATAATTCACATGAACTATCCACTTTTATTTCACTACAGGATAAACTAATACTAACAGCGACAAACATGCCACCACTGGTTGCATGCAATCTATCGTTTCTAAACACCGCCTGTGCCTTTGTAAGAATTTCGTGAGAATTTATCTCTGCCTTCAGCCAGCTTTCCGTACCTATAACGATTTCAGCTTCGGTGCTTTCTATTAGTGCTTGAAGTTCCAGTACTAGTACTTTACCAACGCAGCTTTGACAGTTTACAATTACAATACTGACTACTGCTTGGTCCCTGCATGTCCTGACTTTTCCCCACACCCTTTGAGACTGTTGCCCTTTCTGTACTTGCCCGAGGCCACCTAACCTAAAAAACTGGCCAGTCCACCACACAACCCCTGCTACCCATGTAGCCGCCTGCTGAGTGTAGTGGACTCCTGACCTATCCAGCAGAACCCGAAACCGCACCACCCTAAGGCGCAAGTCGAGGAATCTGCAGCCTACACGGATGCAGAACCGTCTCAGCCTCTGATTCAGACTCTCCACTCAGCTCTGTACCAAAGGTCCGCAGTCAGTCCTTTTGACGATGCTGCAGATGGTGAGCTCTGCTTTCATCCTGCTAGCGAGATTGGCAGTCTTCACCAAATCAGATAGCCGCCAGAAGCCAGAGAGGATTTCCTCCAATCCATAGCGACACACATTATTGGTGCCAACATGAGCAACCACCTGCAGGTGGATGCACCCTGTACCCTTCATGGCATCCGGAAGGACCCTTTCCACATCTGTAATGACTCACCCCAGTATGCACACGGAGTGCACATTGGTTTTCTACCCCTCCCCTCCTCTTCCTAGGTTGCTGCCTTACTCACCAACAATGGACATCTAGGTTAGTGTGGAACCATGTTTTGTTGCTGAATACAATCCAAAGCTGTCAGTCAGCAGTGATTGTTGCTTCCTGGTCATGGCAGCACTCCAAACACAGCTGTTTCTCTTGTAGTGTTAGTGGGAGCCTATGCATGGGATTGTAATTCCCTAGTCTGGCAATGGCTAGTCCTTGGCCAATGGCACGGAATGACATGGAATGTTAAAGGTAGTCTATTACTAGTTTTGGGATGGCAGACACAGATGCAGAGAGTTACAATGTGCTTGGTGCATGAATCAGTGATACTCCCTTGTTGTCAGACATAGTCAACAGAAACCTTGTTGACATGTGCGCTCAACATCAGGCTGCTGTCACTTCTGAATGCCCCACAAATGGCGGGCATGATTTAACCAGCTGGCCAAATGGAGATCCACAGTGAGGCCCATTTCAAACTATGTTGTACACTATTAACACTGCCACATGAGTACATCCCATCTCATGTCCTTCACAGTGATCACTCAACATCTGATGCTGTTCATATCCCTTATACCCTACTAAGCCTGGTAACAACACTAAACAGAAACAACACACATGCACTCTGGCGGCCACTCAATCTGTCACAGAGACTTTCAAATCTAATTATTTACATACCCACTGATGGTATGTACATGTATGAAATTCCATTAACATCAGACCATATCTTCTGTATGCCTCACTTTTATTGTCAGGCAGTGTGTCTCAAACTATTGTGAACTTTATTAAGCCTATGAATTGTTAGATGGATGTTGTTGTGGCTTCTAGTGTGATGGCAATGAACACCATTTTCAGTTGGAAGAAAAGCAGATTATTTTTTTATGAAAGTGACTGTCTCAATAATTAAATAAATGGAACAAGTAAAATAATTAGTGCCTTGGGACATGTAGATCACCTCCAAGATGGTGCACCCCGGGCAACGGTCTGCGATAGCAGGACGGCAGAAAGTCTACACAAATGGCGGCCGAACTAGATCATAGATCTCTCATGGCCACACACAGTGACAAAACAAGAAAAAGAAGAATGCTATCATTGAGAAAGGCTCTTCTGAGAGCCAACAGACTAAAGATATTGGACCCATCATCCATGTTCTGCAAATTAATGTAGAAGGCTTGACAAGGGATAAATGTGACTTCATAAGCAATCTGGCTAACGATCATAAAATTGACTCATAGCACTCAAGAAACTCATCAAGTGCAGGAGCGCATAACAGCATGCACCATTCCAGGCTACAGGATGGTCACAGCACTGCCATTGCACATTCATGGATCCGCTCTGTATCTTGGTAACAACATTGCTGGATACAAAGAAGCGATATGCCAAGAAATTAATGACATAGAAATAATTGCTATTGAACTTAATGGAGTGATCATAGCAGCTGTTTATATGCCCCCACAAAGTAAATGGCCAACACCAGCTTTACCAGTACTGCCCAACCCCTGCGTGTATGTGGGGGATTTTAATAGCCGCCACACTCTCTGGGGGCATGGCAACGTCGATGAAAATGGAGAAACTCTGTCTGAGTGGATTGAAGCACAAGACATGTTCGTGATATATGATGCCAAGGACCCTAAGACATTCCAGTTGGCCAGATGGCAAACAGATACCAATCTTGATCTCTGCATTGTGTCCACTGATCAGAATAGAGTCCCACCATACCATACAAAAAGAGTCCTGAAACACTTTCCAAAGAGCCAACATTGTCCCACCATACTTAACATAGGCCTCCAAGTCCCAGTAGTAAAATCTATCAATAAACCGCGATGGAACTTTAAGAAAGCCAATTGGACAAAATATGCTCAGGAAGTTGATCAAAATTTGGCACTTAATTACCCCAAAGCAAGAAAACTACAAACGATTCACTGGAGTCATCATCGCTGCAGCCAAAAGGAATATACCATGCGGAGTTAGACAACAGTATATTCCTAGCTCGGACAAAAATATTAACAAACTTTATGATAAATACCAAGAAACAGGAAACCCTGAAATCGGTTGACAAATATTAGAGGGACTAAACACACACAGAAAACACAAGTGGCAGGAACTCACGTCCCAGCTGAATTTTACACGTTCCAGCAGAAAAGCCTGGTCATTATTGAGGAAACTTGGTAACTCCTCTTCAGCACGCCACCAGGAACCTAAAATAAAACCATCGGAGATGGCATTGCACATAAAGGCGCGTGCTGAGAAAACCCCTCTTGATCCACTAACTGAAGCAGAAACTAAAGAAGAACTACAAGAACTTGATAAAACTCTGAATGACGATACATCGCTTTCGTTACCATTTAGCGAAGAGGAAATCAAGGGTGTGATAAAGACCTTAAAAATACACAAAGCAGCGGGATTGGATGGTATATTCCCAGAATTTATAAAACACCTCTGACCTAATGGAAAAGTGTGGCTAAGAAACTTTTACACAAACATTTTAAACACTGGAGTAGTCCCACCACAATTTAAAATAGCCCACATGCCAGCAATCCTTAAACCTGGAAAGCTACCCAAAGATCCAACCAGCTACCGCCCCATCACCCTCTTGAGTGTATGCTTGAAGTTGTTGGAACGCCTAATACTTAATAGGACGCAGGACATCGTGGATGGAATAACCCCTCCATATCAGGCAGGTATCAGAAACAAGCGCAGCTGTGGCGAACAAGTTTTAGCCCTAACATCATATACAGAAAGCGGATTCCAGAACAGGATGAAGTCAAGTGTAGCTTTTGTTGATCTGTCGTCAGCATACAACACTGTATGGCTTCAGAGTCTTATGCTTAAGTTCAAGAGACACATAACCAGTTTAAAACTGGCAACCTTAATGAACAACATGCTGACAAACAGGTCTTTCAAAGTGAGCATCGGCCACAACACCAGCAGATCGTATAAAAAAAAAAAAAAGGCCTCTCGAGAATCTGTGTTGGCTCCAACCCTTTTTAATTTGTATATTAGTGACTTGCCAAATACAGTCAGCAGGAAATTTTTCTACGCCGATGATTTGGCACTAGTTGTACAAACTAAAACACTTGGGGAAGGAGCGAACGTACTCACAGAAGATCTGGAGTCCTTGAATTCCTATTATAAAAAATGGTGACTCTGCCCTAATCCAACCAAGACTGAGGTGTGTGCTTTCCACTTCAACAGTAAATTGGATCACCAGGAACTGAATGTGAACTTCTGTGAAGAAAGAGTCAAACACAACTTCAACCCCAAATACCTTGGCATAACACTAGACTGCTCGCTGACTTACAAAAAACATCTAGAAAACGTAAGCCAAAAGCTAAAGAGTCGCAACAACATCTTGAGAAAATTGGCTAGGTTGACTTGGGGAGCTCAAGCATCCAACTTACGTATTGCCACAATAGCGATGGTATATCCTGTTGCCGAATATTGCTCTGCTGTCTGGCATTCGAGCACTCATACTAAGAAAATTGACGTCCAGTTGAATGAGTGTATGACGATAATAACGGGTACTATTAAATCCACCCCAGTCCCTTGGCTGCGAACTCTAAGCAATATCCGACCTCCATAATTGTGAAGGCAAGAAGCAGCAGCAAGAGAGTGGTCAAAAATTCATGACTCAGATTACCTGCAGAATCTACCAATCCACGATATTTTGAACCAAATACCATTGAACCGCTTGAAGTCACGGAAGCCTATATGGGTTAATACACAAGAACATGAACCTGACATCAAGGAGCAATGGCGGCACTTTTGGAATGATTCTGTAATTAATAAACAAGGTATCCAAGATCCTACTCTGAAATTACCAGGCTTTGACCTGAAGAGATGTTGTTGTTGTTGTTGTTGTGGTCTTCAGTCCTGAGACTGGTTTGATGCAGCTCTCCATGCTACTCTATCCTGTGCAAGCTTCTTCATCTCCCAGTACTTGCTGCAACCTACGTCCTTCTGAATTTGCTTAGTGTATTTATCTCTTGGTCGCCCTCTATGATTTTTACCCTCCACACTGCCCTACAATGCTAAATTTGTGATCCCTTGATGCCTCAGAACATGTCCTACCAACCGGTCCATTCTTCTAGTCAAGTTGTGCCACAAACTCCTCTTCTCCCCAATTCTATTCAATACCTCCTCATTAGTTATGTGATCTACCCATCTAATCTTCAGCATTCTTCTGTAGCACCACATTTCGAAAGCTTCTATTCGCTTCTTGTCTAAACTATTTATCATCCATGTTTCACTTCCATATATGGCTACACGCCATACAAATACTTTCAGAAACGACTTCCTGACACTTAAATCTATACTCGATGTTAACAAATTTCTCTTCTTCAGAAACGCTTTTCTTGCCATTGCCAGTCTACCTTTTATATCCTCTCTACTTCGACCATCATCAGTTATTTTGCTCCACAAATAGCAAAACTCCTTTACTACTTTAAGTGTCTCATTTCCTAATCTAATTCCCTCAGCATCACCAGACTTAATTCGACTACATTCCATTATTCTCGTTTTGCTTTTGTTGATGTTCATCTTTTATCCTCCTTTCAAGACACTATCCATTCCGTTCAACTGCTCTTCCAAGTCCTTTGTTGACTCTGACAGAATTACAATGTCATCGGCGAACCTCAACATTTTTAATTCTTCTCCATGGATTTTAATACCTACTCCAAATTTTTCTTTTGTTTCCTTCACTGCTTGCTCAATATACAGATTGAATAACATCGGGGAGAGGCTACAACCCTGTCTCACTCCCTTCCCAACCGCTCCTTCCCTTTCATGTCCCTTGACTCTTATAACTGCCATCTGCTTTCTGTACAAATTGTAAATAGCCTTTCACTCCCTGTATTTTACCCCTGCCACCTTTAGAATTTGAAAGAGAGTATTCCAGTCAACATTGTCAAAAGCTTTCTCTAAGATAAGTCTTAAGGTCAGTATTGCCTCATGTGTTCCAATATTTCTACGGAATCCAAACTGATCTTCCCCATGGTTGGCTTCTACTAGTTTTTCCATTCGTCTGTAAAGAATTCACGTTAGTATTTTGCAGCTGTGGCTTATTAAACTGATTGTTCGGTAATTTTCACATCTGTCAACACCCGCTTTCTTTGGGATTGCAATTATTATATTCTTCTTGAAGTCTGAGGGTATTTCGCCTGTCTCATACATCTTGCTCACCAGATGGTAGAGTTTTGTCAGGTCTGGCTCTCCCAAGGCTGTCAGTAGTTCAAATGGAATGTTGTCTACTCCCGGGGCCTTGTTTCGACTCAGGTGTTTCAGTGCTCTGTCAAACTCTTCACGCAGTATCGTATCTCCCATTTCTCTTCATCTACATTCTCCTCCATTTCCAGAATATTGTCCTCAAGTACGTTGCCCTTGTATAGACCCTCTATGTACTCCTTCCACCTTTCTGCTTTCCCTTCTTTGCTTAGAACTGGATTCGGAAGGACGACGGTTCAATCCCGTCTCCGGCCATCCTGATTTAGGTTTTCCGTGATTTCCCTAAATCGCTTCAGGCAAATGCTGGGATGGTTCCTTTGAAAGGGCACGGCCGATTTCCTTCCCCATCCTTCCCTCACCCGAGCTTGCGCTCCGTCTCTAATGACCTCGTTGTCGACAGGACGTTAAACACTAATCTCCTCCTCCTCCTCCTCCTTAGAACTGGGTTTCCATCTGAGCTCTTGATATTCATACAAGTTGTTCTCTGTTCTCCACAGGTCTCTTTAATTTTCCTGTAGGCAGTATCTATCTTATCCCTAGTGAGATAAGCCTCTACATCCTTACATTTGTCCTCTAGCCATTCCTGCTTAGCCATTTTGCACTTCCTGTCGATCTCATTTTTGAGACGTTTGTATTCCTTTTTGCCTGCTTCATTTACCGCATTTTTATATTTTCTCCTTTCATCAAATAAATTCAATATTTCTTCTGTTACCCAAGGATTTCTACTAGCCCTCGTCTTTTTACCTACTTGATCCTCTGCTGCCTTCACTACTTCATCCCTTAGAGCTACCCATTCGTCTTCTACTGTATTTCTTTCCCCCATTTGTGACACTTGTTCCCTTATGCTCTCCCTGAAACTCTGTACAACCTCTGGTTCTTTCAGTTTATCCAGGTCCCACCTCCTTAAACTCCCACCTTTTTGCAGTTTCTTCAGTTTTAATCTACAGCTCATAACCAATAGATTGTGGTCAGAGTCCACATCTGCCCCTGGAAATGTCTTACAATTTAATACCTGGTTCCTAAATCTCTGTCTTACCATTATATAATCTATCTGATACCTTCTAGTATTTCCAGGATTCTTCCATGTGTACAACCTTCTTTTATGATTCTCGAACCAAGTGTTAGCTATGATTAAGTTGTGCTCTGTGCAAAATTCTACCAAACGGCTTCCTCTTTCATTTCTTTCCCCAATCCATATTCACCTACTATGTTTCCATCTCTCCCTTTTGCTACTCTCACATTCCAGTCACCCATGACTATTAAATTTTCGTCTCCCTTCACTACCTGAATAATTTCTTTTATCTCATCATACATTTCATCAATTTGTTCATCATCTGCAGAGCTAGTTGGCATATAAACTTGTACTATTGTAGTAGGTGTAGGCTTCGTGTCTGTCTTGGCGACAATAATGCGTTCACTATGCTGTTTGTAGTAGCCTACCCGCACTCCTATTTTCCTATTCATTATTAAAGCTACTCCTGCATTACCCATATTTGATTTTGTATTTATAACCCTGTATTCACCTGACCAAAAGTCTTGTTCCTCCTGCCACCGAACTTCACTAATTCCCACTATATCTAACTTTAACCTATCCATTTCCCTTTTTAAGTTTTCTAACCTACCTGCCCGATTAAGGGATCTGACGTTCCACGCTCCGATCCGCAGAACGCAAGTTTTCTTTCTCCTGATAATGACGTCCTCTTGAGTAGTCCCCGCCCGGAGATCCAAATGGGGGACTATTTTACCTCCGGAATATTTTACCCAAGAGGACGCCATCATCACTTAACCATACAGTAAAGCTGCATGCCCTCGGGAAAAATTACGGCTGTAGTTTCCCCTGCTTTCAGCCGTTCGCAGTACCAGCACAGCAAGGCCATTTTGGTTAATGTTACAAGGCCAGATCAGTCAATCATCCAGACTGTTGCCCCTGCAACTACTGAAAAGGCTGCTGCCCCTCTTCAGGAACCACACGTTTGTCTGACCTCTCAACAGATACCCCTCCGTTGTGGTTGCACCTATGGTACGGCCATCTGTATCGCTGAGGCACGCAAGCCTCCCCACCAACGGCAAGGTCCATGGTTCATGGGGGGAGGCGGGGGGGGGGGGGGGGGGGGGGGGGGTTAAGAGATGTACCTGGACTAAATGAAACCGTATAAGATCGGGCCATGCAAGATACAATGCATGTAAGTGCAAGTGTGGTCTATGTGACTCATCACCCTGTGACTGTTGAGCACCAGAACAGAACGTCTGCCATATTATTGAGGAATGCCCCTTAAGAAGATATGCCGGACCTGTCTCTGAGGTCATATATGTGAAACCCTCTGCTTTGGATTGGCTGTGCAATCTAGATATTGAGCTTTAAATATATGAATGAGTTTCTAGACAGGCTTGCCAAGCTTTTAATGTGTAGTTATTTTGTCTCGAGTGTTTGTACTTTATCCTTTTGTGCTATTGCTTGTTTTTTACACATGTACTATTTACAAATTGTTTTGTTTTATACATTTCGTTTACATATTGTTGTACTTATAAAAAATATTGTCACGGTATTTCCATATGCAAAATAAATAAACTAAATAAATTAGTGCCTTGAATATTGCTCTTGTAGTAGTGTGACATGGTTCTTTCCTGTTATCTTTACGATCCTTTTCTGCACCATAAAAATTCTTGTGTATACATTTAATCTAATATACCCAAGAAGGTATATTATAAGATACAACTGAATGCACTAGAACAAAATAAAATGATCTATACATAACGAAGTCACAGCTTTATTGGAATACCCTTGCAACATATCAAAAGCTGCACATTCTTTTAAGTAGCGCATTTTTGTGCAGATTACACTGTAGAGAAATGTCTATCCATAGTCCAAGAAAATCTATTTCATTTATTTGTTCTATTACTTGATTATGAAGAGATAAGAGCTCTGCATGGATTCTACTGTTCTGTGATGGCCTAGAAGGCCGTGGAGGCTGTTTGCTCTTATTTAGCAGTAGTTTGTTGTTAAATAGCCAGTAATGAATTAAGTGGTATCAATTATTACAGTCCTCACACATTCCGGTGAGGCATTCCAGAAGATCTGGTTTATGTTGTCAGAAAAATGGCAGGAACTGTAGATGGCAAATTTTTCTGTCATTGATGTATACCATATGAGGAAAGGCCCTAGGCTGAAGCCTTGAATGGACTTTCTTCTTTGTTAAGTTGTAAGCTCAACCAGCTGTTTCTTGTTTGAAAGATACAAGTGGAACCACTCATTCCAGACACCTCTAATTCCCTAAGTTTCCAGCTTATCTAACAGCTGGGAGTGGTTTAAAAGATCAACTACTTCTGTGATGTCTGTAAAGGGCGCAGGAGATAGTATTTCTCATTAAACACACTTGTATAATGTAGTCTGTGACAATGAAAATTGCATCACTCATTGATCTGTTTTTCCAAAAGCCAAACTGGTGTTCTGATAATAAGTTTGTTTCAAGAAAAATCATTAGATTTATGTTGGTGAACTTTTCAAATATTCTAAGGAAGTTTAATAGGTTGCAGTTAAAGTAATTAATGTGGTGCCTATTGCCTTTCCTGAATAGTGGAACTGTCTAAGTCCACTTGAAAGCTGCAGGAAAAATTCCAATACACATAGAACAGTTGATAATGTCACTCAGTGTTTTAGTACTTTGAATGTCAACTTTTATTGTAATCCATCAGTGCTAGAAGCATGACTGCTTCATCAATCTCATAATTTTCGGAACTTAATGTTTGAATGCAAGTGGTAAAATAGTGATGTTACCGTTGTTGTACTTTTCATTATGAAAGCTTTAGAAGGGAATGTACACACAGATGATAGGCTATTAGCACTGCTGGTGAAGTGTAGAATAAATGTATCACATATTTCTCTTGTGTCTGTAACTAGATTACTACTGTAGCATATACACAATGGGCTTCCAGTAAGTAATGCAACAATTTTTTCCTGAAAGCAAGTTGATTTTATCCAGGATTCCAATACACTGTATTACTCCTCACTCTTCTGGCTACAAAACCCTGTTTTTCAACATAATCTTCATTTAACACAATGCAATGACAGCCTTTCACCAGCATACTGGGAGAGTCTGTATGACTGTGTGGTGCCACTCTACTGGTCAATGTAGGAGCCAATGTTTTGTTGCATCAATAACCTCCCCATCATTTACATACTGCTTCCCACAGAGTGGATCGTTCATTGGGCCAAACTGATGGAAGTCGGAAGGAGCGAGATCCAGGCTGTATCGGGATGAGGAAGGACAGTCCAATTAACTGTTGTGATCTCTGCTCAGGTGCACGGACTAGTGTGAGGCCTCGCATTGTCATGTAGAAACAGAAGTTCATTTGCATTTTTGTGTCAACAGACATGCTGAAGTCATTTCTGCATGTGTGGCCAGGCGGCACACGGAAGATTGGACACATTTGCGCGACCTTATCATCATGGCAGATGCCCCCAGGAACCTACTGTGATTTTGTTCACTGCAATGTCTCTGCCCCAGTCTTCAAGCAGCTGTGAATATCCATGATGCTCTGATATTCTGCAAAAGAAACTCAGTGACAGCTCTCTGCTTGGAACACACCTCTGTTACAGTTATAGGTGCTGAAGCAGGAATATTCCATGATGTCCCACAACAAATTTCACCTTTTTTCAACTGAAATTTTCCAAGTAAAAAATGTGTTGCATCACTTATTGAACACCCCTCATATACATTCCTTGCTTCAGGTTATTACTGGTTTTCGGTGTTCCCTTGACAGTGTCCTGCATTGCCATAAATTTATTGTTGCATTCACTTATATATCTGTTATTGTTAAGTTGCTGAGTTTTACAAATCAATTTCCTTAGGATCTTCTTGTACAACCTAAAGTAGTTGTGAAAATTTGAACCATGCATTATAGTGATGTGCTCATATAGACTCCTTATAGTCTTACATCATATTCTAGTGCCTTAAAATAAATCAGTTAATGTAAAGAAATGTTAATAAAGTTTTCTTTGTTCACTAGCAACGCATGACTTTAAAACGTTCACTCAGTGAAGAGAAACGTTTACATGAGACTCCAGGTGTTATGGCTCTGTGCAGGACGCCAAACATGCGACTCAAGACTGCATTAATTACACTGAATTGGTAAGAATGCTCTTGTATTATTTACCATTTTTGCAATTTGCTTTAAAACTATAATATGCTGAAACACAAATTTTTTATAGTCTGAAACTGTACTACATGCTTTATTCAAAAATTATGTTGAGTAGTCAGTTCAGGAGCCCACTCAAAGTGTAAATGGTTGTGAAAACACACTTGATTAGCAACAAATAACCCTGAGCAACAAGGAAACATTATGTTGGATACCGGGATTAGTGACCACAAAGTCACTGTAATGAAACTGAGTACTACAACATCCAAACCCATTCCTATATATGAAAGGCAATGTCCTGACTGACTGACTAATTCATTATCGCCCAGCCCAAACCAGTAAGGATAGAATCTTGATATTTGGAGGTGTGGGTTTTATACAGTAGGCACTGTTCAAGAAGCAATTTTTCGAAATTCCAACCCTAAGAGGGTGAAATAGGGTATGAAAGGTTTTCTTGAAAAATGTTGCTATTACGGTAATTTTGAAGCTAGATATAGTAAAATTGGTATTTGGTTTCATAGTCAGAAATAAAGAAATGCATGTTTCAGCATTATTGGAAATTTGACCTTGTGGGGGTGAAATAGAGGGTGAAAGCTTCTTTTGAAAATATATCTTTATTAAAGAATCACTAAAGCTACATGTACGAACATTGGTATTTGACTTCTCGGTTACAAATGAAGAAGTATGTGTTTCAGTGTTTTTGGAAACTGAACCCCTAAGGGGGTGAAATAAGGCCTGAGATTTTTTTATAACAATATTTTATTATGAAAGTATTTTAAAGCTAAATCTGTGAAAATTTAAATTTTGCTCCTCATAAATAAAAAAAAATGTGTGTCACTGTTTTTGGAAATTCAACGCCTTTGATGGTGAAATGGGAGAAGAAAGTTATTATGGGAATATTTCATTGTGCAAATATTTTTGAAGCAGAACTACAAAAATCTGTCTGTGGCTTCTCTGTTAGAAATAAAACTGATGCATGTCACTGTTTTTGGAAATTCAACCTCAAAGGGGGTAAAATAGGGAATGAAATGTTTTAGGAAACTATTTCATTATGAAAGCCTTTTTCAAGCTAAGTCTTTGAAAATTAGTGCTTGGTTTCTTGGTTGGAGATGAAAAAAATACATGTTTCACTGTTTTTGGAAATTCAACTCCTAAGGGGGCAGAATAGGGTCAGACTGATTCACTGACTCATCATTTCCCAGCCCAAACTGCTAAGGATAGAAAATTGAGGTTAGGAGAGAGTGTGGATCACATATTCTTTAAGAAGGGATTGTACAAAATGCCACTCCTAAGGGGGTGAAATAGGAGATCAAGGGTCTTTTTTTATTTTTATTTATTTATTTGAAAAATGTCACTAGTAAGGCAATTTTGAAATTAGACCTATGAAAACTGGTATTTGGTTTCTCAGTCAGAAATAAAGAAATACAGGTTTCAGCATCACTAAGGGGGTAAAATAGTAGGTGAAAGTTTTTTTGAAAATAATTATGAAAGAACTACTAAAGGATTTTTAAAGCTACATCTATGCCAGATGGTATTTAACTTCTTTGTTAGAAATATAAAAATATGTGTTTCGGTGTTTCTGGAAATTCAATCCCTAAGGGGGTGCAATATGGGATGCAAATTCTTAAGAAAATATTTCATTGTATTAAAAACAACTTTAAAGCTAAATTTATGAAATTTGGTATTTCAGTTCTTAGTTATACCGGTATATAAAGAAATATTTGTTACAAGATGGAAGTTTCTATGGAAATATCTCCTCAAGAATGCAAAAGGCATGATTTAAAAAAATGTTGGACTCCAGCTAACAGAATTACTTTTTGATCACAAGTACATTCAGAAAATACCATCTTATATGGATTTAATTTGCCTGAAATGCTTATAAGGTGTTGCAATTTGTGAACATCATAAAAATTAGATTAAATAAAAATAAATAAAAAAATCTTTGCAGGCTATACAGTCTATGTGAGCGAAGCAGCAGGTGCTAAGCTAGTCAAAAATAAATGTAAAATATATCTACTTAAAAAAAGCAGGTGAAAATTTGATGGTACCTTTCTACGAGAGAATTTCCATTCATTCCAAACTAACTATGCCAGCATAGACTAAATGTGTGTTGATTGAAAGGAAACAGTATCAACAGTAATTGAGAGATTTATACCAAGTAAATTAGTAAGAGACAGAACTGATACCCCATAGTATACAAAAAAGTCAGATCACTCTTGCAAAAGCAACGAAAAAGCACAGCAAACTGAACACGTTGGAGACCAGCCACATTGAAAAATATTGGGCCTAGGAAACCAGACATTTGTCATTATCTGTCATTACTGGCACATAAGTGATTGATGTATCTTCAAGAGTAATTCATACTAAAAAAAGACCAAGCTTCAAGATTTATTTTTCATATTTACTGCCGTTCTCTGATAGATTACAAGTTTTAAAATAATTATGACAGAAAGTATAATTATCCTCCCAGGAAAAACAGTATAAAGTGAGTATTGAGCAATGTCTTCCCCTTGAGCTTCCAAAATTTGTTGCTCACATAACAAACATGACATATTTGTGGCAGAATTACAGCAAACTGCAAAACTCAATGAGTATGTGTATGAAATTAGATCAGTACCATCATATTGGCTCAGCCATTCCCAACAACAGCTGCTACATTCGGTAATGTTTCTTTTGAAATAATTCTAGAAATTGGCAACAGAAGGCAGCACCAGTCAAGGGACAGGTAGCAAGATGTCCATACATTGTTCTCATATGCAAAGAGTCCAGTTTTTGAGTGACAGATGGCTTGTGCATCATGAAAATCAGTGTCATTTTTTTAACACAAATTTGTGGCCTGAACTATGCTCGGGCTTGGTCTTGAAAGTGTTAAAAGAACACAAAATCACTAAGTTGATGAAGTTTTACAGAATCTCAAAATTTTGTGCAGATTTCAATGTGAGATGCCTTTAATAATTGCACAATGAAACTCTGTCTTGAAATCTGGCAGAAAATCCAAAGAGATTCTGGTTGTATGTTAAGTACACCAATGGGAAGACACTTAATACCTTCACTGCATGTTAGCAATATATAACATTCTACATACCATCTGCACTGATAATTCTTCACATTCAGTATGAACAGTATTATATCTAAGATGATTTGATGTTATTTCTGTCTACTATTATGATTAAATTTGTTGAGCAATTATTTTAATGGTGATGAATCAGGTTCTCTACCTGTGGAAAGCAATAATTTCCAGAAGGCGAAAAACAGTTTGTTCCTTGCAAGACAAAAGCAGAGCTCACCATTTGCAGCATAGTTGACAGGACCAATTGTGAACTTCTGGTACAGAGCTGAGTGGAGGGTCTGAATCAGAGGCTCACATGGTTCTGCAGCCATGTAGGCTGCAGATTCCTTGACTTGCGCCATAGGTTGGTGGGCTTTTTGTGTTGTGCTAAATAGGTTACACACAGGGGGTGGCTACACAGGTGGTGGGGGCTGTGTGGCATAGTCTGGGAAGTTTTTTGGGTTAAGAGCATCTCAGGGGAAACACAAAAACGGCTTCAGTCTCAAAGGTTGCAGGTAAGAAAGTAGATCTAGGAACCATTGATGGAACTGTTGTAAATTGTCACAGCTGTGTTGAGAAAGTACCAGAACTCCAAGCACTAATAGAAAGCACTGATGTTCAAATTCTTACAAGCACTGAAAGCTAGCTGGCTAAAGCTGGAGATAAATTCAGCCGAAATTTTTGTGAAGAACCTGACAGTGTTCAGAAAGGATAGGCTAAACACAGTTGGCGGTGGTGTGTTTGTTGCTGTTAGAAGTAGTTTATCTTGTAGCAAAATTGAAGTAGATAGTTTCTGTGAGTTAGTATGGGTAGGAGTCTTTTTTGTGAATGAGAGTAAAATAAACAATTATAGTTGGTGGCACCTTTGACATGTTGGCAAAAATACATGTTTAAATCATGAAGTACGAATAAAACGTCATACAAAATTATAGTAAATGCATACTCTGAAAATTATTTCAAGCAATTTGTTCATGAGCCCTCTCAAACAGTAAACAGTTGTGAAAACGTACTTGACCTCCTAGCAACAAATAATTCTGAGCTAATAACTAGCATCAAAACAGATAGAGGGATTAGTGAACACAGGATCATCATAGTGAGACTGAATACCATAACCATCTAATCCACCAAAAATAAATGTAAAATATATTTATTCAAAACAGCACATAAAAATTCACACAATGCCTTCCTGAGAGGCAATCTCCACTCCTTCCAGATTAACAATGTCAGTGTAGATGAGATGTGGCGTGAATACAGCGAAATGGTATTGACAGCAATTGAGAGATTTATACCAAACAAATTAATAAATGACAGAGATGATCCCCATGGTACTCACAACAGGTCAGAACACTCTTGCAGAAACGATGAAAAAAGCATCCAAAATTTTAACAAATGCAACATTCCCTAAGTTGGCAACTTTTTTTAGAGAAACTCAAAATCTAGTGTGGACTTCAGTGTGAGATGCTTGCAATAGTTTCCACAACAAAACCTGGCAGAAAATCCAAAGAAATTATAGTTGTATGGAAATTATGCTGTGGCAAGTCACAATAATTGCCTTCGTCTCACCATAGCAATGGAAATACTATTGATTTAGGAAACTAGTAATTTTTACTGCAGGTTTTTGTGTTGACATAGTAGAAATCTCATTTTGTGTATATTGTTCAATTCTTACAAGGAATTCGTAATTTTTTAGCTCAAGAGATTAAAAGATAATTAATGCAGCACCACTGTGAATGTTGTTTTCAAAAATGGGATGAATTGGTTGATATTTGTACATAACTGGAAATTGCCCTGATTATTGTCAAATGATTGGCAGCTTCTGCAAATAAATGTGTTGGAAGAGCTCATGAGAGAGAGTACCTGTGATACTGGTACCAGAGATACCTTGAGTACTATTCTCTGCTGTGGATCCTATCTGCCCTGCAGAAAGTACAGAATCTGTCATTACTCATCCGCTTGCCTGCAAATGGCATGGCAATGATAGAACTAGGCATCCTATACAGGGTAGATGGGTAGCAGGGAGGACTCAGGGTGTTTTGCTGATTCCCCTAACCAACAAGTTTGAGATGCTGTCTTTCACTGAAAGTGAAACTGAGCCAAAGGGACTCATTTCACCTGTTTTGGGGAAACCTATTTTGTCCTTTGTCAAGAGGAAGCAAACACATAAGGGTAGGTATCTATTAATCATCGGCAGTTCAAACATACAGTGAATGATGGTACCCATTAGGGAAATGGCAGCAAGGGACAGAGAAGGACACCAGGTGTACTCAGTGTGTATGCCTTGAGGCCTCATTCACCATGTTGAAGAGGCTATTCCAGCAGCCATTGAGGGAATAGGATGCAACCAAATGCAGATTGTGGTGTGTGTTTGAACAAATGATGCCTCTTGTTTGGGCTCCAAGGTCATACTTGTGTCATTCCAGCGACTGGCCGAGAAGATTGAGAAGACCAGCCCTAAGTATGCAGTTGTAACAAAACTCACAATATGCAGCATTATCATCAGAACTGATTGTGGCTCTTTGGTTATGTGTCAAGTGGGGGGAATCGTTCTGTGACAAGTTGGCCTGCAACTTCCTGGACTTGCACCATAGGGTTGAGAACTTTAGGGTCTCCCTACATGGATCAAGTGTGCACTACACATCAGAGGCTGCTACTCAGGTAACTGGCTTGTGTATGGGATGCACACATGGGTTTATTAGATTAGGTGGCTCGCCATCCAGTCCAGATAATGATAGCTGTAAGATACTCAGAAGTATGAGAGTAAGATTGTGAGAAATGCTTCACACAGATGAGAGTATTGAAACACTAATGGTAAACTGGTGAAGCATTCACAACAAAGTGCCAGTGTTTGAAATGCTCCTGAAAAAGCAATGAAACTCGCATAATACATGGTACAGAAAGCTGATTGAAATGTGAATTACATTTGCTTCGAATGCCGAAGCTATATGGAAGAAATTAACTTGAATTACGGCCAGGTGGGAGGCAAGAACCAAGGTCATGTTGTAGCACTAGTTTCATACTTGTTCAGATGCAGGCTCTTTACAGTAGTACACCACCATACTCACCTCAGATTTCACTGGATGTACACCAGCCTAGTTCAAAAGCAGATTTCCTGGGCCATCACATACAATCCTGGCACTGCTGATCCATCCAAAAAACAACTTCATAGCACACCACTTGTCTCTCAGTACTATCCTGATCTTTAATGTATTAATCAGCTACTTTGATGAGGCCATGACTTCCAAAAATGTGCCCTGAAATGGGATCCATTCTGTCTCAGATTTTGCCCACCACATCTACAATAGCTTTTTGTTACCCTCCAAATCTCCGCAGTACCCTTGTCAGACCTTATGCTCCTTCTGCGCTTATCTTCCTACCATATGGCTCCTACTTCTGTGACCAGCCCCACTGCAAGACTTGCTCTATGCACCCTCTTACATGACATATACCAGCTCTGTAATTGGCAAAACATATACTATCAAAGGGAGAGTACATAAACACTGTTTGGCCTTTCACATTGGCATGACTACCACCAAATTATCAATTAGGATGTATGGGCATCGGCAGAGGGTGTATACTGGCAACGCACAGTATCCTGTTGCAGAGTATACCTACTCTACAACATGACAGGCATGACTTTGGTGACTGTTTCACCGCACACAGCATCTTGATTCCTCCTCAAAACTCCAGTTTCTTAGAACTCTGCAGCACTACAACATATGCTTGGTTCTTGCCATCCACATGGCCTTAATTTATGTTAATTTCTTCCATCTCAGCATTTCTTCACAGTAACTACTCCTTTCTTCACTCCATTTTAGTTTTCAACACCTATCATTTTCTTAACTGTCTGTTTTTCGCTGTCCCCCTTCCACCTCTGTTACATACAATGCACTTAGCTTTTTACTTTTATTAACTCATGCATGATGTTTTAGCAGTAATCTATGTCTTGCATCTTACCTTGTCTTCCACCTTGAAGCCCCCAGGTTTTCAAATCTCTTCCATCTCGTCCAGCACAGTCCCCAACAATCAGTCTTTCCTTCTAATCCCATCTGGTAAGTCTCCCCTGACCTGCAGTCCTGGGTGACTTTTCCTAAACCTACCCCTTTTCCTAGTTTCTCCAGTTCTTTTCCTTCAACCCTCTTCCTTCCCTTTCAACCTTTCTGCCAGGAGGAGGAGCCGCTGGCTCCGAAAGACTGCATAATTATAACCTTCTTTTATGCGCATGTTCTGCCACCACTTGATGAGTAGATTTTTTTATCTATCCAATTACATTATATTTTCAAAAATTGATTGTTTTTGTTGTTATAACATTTATGACTTGTTATATATGTAATTTTTAGTAGGACAATGCGCCCTCTAGCATTCTTTGTTCCTAAGTGTTTCTTTTGCTTTATTCCAGCTTTAGGTTATTTAACAAGTCCTTTTCTCGCAATTTTAAATATTACATATAATTTGTCACTCACTAGTGAGGCAATTTTTATCATAAACACATGTTTTCCTCTTATAACCATACCTTTATATTTTGTGTTTGTGTTTTAACATATCTGGAATTTACAAGGTATATTTTAGATACACGCAAAGCCAATAATTTTATATATACACAGCAATATAAACTTTGAATATTTTAAATATTTTTTTCCTATTTTTCTTCATTAATATTACATGTTAGTTTGTTTATTTTTCAATTATTCTGAATATTCTTTCAAGTCTGGTTACTATCAGTCGCAATTCTTGGTTCACATTTTCTTTGATCTGTAATATTCTGTACTCCTAACAGTTTCCTGGGTATAGGAAACACTAAGTAATATGTATTGCTATTGGGATAGTTCATAGTTACAGATGGACTATTATACATGAACTTGAACTTATTCATCTTGTGGTTGATCTCACTCTATTTTTCATGGGTCTTAACCAAAACTAAGTCAGCAATATTAAATTAAGTACTGTTTAACTTTGCATCGTGCCTACAAATCCTGGCTTCTGCTTGCTTATTCATATTAGTTTCTAGTATCTCTTTCTTTTCATCAATAGCACTTTCTGTATGTAGAGGAAACTCTATTAAATCCCCAATTAAACAATTGGAATTCCTTTCTTGCAAGATCTCTTCAGGAGAGAATCCTGTGTGGTCAGTTTGAAAGTATTTATAATATTTTCAAATTCCAGTACAAATTTTTCCCATGACTGGTGATTGTGGTGACAATATGTACGACATAGCTTTCCTATTTCACGCATATACCTCACAGCTGGATTGCTGGTTGGCCGATATGCCGACATGTGGATTTCTTGTACTTGATTTTCAGTCACTCCTTCCCTCCATAATTTTGAACAAAATTGGGTCTCCTTATTGTATAGAATCCGTTGAGATTTTCCCACTTTAACATAACACTCTTTAGTCATTTTATTATAAGGTGCTTTGGCTCTTGGTTCACACGAAGGGTACAATTTGATAAATTTGGGAACCACATCTACTACTACTACTAAAATATGGGTAAAACTATCAGATGTTTTTTGGCAAAGGACCAAACAAATCCATCCTGACTATTTCCATCACATCATTTAGCTCTGATAGTCTGCAAGTCTGCATCATACTTCTGCTGGTAATGTTAGCTACTTTAGCCTTTCAGTAAAAACTGCAAGATCTAATCCTCTCAGCTGTTCTCCTTACCAAATTGTTAAACGTGATACATTCCCATATATCATCAGTGCATTTTCTAGCACTGCAATGGTCACACGGTAAATGGAAATAATTGATGACTTCTAGTATATATTGGGAAGGCCAACATATTCTTCAAGTTTCAGAATCCTTTTCTTTACTCATGCATAAAACACTTTTATACATTTTGTTGAAGGTTTGATTTTAATACTGTCGACCGCACTAAACTTAATTTTTAGCAATTTAAGACAATTGTCTGCATTTTGATATCACCTCATGTTCTTGCAGATGTCTTTAATTTTGTCCTTCCCTTCTACTGCTTTGAAATAATTAAATCTGAATGTGTCATCATCTTCCCCCTTCTGTTCATCTTGTCGTCATTCTCAGGCAGTAGACAAAGCTTTCAGAATCCTTTTTCTTCCTCATACATAAAACACTTTTATAAATTTTGTTGGAGGTTTGATTTTAATACTGTCGACAGCAAGAAACTTAATTTTTACCAATTTCAGACAATTGTCTGCATTTTGATATTGCCTCATGTTCTTGCAGATGTCTTTAATTTTGTCTTTCCCTTCTACTTCTAAATACTTAAATCAGAATGTGCCATCATCTTCCCCCCTTCTGTTTATCTTGTCATCATTCTCACACAGTCTAGACAAAGCATCAGGAACCCAGTTATATACCTCTTTTACTTTTCTTATTTCCAGATCAGATTGCTGAAGAAGTAGGGTCCATCTAGCCAACCTGTTATGTAATTGCCTGCAATCATTCAGGAAAATTAGCTCTTTGTGTTCAGTGTGGACAATAATTTTATACCCTACAAATAATATTTAAATTTTATGCATTCCCAGACTGTAGCTAATGCCTCCTTTTCTGATGTGATATAGGGTTTGTCAAATTTCATCAAAACTCGACTAGTGGAACCAGTTGATTTGCAAATGATGTGATCTCTTACCTGTTGTTCCTGAAAAATCTGATATCCTACACCAAAATCAGAACTATCTGTAACCAAGAGTAATGGCTTATACATATCTGGATGAAACAATTCAATATTTTTGGACAGACACTCTTTAAACTTATCAAAAGCCAGATCGCATTCAGGAGACAGCACAAAACTGCTATGCTTTTACAGTAAATTGTTTAGGTTTAGGTCATTGAAAGCTTGTTCCTCAACATAGTACTGGTAAAATGAATATATACGTAGAAATACTTTCAAATGTGTTAGGTACCAGACAGTTCCTTATAGCTTCCATTTTCTTTGACTTGTGCTTAATATCACTGGTTGGTTCTGTATGCTCCAAGAACCTAATTTCTTTTTGTCCATCAGTTCTAAATGTACTGCCCAGGATTTTGTACCTATCATCAGATCATCTACACAATTAGCAACTTGAGATCTTATCTCATTTCCTGAAATTTTGCTTAGTGCTCTTATTAATACAGACACTGAAGTGTTTAACCTGAAGGGCACTTCTGTATAGCGATAGCACTTTCTTGCAAAAAGAGAAAGCACAGAAATTTCTTGATTCAGATGCTAATTCCACCTGCCTGTATACAGCACTCAGATCACAATAACTAATGGATTATTGTATGAACTATTGCCACATTCAATTAACCCCCTGTTTAACCATCCTGTCTATTTCCATTTGAACAGCAGCTCTTTTTGCCAGAGGGACTATATATGGCTGTTTGAAAAATGGTTCGTGTTAATAACATCCAGATGATGTACATTTTTTAGCACTCACCTGGGTGTATCAGGACACACCCTTTTTTCTTCTTTCATTCCTGGTAAAATTCACCCTTTTGTTCTGTTGCTGAACTGTCAATTTTATCCACAATTAGTGTAAAGTCAGGTCCTTCTCCTTGTGATTCCATAACATCCTAAACATGATAATCCTCTTAACCATTTCCAAAACTGTCATTTTCATATGTACTAATAAATTCTACAGATTCCATTGTACCTCATTCAATTTCATTTAATTATACATATGGCACTCGTGACCTTATATTTCCTGCTTGGCACATTATCATTCTAATATGAAAATCAATGATGACTCATTGTTTTACCAACCAGTCAATGCCAAATAGACTTCTATGCTCAATTCTGGCACAGACAAAAACTCATGGGTAAATAATTGTCTTAGAATCTTAAAATCAAGGTGATCTGATTCTTAAGTCCTTTCTCACCTTAACTTTCGTCCCTACTACTTTCATGTCATATACTGGCATAATTTCTACATCATATTTTTTTATTATTGCAAAAAATGCATTTGATTGACACTTATTTAGCTCCTGTATCCAGTAAAACAATAAATGATTCCCACATACACTCCTGGAAATGGAAAAAAGAACACATTGACACCGGTGTGTCAGACCCACCATACTTGCTCCGGACACTGCGAGAGGGCTGTGCAAGCAATGATCACACGCACGGCACAGCGGACACACCAGGAACCGCGGTGTTGGCCGTCGAATGGCGCTAGCTGCGCAGCATTTGTGCACCGCCGCCGTCAGTGTCAGCCAGTTTGCCGTGGCATACGGAGCTCCATCGCAGTCTTTAACAGTGGTAGCATGCCGCGACAGCGTGGACGTGAACCGTATGTGCAGTTGACGGTCTTTGAGCGAGGGCGTATAGTGGGCATGCGGGAGGCCGGGTGGACGTACCGCCGAATTGCTCAACACGTGGGGCGTGAGGTCTCCACAGTACATCGATGTTGTCGCCAGTGGTCGGCGGAAGGTGCACGTGCCCGTCGACCTGGGACCGGACCGCAGCGACGCACGGATGCACGCCAAGACCGTAGGATCCTACGCAGTGCCGTAGGGGACCGCACCGCCACTTCCCAGCAAATTAGGGACACTGTTGCTCCTGGGGTATCGGCGAGGACCATTCGCAACCGTCTCCATGAAGCTGGGCTACGGTCCCGCACACCGTTAGGCCGTCTTCCGCTCACGCCCCAACATCGTGCAGCCCGCCTCCAGTGGTGTTGCGACAGGCGTGAATGGAGGGACGAATGGAGACGTGTCATCTTCAGCGATGAGAGTCGCTTCTGCCTTGGTGCCAATGATGGTCGTATGCGTGTTTGGCGCCGTGCAGGTGAGCGCCACAATCAGGACTGCATACGACTGAGGCACACAGGGCCAACACCCGGCATCATGGTGTGGGGAGCGATCTCCTACACTGGCCGTACACCACTGGTGATCGTCGAGGGGATACTGAATAGTGCACGGTACATCCAAACCGTCATCGAACCCATCGTTCTACCATTCCTAGACCAGCAAGGGAACTTGCTGTTCCAACAGGACAATGCACGTCCGCATGTATCCCGTGCCACCCAACGTGCTCTAGAAGGTGTAAGTCAACTACCCTGGCCAGCAAGATCTCCAGATCTGTCCCCCATTGAGCATGTTTGGGACTGGATGAAGCGTCGTCTCACGCAGTCTGCACGTCCAGCACAAACGCTGGTCCAACTGAGGCGCCAGGTGGAAATGGCATGGCAAGCCGTTCCACAGGACTACATCCAGCATCTCTACGATCGTCTCCATGGGAGAATAGCAGCCTGCATTGCTGCGAAAGGTGGATATACACTGTACTAGTGCCGACATTGTGCATGCTCTGTTGCCTGTGTCTATGTGCCTGTGGTTCTGTCAGTGTGATCATGTGATGTATCTGACCCCAGGAATGTGTCAATAAAGTTTCTCCTTCCTGGGACAATGAATTCACGGTGTTCTTATTTCAATTTCCAGGAGTGTATATCTATGGGAATATAGTCCATGTCCAGGTATATGACTTTCTGTTCTGATTATCTTTCCAAAATAAATCCTTTTCTCCAGCAACATCTTTCCATGAAATCTGTTCAACTTTTACTTCTTGATCCATGTCTAGATGTTTCTTCCTCCTCCTATACTCTACATCTTTAACGTCTTTTTCTCTCTGTCATACATAATCATTTTCTTGGTTTTTTGGTTTCAGCACCTTCTACTCTCTTGGTGCGTGCTAATGAGCAGCAGTAAATTCTGTAAATACACATTGTAGTAAGAATATTTCCCCTTCATTCCTACTAATGTCTGTCTCACTCTCATTATAGCTGGCATCCTTATTTGTATTCAGAAATGATAACAGAAGATCTTCTTTGAACCTATATGCTTCTTTCTCAAACTCATTCTCTTATATCATGAAACAGTCAGAATTGGAAACTACATTATCACCATCTACTCACATGGTTGCTATATGTTCTTGCATTACATCAACATCTACGTATGTATTTTGGGGCATAGTTGTTACTTCATCATCAGATACATAATCTTTTTTGCTCCTCTGAATTGCTTGCCTGTTGTCTATTTCATTATACCTCTCTTGTCCAGGGAATACAAATACATCATAACTGCTGCTAATTGAATCATTCTCATTAAGATAGCATCCTACATTTGCTTCTTAAACACAGACTCAACTTAGCTTTCCACTAATCTCATGTTTGGATTGTGTTCATCTCTTTCAAAAGTTACTGTTCTAATTGGATTGAGTCCTTCTGCATAACTTGTGAATGAGATTATTTCATCTACATCATCGTGGCAAGCATCTTTGTGCTATCCCCCTGTCCTCCTTATGTCCCTTTAATGTTGGTAGTGCCTCTGTCATGTCACTACCTTCTTCATTTTCCCATTCTTGAAACATATCATACTTTACACTGAGTTTCTTCACTAATACTTTCTCATCTTCTTCCTTGTCCATTTGTCAGCCAGTGTCATATGAAATGATAACTTGCCTTTTGATCAGTACTTCTGACCTACCCTCACATAGATCCCTTACTTCAGTCTCCTTATTTCCATTTGCCTCGAATTCTGATTGGTTGTTTTTTCTTTGAATTGGTTTTGTTCAACCAATTCTGTGCTTACAGCTACTGTTTGCCTACTTCTTCTATTCCAGTTACAGTTCCTCTTTCAAAACCATTTTCCATTCGGATGGTGCTTTGTCCTCCTACCCTTAACCTCATCTTGAAAATACATATGTTTTGTGTCATCTTTGGGCCAACTACTTTTATCTGTGCCCACCAGGCCCTAGACCTGTGTAAAACCTAGTTTTCCTCATCAAATGGTTCAAATGGCTCTGAGCACTATGGGACTTAACATCTGTGGTCATCAGTCTCCTAGAACTTAGAACTACTTAAACCTAACTAACCTAAGGACATCACACACATCCATGCCCGAGGCAGGATTCGAACCTGCGACCGTAGCGGTCACGCGGTTCCAGACTGAAGCACCTAGAACCGCACGGCCACACCGGCCAGCTTTTCCTCATCATTGTGTTGTATTATTGTGGAAGTTACTGTACCCATCATATTAATTTGTGGCCAATTCTGGCCACCAATATCAGATACATTTACTTGCCTGAAATTTCATTGTTCATGAGTTTTGCACCAATAATCTTCATCCTCAACCTTTTCCAAAAACTCATTGTCTATTTTATGCTTACTCCCAGCATAGCATTTTGAGTCCTCTGGAAGCTTTCTCCAAAGTCCCCATATTATCTCAGTGTTAGACTTCCAGTCTTTCACGTATCCCAGTTTTTGAAACCATGATTCACAAAAGTCTTTCACGGAATTGATTCCATGATTATTTGGCATTTGTGTGATGATAAATTCATATCACAAATTGTGTTGTTTCTGGATAAACAAGTATTCTTTAAAAAAACTTGTTCTTAAAATCTGCTGATGTCATGTTAGTGGTGAGTAGATTCAAACCTTACCTTTTTGCAGTACTTGCTGGGACATCAATCACTACATTGATTTTCTCCAGGCTACTAAAATCTGAAGGGTGCCAGCCCCCTGTTTCTTCAGCAGATCACATTTCTCTTTTTTGCTCAGCAGTGTTATCCAACATTTCTTGCAACATGCAAGAATTCTGGACAGTCGAAGCTGTATTTCTTAATGTTGAAATATGTGCATTTGTTTTTGTGGAAATTTTGGTTTATATTACAGAAACTAATGCCTATATCTTCCCATCTGCCAATGGTTCAGCACTCTCTTCAACTTGCTGTATTACAGAAACAAATCTATAATGATATCAGTAGTCTGCATTTGAACTTATGCTATCTCTTTTTTAATAGATCCATAGATTTACTATCAGTTTCATGAGTCAAAATAGATCATTTCATTTCCAAATTGTCTTCTGATTTCTATAAGTGTTTCTTCCATTCTCTTGTTGTTCTGAGTTGTGAAGTGAGTATTTCGAATACCATATTACTATGCAGTGTATTCATATTGCCAGTTATAGTGCCCATGTGACCATTCATGTTTCTTAACATGTGCACTATTCTGATCTTGAATGGTTGTTGCCCTTCTACTATGCTCTGATCTAATACCCTATTTTCTGGTTCATGTGTTTCACATTCCATTTTCACATCCAGTGGACATGGAATAACACATTCTGGTTTTATTTCTGAAAAAAAAGGAAGGAAAAAAGGGGGAGAGAGAGATTGAGAGTGAGTGAGAGAGAGAGAGAGAGAGAGAGAGAGAGAGAGAGAAGAAATTCTTCTAATTCTGAGTCCTCTACTCCCTGGTAGCTGTACATTTCACTACAGGTGTCACCTGTTGGTAATCAGGTGAACCTTCTAAATTTGTATGTTCATTGTTCCCATCTGGTGCATCACTATTCAGCTCCATCTTGTTTCCAGGTCTTTATCTCGGTTTAAATTCCAGTATTGGCACTCTCATTCCTGCCTTGCTGCCACACAAAAACAATCCAGTAAATTTATTTGGAAAGTTTTGAATAAATTTCTGTTGCTGTTTTGTAAGTTCATGTCTTTAGACTTTACCAAAATCTGGCACAAACACTTTAAGTTAGGTAAATGCACCCATATTTGCACAGTTGATTTGCAATGAAAATTCCTGTTCCTTCAAGCTATGTGTTACCAAAGGCTACACATAACACAGGCCTATACAATCGATTACCGAAAGGGCTTGTGATGGCAAATGCACATGTGACCAAAACCCTCCTGATTTTATGTAAACTCAATCTGTGCTTTTAAGTGATGACAAATTGTGGTCAATTGCTTCATGTTTATTATGTAACAGTCATTACAAAACTGCTATTTTGTAAGCAATTCGTTTTACAATTATTTGTTGCATATGTTAATGTTGTTGAAATGCACCAAGTATAGTCAAAACTTTTATACTGAGTACTGAAAGCTATTGTTCCATGTCACCAGCCACTGCACAGGAAAGCGGCTGTCAAAACTTTTATACTGAGTACTGAAAGCTATTGTTCCATGTCACCAGCCACTGCACAGGAAAGCGGCTGCACCTGCCACCTGTTTCACCCCAATGTGGTGGCGCAACATCTTGCTGGAAAATGATAGTTGATTGTAAATCAATCAGTTGTAGTGCTACATATTTGGTCAGAAGGTTGAGGTAAACATCAGCAGTAATTGTTGACTCGTTGAAGAAAAATGGACCAATTATTCGGTTGCACATGATTCCACACCACACATTCACTTTTGGACTATCCCAGTGAAGCTCCCTCGTCACTTGGGGGTTTTCAGATTCCCAGATTCTCACATCATGTCTGTTTAATGTCCCGGAAACATGAAAACTTGCCTCATTACTGAAACAAACTTGTCTCAGGAATGCTTCATCCTCCAAAAGACGTTCCAGCACGTTGAGTATAAACTCTGTCCATTTTGGTTTGTCATTTGGCTCAAATGTCTTTAACCGTTATGTACGTTAGTTCATAGAGCACATGTGGTACCTGATCCTGAAAGCCCGACAAGTGAAATACAACATTTGAAGACAGTGTTCCGACAAAACAGTTATTCTGAGAGACAGATATGTAATGCATTCAGGCCCAGGCGAGTTCAATCTATGGACTAGAATGAAGATACGAAGACATCCACCACTTTGCTGTATTTTGGTGCCATGTCGTCAAGAATCGGAAGAGCCCTCGGAAGATATGGAATTAAGTGTGTTTTTCAACCACCTGAAAAACTGAGAAACCTGTTGGGCTCGGTTAAGGATGACCTTGGTGTGAGGAAATGTGGTGTGTACAAGATTCCTTGTCAATGTGGGGCAGCGTGTATAGACCAGACATGCCACACAGTACAAGAAAGCCGTGATGAACATCAGCGTCATACATGCCTTTGTCAACCGGAAAAGTCGGCAATTGCGGAAAACAGTCTGAATACAGACATTGGATGATTTATGAAAATATGGAAGTTTTATTCCTGGCATCATCTTGCTAGTATTGTATCATTAATGAAGCATTACAATCCATACAGCCGATAATCTCATCAACAAGGAGGCGGGATTTCAACTGAGCACAGCCTGGAACCCATCATTGGCTGCTATTAAATCACGACACAAAAATTAAGATTCTTCAATAACCGGCCTGTCGTAACATTGGTCTAGTGCAGCCTGCATGCGCAGGAGAGCCGCTCTGTGATTTTTGGCTGAGGGAGACCGAATATGGCACCATCTATCTGCAAATCATTGTGCATTCTTCACGTGCATGTTCGAGAAACGGGGCGATGACATGCAGATACCATCAGTCGTACCTAGCCACCAGCAAGGTTGAACCACATAAAATTGTCAGACACTTGCTCCGAGAAAATATTGTGGAATTTGCACAATGTGATCCAGCGGCAAACCCGTGAAGACTATTTACAAAAATATTATTGTCACCTTTCTTTATGAAGTGAACCATGTGTGTACTAAACAGAATACTGTTAAATAATTCAGCTGATCAACTATTGATTCTGAAGTAACTGATTGATGCAGGGGCTCGACCACAAAATTCACTCCCTTTTATAATTACACTGCCTTAATCATAGCGTTCCCTACCTTCAGTATCGATTTGATACTGTGAATACATCCATCCAGTGAAGAGCCAGAGTTGCAGATGCAGAGAAAGAGAAACTGCATTACCTTATTGGTTGGTTGGTTTCGGGGAAGGAGACCAGACAGCGTGGTCATCGGTCTCATCGGATTAGGGAAGGATTGGGAAGGAAGTCGGCTGTGCCCTTTCAGAGGAACCATCCCGGCATTTGCCTGGAGTGATTTAGAGAAATCACGGAAAACCTAAATCAGGATGGCCGGACACGGGATTGAACCGTCGTCCTCCCGAATGCGAGTCCAGTGTCTAACCACTGCACTACCCCGCTCGGTGCATTACCTTATTAAATCCTCTGAAAGATATATTATGTCTAGGTTCTCATGGTCGCCAGTTTAATTTTAATTAATTCTGAAATTTAATGTGCATTTGAAATCATACTTGTGAACTATACCTTGTATTCAAAATTCTAAGATGGAAGTAAGCCAAATTGATTATAATGTCTTGCTCAGGCAGCCATCTTTAAAATGTTTTAAGTAAATAATTACTGAAAATTATTAACTGGATTATGAACTTTCAATTAGGGATTTTAATTCAACAAATGAAAAAAACAAAGGTGACCAATACATGGATACTTAAAACTGCTGTTTAAACAAACTGCATTAGTAGTATCAAACAATGGAAAACCCTGGATGGAATGTAATAGTATTATGAAAAGGGAAGTTGCTATTCACCATACAACGGAGATGCTGAGTCACAGATAGGCACAACAAAAAGAGGCTTCAGCTGCCAGAGACCTGCCAGAGACCATGGTCATGTGTGTGAGATGTTTTCGCACGCGCACACACATTTGTGTGGTTGTTTTTTGTCTGTTTTTGACGAAGGACTTTGTTGGCTGAAAGCTCATCTTCCAACTGTCTTTTTGTTGTGCCTATCTGCAAGTCAGCATCTCTGCTAGATAGTGAGTAGCAACTGTCATCTTCGTAATATAGTTGCATTATTAGTATTGTATTCTGATATACCATAATCCGAAAATGTTCTTACGATTGTAGAGATCATAATTTTCGTTCAAGTTATTATTAATGAAATGACAAACAATTGAGGATAGTGTATTAATGGAATTCTCAAATAAAAGTAAGATCGCTTTTACTAATAAAATATAATCTTGAAATTAATTTTTTTTTCACTTTAACCTATTGTGACTGTTACTCCTGCATGAGTCTTGCATCATTGTTGTGGTTTTCGTTGATGATAGTGAGAGTGTGGTTAGGTCATTGAAACAGTGGTGCACAATGATCCCACACAGCTTCTTCACATCTCTGGTAACTTAATACATAGCAACCAACATGATTTACCTCAGAGCCATTGTTCCAGTGGCAGCCATGGCTCTCAAAACTTTGCATCATTATAAGTTCGGAAATTCTTTGGTCCTTGACTTGATGATTGTAGACAAATCTTAATAGCATGTAAATGAAAAGCCACACTGATTTGATGTAGATTTGATGTACTTTTTGCACCACAGTAATTTTTACATCCACAGCCATTGACAAGTGCCATTCAAAGCCTCACCACTGTCTCTTTCCGCTATAGTTGCACACAGCACCACTTGTCATGCAAAGCCAGTAATACAATCTGATTCCTAGATTTTCATGATATTAATAATTTTCTCTTACTTAAAGCATCATTTAAATCCTTGCAGTAGAGCAGTCATTACAATTTCATAAATTAGATATTATGTCATTTCATTGCTATTAAATGATACACATTAAAGAATAACACATCTTATAAGATGATTGGTGACTCCATGGTGTGTTGTGTGCACCACGACCAAATAGTGGATAGAATTTGAAGGAAAATCAGCATTGGCTGTATTTTGTTGTTTTATTGTCAGCAAAATCGATTTTCGGTCACTTAGTGACCATCCTCAGTGCTGTAATATACGAGGGCAGTCAATAAGTAATGCAACACATTTTTTTTCTCGGCCAATTTTGGTTGAAAAAACCGGAAATTTCTTGTGGAATATTTTCAAACATTCCCGCTTCGTCTCGTATAGTTTCATTGACTTCCGACAGGTGGCAGCGCTGTACGGAGCTGTTAAAATGGCATCTGTAATGGATGTGCGTTGCAAACAACGGGCAGTGATCGAGTTTCTTTTGGCGGAAAACCAGGGCATCTCAGATATTCATAGGCGCTTGCAGAATGTCTACGGTGATCTGGCAGTGGACAAAAGCACGGTGAGTCGTTGGGCAAAGCGTGTGTCATCATCGCCGCAAGGTCAAGCAAGACTGTCTGATCTCCCGCGTGCGGGCCGGCCGTGCACAGCTGTGACTCCTGCAATGGCGGAGCATGCGAACACACTCGTTCGAGATGATCGACGGATCACCATCAAACAACTCAGTGCTCAACTTGACATCTCTGTTGGTAGTGCTGTCACAACTGTTCACCAGTTGGGATATTCAAAGGTTTGTTCCCGCTGGGTCCCTCGTTGTCTAACCGAACACCATAAAGAGCAAAGGAGAACCATCTGTGTGGAATTGCTTGCTCGTCATGTGGCTGAGGGTGACAATTTCTTGTCAAAGATTGTTACAGGCGATGAAACATGGGTTCATCACTTCGAACCTGAAACAAAACGGCAATCAATGGAGTGGCGCCACACCCACTCCCCTACCAAGAAAAAGTTTAAAGCCATACCCTCAGCCGGTAAAGTCATGGTTACAGTCTTCTGGGACGCTGAAGGGGTTATTCTGTTCGATGTCCTTCCCCATGGTCAAACGATCAACTCTGAAGTGTATTGTGCTACTCTTCAGAAATTGAAGAAACGACTTCAGCGTGTTCGTAGGCACAAAAATCAGAACAAACTTCTCCTTCTTCATGACAACGCAAGACCTCACAGAAGTCTTCGCACCCGAGAGGAGCTCACAAAACTTCAGTGGACTGTTCTTCCTCATGCACCCTACAGCCCCGATCTCGCACCGTCGGATTTCCATATGTTTGGCCCAATGAAGGACGCAATCCGTGGGAGGCACTACGCGGATGATGAAGAAGTTATTGATGCAGTACGACATTGGCTCCGACATCGACCAGTGCAATGGTACCGTGCAGGCATACAGGCCCTCATTTCAAGGTGGCGTAAGGCCGTAGCATTGAATGGAGATTACGTTGAAAAATAGTGTTGTGTAGCTAAAAGATTGGGGAATAACCTGGTGTATTTCAATGCTGAATAAAACAACCCCTGTTTCAGAAAAAAAATGTGTTGCATTACTTATTGAACTGCCCTCGTACAATTAAAATTGGTAGGCACTGGTATCAAGCTATAACCACAAGCTTAGAGTGATCACATAAACTCGTGACCATACTCAGTGCTGTAATATACAATTAAAATTGGTAGGCACTGGTATCAAGCTATAACCACAAGTGACTGAAAATCGATTTTGCCGACAATATAACAACAAAATACTGCCAATGCTGATTTTCCTTCCAATTCTACATCTTATAAGTTTAGTGAGATATCTCTACTGCCAATATCTACATATTGTTTCAAGACTAATAGATCAGTAGTTGTTGTGATTCTACAATTTCTCCCGACATACTTCATGAGGAAAGAGTTTACAGGTGAACAGTCAGGTGCTAGTGTCCAATGGCACAATATTTCAGCAAGCAACCACGCTGCCATCATCAGGTGTGCTGACGAACTGACTGCCGAGGTGCCAGCACCGCGCTTCTATCTCCTGACCCCCTCCAGGTGTTCCAAATGTCCAGCATCCATTCTGTTCGTGGTGCCCAGGGGTGCGTGCTGGTGCAATCTTCTTAATATCTCTGCCTATTCTCGAAGTCAGTTTGTGGTGGGACGTCATCTTTCTCTTTTTAATCAAATTCAAAGTAAATTTCCAGGCCTTACTAAGGATGTAACCACTATCTCAATTGATCAACAGTTTCTGTTCTCATATCTCAATACAGTCTTTAATGACACAGTTCCAGTATTTTGATGTCTGTGTCAGAGCCTTGGTCTGGTTGTAATTCATTCTGTGTAATTCTGAGAGGCAATGTTCAGCAACCACCGACTTGTAAGGCTGCTGCAGTCTGATGTGCTGTTGGTGTTCTTGGCACAATATTTGATAGTACACACTGTTTGACCTGTGTTAGTCATGCTACATTCACAGGGGATCTGGTAGACTCCGGATTTCTGTAGTCCTAGATCATCCTTGATATTACCAAGCAGTTCCTGTGTCTTAATTGGTGGGTGAAAGACATTTTTGAAGAATTCGACCTACCTGTCCCAATAAAGCACTACAGAATGGAATAAATGCTATGCCTCCATCCTGCTGAGGTTCCTCTTCTATTGCCTCTGGTTGTACAGTCAGTGTGGACGTAGGTCTTCTCAAATTTGCTTCTCTGTGTAGCCGTATTTCTGGAAAACCAACCTCAGATGTTCAAGTTCTTGGTTAAGGCTCTCATTGTCAGACAGGGTATGAGCCTGTGAACCAATGTTTTGTGGATGCCGTTCCTCTGCACTGAATGGTGGCAGTTTTTTGAATGTAAGTAATGGTCGGTGTGCATCTTCTTACAGTATACGCTGTGGCCCAATGTGTTGCCTGCTCTTCTTTTAACCAGGACATCCAGAAAGGGGGACCAGATCCAGGTTTTGACACAGGTGTCCAAATATTGGGATTGTGTCATTAAAGAATCCATGTAGATTTGAGTACAGGAACTGATCAATCGAGATAGTGGTTACATCCTTAGTAAGGCCTGGGAACCCGCTTTGAATCTGATTAAAAGGTGAAAGAAGACATCCCATCATGAACTGGCTTCGAGAACAGGCAGAGATACCAAGAAGACACCATCAGCACGCAGCCCTGGGCACGGACCATGAACAAAAAGATGCTGAACACTCTGTGTCTGGGCTCAGACAGCATTTGGAACACATGGAGTGGGGGAGGAGTTAAAAGCCAGGTGCTGGTGCCTTGGTGGTCAGTTTGTCAGCACACCTGCTGATGGCAACGTGGTCGCTTGCCAAAATATTGTGCCCGGTGGACACTAGCACCCTGCTGTTCACCCGTGAACTCTTTCGTAATGAAGTAGGCCAGGAGAAGTTGAAGAATTACCCCACATACCTTAAAGGTGGGAAGATGTATCACAGCATGAAAATACTTGACAAGCTGTGCCACCGGAGAAGCCATTTACTAAGTTCTTTTGTCATGAAGTAGGCCAGGAGAAGTTGAAGAATTACCCCTCATACCTTAAAGGTGGGAAGATGTATCACAGCATGAAAATACTTGACAAGCTGTGCCACCGGAGAAGCCATTTACTAAGTGCATTTGCATTCCTTATGAGATACCGTCAAGAGTGTGTGTGGTGCCAAATTTCCTCAAGGTGATGCATCACATTGATTCAGTGGCAGCCAGAAGAATCAAGCAACATGCCATCCTAGCCATGGTTAATGAAAGAATACATTTTACTCAGTGGTGCCTAGACTTGACTAACAGAGAACTTCTCAAACTACATCTACAGCTGCCCAATCAGGTCAATTCCTGGGTGTGGGAATGGAATGATGGTGTCACATTCGCCACAGCAGACTCTGCACAATGAAAGGCCACTGGACATCAGACATCAAAATTCAAGTGTTTATCAGAATGACAACCTTCTGAGGCTCCCTGCAAGACTATCATCAATCTCACGACCAGGAAACTGGATGAGAATTTGAAGCCATTTTGACTATTTTTCGACCATGACTGTCTCAAGAAATATGTAAAGGTTTTTTTAAATTACTGCTACCAGTCACAAAACCTATACATAAACTGGATGAGGAAGCACTCTCGGTTCTTAAGAGAGGACTCAACTCTGCACCAACTCATAGATCTGCACCTATCATGGATATCATCAGTGCAGTGGAACAGGCAGCTGCACGACTTCCACCTAAAGTAGCTGAAGAAGTACGTAGCAAAACCTGTCATGCTGTCTCACAAACTAAACCTGTGAAACTGAACATCTCTAGCAGGGAGAGGGTGGCCCATATGGAACCACGAGAAGATCCAGATATCGTGGTCTTACCAGCTGACAAACCAACACAACTGTGATCTTATCTCATCAGGATTATATTGAAAAAATGCAGGGCTTGCTAGAAGACAGCACATATTGGAAGATCAATACTGGTCCTACCAAGAGAGTGGAAAAGAAGACCATGGCTCTTCTCAAAGAATCCAGCTTACCAGACGATGTTGTGAAGAAGCAACAACAGAGAGAGAGAGCAAGTGTTCCATCAAGACTTTATGGACCCCAGAGTGTACACAAAGAGGGAGTGCCTTTCTGCCCAATTGTCAACGACATTGGTGCTCCGTTGTACTCACTTGCAAAATACCTGAAGGATATGCTTAGCCCTTAACTCGGAAAATGTCCACATCATATTCACAACTCAGTGGATTTTGTTGGGTGACTTAACAGCTTCAGACTTCATGATTTGGACATCTTTTTGAGTTTAGATGTTGTCTCCCTCTTCGTGAGGGTGCCTTTGCAGGAATCTTTGGAACTTATTAATCAGAAATTTGATACAGAGATGACCAACCTTTTTAGACACATCCTGACAATGACATACTTTCTCTTTGACTGTGGATACTACAAGCGGGCGGAGGGAGTAGCCATGGGGAACCCACTTTCACCATTTGTGCTAATTTGTTCATGGAACATTTCAAGGAGGAAGCCCTGGATTCTGCACAGTGGAAACCTACCTGTTTCTTGTGCTACATTGATGATACCGTTGTCATATGGCCACATGGTAGAGACAAGCTGAATGATTTCCTCATACATCTCAATTCCATACGCCACCTTGGAAGTTGAAGTGGATGGAGTGCTCCCCTTTCTGGATGTCCTGTTTTAAAAGAAGAGGAGATGGCACATAGGGCCACAGCGCATACCATAAGAAGACGCACACTGACCTTTAGTTACATGCAAAAAACTGCCACCACCCAGCGCAGAGGAACGGCATCCACAAAATGTTAGTTCTCAGGTCTCGTACCCTGTATGACAATGAGAGTCTTAACCAAGAACTTGAACACCTGAGATCAGTTTTCTGGAAAACGGTTACGCAGAGAAGCAAATTCAGAGAGCTCTATGTCCCACACAAACTGTACAACTGGAGGAAACATAAGAGGAACCTCAGCAGGATGGTGGCACAGCATTTGTTCCATTCTCTGGCGTTTTATCAGGAAAGATAGGTAAAATTCTTCAAACACATCAAGTGAAGACTGTCTTCTGCACACCAATTAAGACACAGGAACTGATTGGTCGTGTCAAGGATGATCTAGGACTACAGAAATCCAGAGTCTACCAGATGCCCTGCGAATGTGGCATGGCTTACATAGGTCAAATGGTGTGTACTGTCGAAGATCATGGCCAAGAACATCAATGGCACACCAGACTGCAGCAGTCTAACAAATCGGCGGTTGCTGAACATTGCCACTTAGAATTACACAGAATGAATTACAACCAGACCAAGGTTCTGACACAGATGTCCGAATACTGGGACTGTGTCATTAAAAAATCTATCAAGATTCAAGTACAGGAACTGCTGATCAATCGAGACAATGGTTACATCATTAGTAAGGCCTGGGAACTCGCTTTTGAATCTGACATCCCACCATGAACTGACGTCGAGAACAGGAAGATATACTAAGGAGATGCTGACAGTATGTGCCTCTGGGCATGGATTGTGAACATAATGGATGCTGGACGCACCACGCCTGGGCACAGACTGTATTCAGAACACTGGGTGGGGGGGCAGGAGGTAAAAGCCCAGCACCAGTGCCTCGGCAGTCAGTTCGTCAGCGCACCTGATGGTGGCAACATGGTCACTTGTCAAAATATTGTGCCCATTGGACACTAACACCTGGCTGTTAACCCATGAACTCTTTCATCAGATCAATATTTGTAAAATTTAATTGTTTGTGTGTATGACATAGTTTTTCCATTACATGATCGAGATGGTGTATCAATTATGTTCCTTTCAGAATATGCTGATATAATAGCTCTAAACATAGCAATCATATAAGCCAGTGCTCAGCAAAAGATCTGTATTTAAAAACTGGAAAGTTGCACAGGTCACACCAATATACAAGAAAGGAAGCAGGAGTAATCTGCTGGATTAAAGACCCGTATCACTGATCTTGATTTGCAGTAGGATTTTGAAACATATACTGTGTTCAAACAGTATGAATTACCTTAAAAAAGAGAGAGAGAGAGAGAGAGAGAGAGAGTGAGAGGTCAATTCACACATAGTCAGTAGGGATTCAGAAATCTCAACTTGCTCTTTATTCTCAAGAAGTAATGAGTGCTATTTACAGGGGATCTCAAATTGATTCCATGTTTCTAGAATTGCAGAAGGCTTTTGATATCATTCTTCACAAGCTGCTTCTAATCAAATTGCTTGCTCACGGAGTATCATCCCAGTTGTGCAACTGGATACATGACTTCCTATCAGGAAGCTCACAGTTCATAGTAACTGATGGAAAGTCGGATTAAACAGAAGTGGCATTCGTCGTAGAAGTATTGTATTCCTTAACTGATCCTAATCTATGCACATATATGATTTAGGACACAATCTGAGCAGATTGTTTGCAAATGATGCTGTCATTTACCATTCTAATTCTAGTAAAGTCATCAATTGCAAAATGATTCAGACACGATATCTCTGTGGTGAAAAAGTGGCAACTTATGCAAACTAATGGAAAGTGTGAGGTCATCCGCATGATGAGTTGTAAGAGAAATCTGTTAAATTTTGATTACATGATAAACACACAAATCCAAAAGCTGTTCAGGCAAATACCTAGGTATTATAAACATGAACATCTTAATTGGAGCTTAGAAGGTACAACAAATCCACTAAAGAGACTGCCCACAGCTGTCCTCTGCTAGAGTATTGCTGTGTGGTATGGGACCCTTACCAGAAAGTATTGACAGAGGTCATCAAAATAGTGCAAAGAAGGGCAACTCCTCTTGTACTATTATGAAATAGCAAAGAGAGTGTCACGAATATGATACACAAGGTGGGATGGCAACCATCAAAACAAAGGCATTTTCGCTGTGGTGAGATCTTTTCATGAAATGTCAGTCACCAAATTTCTACTCTGAATGCGAAAATATGCCATTGATGTGCACCTATATGGGGAGAAATGAGCATCATAATTAAGTAAGACATATCAGAGCTTGCATGGAAAATTTTAAGTGTTTGTTTTTCCTATGCAGTGATCAAGAGTGGAACGGTAGGGAAATAGTGTGGAAGTTGTTCAATGAACTCCAGAGTAATCATGTAGACATGAATGAAAATTAATTCATCATTTGCTGCCAGTGATAGCCTCAGATTTAGGAATGAACAGCCTTTTGATAATTGTACTACAAAAGTAGAAATTCATAAAAAGTTATAGTATGCAAGGCTCCAGCTGGTAAATCTGAATTGCTCATAAAACATCTGGATGAACAATTAATTTTTTTAAATTCTAACCAGAATGAGGCAGTACTATACTGCCATCACTATTTTTTGGCATGGCTGAGTAAATGCTGCTACTGCCACTAAAGGAACAGGCTGTGGAAACAGGTCAGATCAGAGCTGGCCAGACACAAGTGCAAAGGGGCCGCCTTCTGGTATGACAAATGCTCGTTCCTAGGCACCAGATAGATGACTACATGCTGCAACTGAGTGGAGGCTCTGGAGTTGTAATAAATAACGTTGTTGCACCAGAAAAGCAAAGCCACTGTGGCCTGAGTAATGTAGTTGCTTCACACCTGAGCCATGATTTGTTGTGACTTATTTGATAGAAACTGAAGTTGTAGCAAAACAAGGATAGACTAAGACTGCATAAATACTCATCATTTTATTCATAGGGAATGCTGTTTGCCAGCCAACAGTTCCAAAGTACATCTACAATGGTCTACAAGTCTACATGGATCAACATGTCACCACTCCCAGACTCTTCCACTGCTAGCTGCAGCCTTGCTGCACTACAGTGATAGCTATGAGACTTTTTTTTAGCTTGTTCAGCTATCATCTAAGTTGTCTCTACTAAAACTGAGAGTGGATCCTTGATTAGTATGTTTATAATCAGCAAATATCACAATTTTTGGATTGTCCTTTGAAGTCTTTGGATGATCATTTATGTAGGTTAACAATATTAGTAAATTCCATAACAATCCTTGTGAGACCTTATATGTTAGTTTTGTTCATTCTGACATTAGTTTCATTTTTGTGACATGTTTTATCTTTGTGGCAACCTGATTTTTTATTAAAAGGTAAAACTTCATCCATTCAGGGCATATGTCAGGGATACTTCAGTTTGTCAATTAAAATTCTGCAATTTACACAATAAAAGGCATTGGCAACGTCACAGAATATATCAACAGGATAATTTTTCTTATTTAGCTCTGCCAGGATTTGATTTGTGGGAGTTTGTATTGCTATTTCTGTATGGAATATTTTATGAAAGCCAAAATGAAAGGCAGTTAACGAATTCTGTTCAGAAAGATCAAGTTTCTGTCATAATCCGCTTTCTCAAAAACTGTTAAATACACAGGAAATGATAAAATGGGCCTGTAATTAGAGGTGGTATTCATATCTCCAGTTTTATGTGTGAGTGTTATTATGACACATTTAAGTCTGTCAGAAAATATACGGTTCGAGTTTAGTGCTGCCTGAGTACTGCGTAAGTCTTTCTTCTGTAAACCAGATTTATCCATATACTTCCCTAAGACAATACTTTGTGGTGCCACACACACACTTACATTAATATCCTCTCTATACAAACAAACAAACCCCAGCCATGTTTTAATTTGTATTGAACACTTTCCAGACTATTGGTTGATGTTACCCCTGTCTCCTTATGGTATCTGCTATTCAGGACCATCTCTCTGACCTTCTTAGACGTACTGCTTGCTCTGTTGCCTTTCTCTGGGTCACAAGTCGTGGGTATCCCAGGGAGTAAACTGGCTGACCATTTGGCCAGACAGAGGATAACTCACCCAACGTTTGCTATGATGATCCCACATGTGGAACCTGCCACTAAGACTTCTCCTCACTCAGAAAAGGAACATCTCATGGGCTGCTGCTCCCTGTAATAAACTGTGCACTATCAAAGAGACTATTGCTGCAAGGCACTCCTCCCCCCATTTCTCCCATAAGCAATCACTGGCTTATGTTACCTCTGATTGGTTATACTAGATTAACCCATAGTTTTATTATACGTAACAAGCCCCCCCTCCCATGTTATGGTTGCAGAGCCTTACAGACATTAGCCCACATACTGGTGGAATGTCCCTCCTTCCGGCTGTCCATGCTACTGCTGCTACTGGGCTTGAGGGCCCTGCACCCTACCTCATTTGCCAGCCAATTTTGTCAGCCTGGTTTTACTATGTTTTAATTGCTCTTAGATGTGGTAGGTTAACCCATTTTTTGTGTACCCTTTTTTCTGTTTTAATGGCAGCATTCATATGAATAGTGAGTGTTGTTCTACTATTTAACAGATCATGGGTGGGACAGCTCTAGTATGAATGGCCCCAATCAAATGCAGATTCTGTGGTGGATGTTCACCTGGCCCCACCCATTCACTGACCTCATAATTTCTCTTATCTTGTTTTATTATTGCCAGTGCAACAGATGTCCATTACATTTTTAGTCTTCTGAATTTTATGATTAGAAAACTCCTGGCTAGAAGACATTCCTTATTCTGTAAATGTCTTTGGCTTTTAAGCAGATCGGTGGGAGGAGGGTGGTGGGGGGGGGGGGGGGGGGCAGGAGCAGGTGGGGTTTCTCTCAGCACAGATGAGTGCTGGGAGAGCCCTTGTCAGCTCTTTCACTCTTTCAGGAGATTCATATACTTCTCATGTCTAGCATCAGTACTGCTTTCACCGTCTTGGTTTTATCATTCTTACATACTTTCACGTGTTGTTGTTGTTGTTGTGGTCTTCAGTCCTGAGACTGATTTGATGCAGCTCTCCATGCTACTCTATCCTGTGCAAGCTGCTTCTTCATCTCCCAGTACCTACTGCAACCTACATCCTTCTGAATCTCCTTAGTGTATTCATCTCTTGGTCTCCCTCTACAATTTTTACCCTCCACGCTGCCCTCCAATGCTAAATTTGTGATCCCTTGATGCCTCAGAACATGTCCAACCAAGCGGTCCCTACTTCTAGTAAAGCTGCGCCACAAACTCCTCTTCTCCCCAATTCTATTCAATACCTCCTCATTAGTTATGTGATCTTCCCATCTAATCTTCAGCATTCTTCTGTAGCACTACATTTTGAAAGCTTCTATTCTCTTCTTGTCCAAACTATTTATCATCCATGTTTCACTTCCATGCATGGCTACACTCCATACAAATACTTTCAGAAACGACTTCCTGACACTTAAATCTATACTTGATGTTAACAAATTTCTCTTCTTCAGAAACGCTTTCCTTCCCATTGCCAGTCTACATTTTATATCCTCTCTACTTCCACCATCATCAGTTATTTTGCTCCTCAAATAGCAAAACTCCTTTAGTACTTTAAGTGTCTCAGTTCCTAACCTAATTCCCTCAGCATCACCCGACTTAATTCAACTAGCTTCCATTATCCTCGTTTTGCTTTTGTTGATGTTCATCTTATATCCTCCTTTTAAGACACTGTCCCAGGGTGTATACGACCCGGGACAACCGGGAGATCCGGAAAAAACCCAGGAATTTTTTCATCCGGGAGAAAACTGGGAAAATCCTGGGAATTTTTTAGAATTCTGGGAATTTTTCATTGTTTTTGTTTTCAGTTAAATTTTTGAAATTTTGACTGCTAAGAACCGGTACTCTAACAAATGATATTACTGTATCCAGCCACTGCAGAATAATCCTGCAGCAATTAAACATGAATGAGAGAAAAAATGAAAATAAAACTTAAATCGTAAAGCAAATGCACCATATACAGCAACAAAACAGTGCTCATACAAGCGTCTGCCTACAGCAAAGTGTGCCAAAGACTTTACGAAGACTATGCAATGCTCTGTAACAACAAATGGCCTCCGATGAGCGTGACGTCACAACTGTTTACATTAGATTCATTTTAGCAGTTGCAAGTGGGATCATACTCATGCGCAGATGCTCCCGCTTCTGGGTACAGAAATGTGGCTGTTGGCTGTGTAAGCAGTCGCAGCAAGCAGCTAGATGTTACCGGGAAAAATTTTACTGGAGCGCCCAAGCTGCCAGATTCATGCATGCGCAACATGCCCAGATCTGGGTGGTGGTGGGGGCAAATTTCTATTCTTGAGGGAGAAAACCTTGTTTCACAAAGCACCTAGCATCCAGTGCACGTTAGTCTATCGATTATTTATATGACTTTGAAATGCATCCCTGTCAGTTTTTGAACATTTTTGAACACATTCTAAGTTCATTTCTGAATGAATCGTAAGTTAATTTGTGAATGCATGCATAGTGTACATAATGTCTCTGTCAGGGGAATCCTCGTTGCATGTAGAAACAAAGTTTCCTGCAGACATAAGGAGCTATACGACCAGAGCGGAGTAAGGTCGAACGGATGAATGCCAACTGCTGTCTGATTTTGTGGTTGATTAGGTTTGCGAATGATGAGCGTTGTTATAATTACTAGCGAAACCCATAGGTTCAGGCTACAGGAGTGGAAATAAACGAATAATAGGTAAGAAAGATTACGTATTACGTCCTCAGTGTATCCAAGAAAATGAAATTTTGACAGAAAATTTTTGGCCAGATCACTATACTAGCAAGGGCCAGTTGTACGGTCCTCGGCTAGCAGCTGCTTTAAGTTCTGCTCTGGAAGAAGCATGGAAAACGCGTTGTACGAACATCTAACAATGCCTAACCGGGGAATAATTGCGGGATAAGTAAACTGGTGTTTCTGGAGAGTTAGTGAAATTAAACTGCGAATAAGCTTTGACATTGGCAGGAATAGTTACAGAATTAGTGGTAACAAGACTGTTTGTTAGAACGAGGAAGGAGAAGAAATGGGGACATCACACAAACTATGGAACAATATGATGATTCCAAGTTTGTAAAAAAATTTCGTACTACTACTTTTCGATCTCATGTTTGAGAAACTGGAGCGTATGAATGAAGCGTGAAACTATTTCCTAACGTAAAGCTTTTTGCTTGTAGTAAGTAGGCCTAATAGGCATTTGATATTGGTTCAAATGTGTCATCAGTCCCTAAGCTTACACGCTACTTAACCTAAATTATCCTAAGGACAAACACACACACACACACACACACACACACACACACACACACACACACACCTGAGGGAGGACTCGAACCTCCGCCGGGACCAGCCGCACTGCCCATGACTGCAGTACCTTAGACCGCTCGGTTAATACCACACTGCTTGATATTGGTACTTTGTGAATTATATTCTGTCGTTACAAGAAAGACCATTTGTGCCTAAACAGTCTTGTTTATTTGGTGTGTGTTACAATTGTTGCAGTATTAGAAAGGCCTATTTTTTTATCTATCAGACAGTGACAAAATAGACGTAATCAGATCGGGAAACCTCACCAGTATTGGGTCCAATTTGTATTAACAGCTTTTTCAGTATTAGACAACAACATTTCGATTTTTCATGTAGCAAAATGTCTGACGAACTTTGATGAGGTTATAGATTCTTTCACAGAATGGAAAGCACACCGTGTAAAGCTGATTAGAGAGAAAAAAATTCTAGGAGCTAAGGATCGAAGAAATGTGTGTTGTCTTGCTTGTCTCATGTCTTTACTGGGTTTATGTATCCTATATTTAATTTATTGTCACACAAAGCAGCAAGTTGTTAACTGATATGGAATAAAGTGTGCAAATTTTCTGAATTCTTTTTTTTTAAAAAAAAAGAGGGACAGAATGTCAAACCTGCTGACTGTAAGCAGGAGAGGCACCTCAGGACATCTTAATTTCCCCTGTCCAGAATATAGTTTGATGGCATTCATTACAAAATATACACGTTTCAATTCCACAGAGCGAAATACAATGAACGTGGGATAGAAGAATACTGTGTGAAGAGGTGTGGCACTGCACTTTGGCACATATACGAGCAAATAACATGTTTTACATTTCCTCGAACACATGTGTTTTATGCATCAGACTCTTCAGAAAGATATACTAGAAAATGAACATATTTTTGAAAATTCGATTTTTTTTTTTTATTATTATTATTTTGACATCCTATCTCAAACGCTCGAGGGAGTGGCAGGGTATTGCCCCGGTTCGGAAATATCGTAGATCTGGGACTGATGCGCAGAGCAGTCTGAGTTATAGTGGGGAAGTGTGTAGTCTCCACGTGAATACAAAACAGATTTCTGTGGCTAGGAGCTATCAAGTGAATTATAATACATTCACATAATTACGGAAGGCTAAAATGTTTTGTTAGTTGCAGATTTTATTTTATTTCCACCTTTCTGGCAGTCAAGCATTAATTGTCTTGCAGAACACTGAAGTTATTTTTGTCGGTTTGCTAAAGAAACTTTCATTTTATAATCTCTTCCGCTGAGGCAAACAATATATTCTAAACGAAGTGTTTAATTCCACACACTGTTTGCTGCATTACAAGTGCACATTTTTATCTTCTAGCACGTATAGCATTATACCATAATAAAGAACCACACATGAGATAACACAGCACTGATACTCCAAGAAAATTTACATACATTGAAAAGCTTAATATTAGGTCATGGCCTACTTTACTGGGAATCTGGTCATACGAATGTGCACTTTAAATGTGCACATTTTAGTATGTGTCACGAAATTCTGATGCTCTTGGAGTATCCTCTGACGTCTTGTTTCTTTTATGACATAATGTAAGATCCTTTAATGTTTCACACGTACGAACACACGGCCTCCCTACGTCATCGTAGCTGCTCAAGCGCAGTGGTGCCTGTCATGTGGTGCTCTCTGGCAACTGAAGAAACAAACCTATTTCTAACAGGTCACGGAAAAATATTTCGAATGGTGGTTTGAAAAGCGTTACCATCAAAGTAAATTTCTGTTTACACAAGTTGAACTATGCGCAAGAATGTATGATGAATTTCTTAAATCACAGAGCGTTTGACTCTGATTTAAAAATCAACTCTTTGTTGATGAGTCTTTAGATGAATCACACATTTATGTCATTATTAAAAATTTTACTGGTGCATTTGTGTGATATATCTTAAATTGTAATACGCGCATAAAAGAACAACATTATATGCGAAAGCTTAGCTTCTCTTGCAGCATATTAATCTTCTAGACCAATATCATATGTCAAAGCTTTGCTTTTCATGTAGCAACACTATGTATATTAATTTAAACCATTAACTTATTCTGTTTGTGTGTTCATACTACCTAATAGTGATGTTGCTATTGACTGACTACATCACGTATCCTAAGCTCTGAATACCCGCTGTCATCGGCTGGCGAGATCATGTGACATGACCTATGACTGGCTTACAAAAGCGCATCGCTATCTTGATTTCAATGCTTTGGAAAGTAAATGGCAATGTTTGGTGGAATTTGAATTTATACTTTCGTAATACAAAAAAGTGCAGTGTACCTGTTGCTGCACACCACAGATCTTTCCAAAACGTGTTTTTTCCCCCTTTGTTTAGTTTTCTAAAGCCCCGGGAAATTCTACGCATGTGTATAAAACAATAACCATTCGAAGGACTGATAACTTATACAGTTCTGAGAGAAAATATACTGTCAAGTAACAGAGACAAATTATGTTTTCACCCGGGAGAAAGTGTATTTTTAACTGGGAAATCCGGGAGAAATCTGGGAATTTTTTTTCCTTGTCCATGTATACATCCTGTGTCCATTCTGTTCAACTGCTCTTCCAAGTCCTTTGCTGTCTCTGACAGAATTACAATGACATCGGCGAACCTCAAAGTTTTTATTTCTTCTCCATGGATTTTAATACCTGCTCCGAATTTTTCTTTGGTTTCCTTTACTACTTGCTCAATATACAGATTAAATAACATCGGAGAGAGGCTACAACCCTGTCTCACTCCCTTCGCAACTGCTGCTTCCCTTTCATGCCCCTCGACTCTTATAACTGCCACCTGATTTCTGCTCCCTGTATTTTACCCCTGCCACCTTCAGAATTTGAAAGAGAGTATTCCAGTCAACATTGTCCAAAGCTTTCTTTAGGTCTACAAATGCTAGAAACATAGGTTTGCCTTTCCTTAATCTTTCTTCTAAGATAAGTCGTAAGGTCAGTATGGCCTCACGTGTTCCAATATTTCTACGGAATCCAAACTGATCTTCCCCGAGGTCGGCTTCTACCAGTTTTTCCATTCGTGTAGTATTTTGCAGCTGTGACTTATTAAACTGATAGTTCAGTAATTTTCACATCTATCAACACCTGCTTCCTTTGGGATTGGAATTATTATATTCTTTTTGAAGTCTGAGGGTATTTCACCTGTCTCATACATCTTGTTCACCAGATGGTAGAGTTTTGTCAGGACTGGCTCTCCCAAGGCCATCAGTAGTTCTAATGGAATGTTGTCTACTCCCAGGGCCTTGTTTCGACTCAGGTCTTTCAGTGCTCTGTCAAACTCTTCGCACAGTATCGTATCTTCCATTTCATCTTCATCTACATCCTCTTCCATTTCCATAATATTGTCCTCAAGTACATCGGACTTGTATAGACCCTCTGTATACTCCTTCCACCTTTCTGCTTTCCCTTTTTTGCTGAGAACTGGGTTTCCATCTGAGCTCTTGATATTCATGCAAGTGGTTCTCCGTTCTCCACAGGTCTCTTTAATTTTCCTGTAGGCAGTATCTATCTTACCCCTAGTGAGATAAGCTTCTACATCCTTACATTTGTCCTCTAGCCATCCCTGCTTAGCCATTTTGCACTTCCTATCAATCTCATTTTTGAGACGTCTGTATTCCTTTTTGCCTGCTTCATTTACTGCATTTTTATATTTTCTCCTTTCATCAGTTAAATACCGATATTTCTTCTGTTACACAAGGATTTCTGCTAGCCCTCATCTTTTTACCTACTTTATCCTCTGCTGCCTTCACTGCTTCATCCCTCAAAGCTACCCATACTTCTTCTACTGTATTTCTTTCCCCCATTCATGTCAGTTGTTCCCTTATGCTCTCCCTGAAACTCTGTACAACCTCTGGTTCTTTCAGTTTATCCTTACATTCCCACCTTTTTGCAGTTTCTTCAGTTTTAATCTACAGTTCATAACCAATAGATTGTGGTCAGAGTCCACATCTGCCCCTGGAAGTGTCTTACAATTTAAAACCTGGTTCCTAAATCTCTGTCTTACCATTATATAATCTATCTGAAACCTTGTAGTATCTCCAGGATTCATCCATGTATACAACCTTCTTTCATGATTCTTGAACCAAGTGTTAGCTATGATTAAGTTATACTCTGTCCAAAATACTACCAGTCGGCTTCCTCTTTCATTTCTTCCCCCCAATCCATATTCACCTACTATGTTTCCTTCTCTCCCTTATCCTACTGACGAATTCCAGTCACCCATGACTATTAAATTTTCATCTCCCTTCACTACCTGAATAATTTCTTTTACCTCATCATAAATTTCAGCAATTTCTTCGTCATCTGCAGAGCTAGTTGGCATATAAACTTGTACTACTGTAGTAGTCTTGGGCTTCATGTCTACCTTGGCCACAATAATGCGTTCACTATGCTGTTTGTAGTAGCTCACCTGCATTCCTATTTTTTATTCATTATTAAACCTACTCCTGAATTACCCATATTTGATTTTGTATTTATAACCCTGTATTCACCTGACCAAAAGTCTTGTTCCTCCTGCCACCGAACTTCACTAATTCCCACTATATCTAACTTTAATCTATCCATTTCCCTTTTCAAATTTTCTAACCTACCTGCCCGATTAAGGGATCTGTTTTTCCACACTCCAATCCGTAGAACGCCAGTTTTCTTTCTCCTGATAACGACGTCTTCTTGAGTAGTCCCTGCCCGGAGATCCGAATGGGGGACTATTTTACCTCCAGAATATTTTACCCAAAAGGACGCCATCATCATTTAACCATACAGCAAAGCTGCATGCCCTCGGGAAAAATTACGGCTGTAGTTTCCCCTTGCTTTCAGCTGTTCATAGTACCAGCACAGCATGGCCGTTTTGGTTAATGTTACAATGCCAGATCAGTCAATCATCCAGACTGTTGCCCCTGCAACTACTGAAAAGGCTGCTGCCCATCTTCAGGAACCACATGTTTGTCTGGCCTCTCAACAGATACTCCTCCGTTGTGGTTGCACCTATGGTACAGCCATCTGTATCGGTGAGGCACACAAGCCTCCCCACCAACGGCAAGGTCCATGGTTCATATTTTCATAATCTGATCAAATATCTGGTAGATATCACTGACTCCAGATGAACTACCTCTTGACTGAAGGGCTACTGACATTGCCATTTAGACCCACCAACCAATGAAACAACCAACCAACCATCCTAACAATGCAGCCACTGGAATGAATTTCTGTACAGATGGCCGTTTAATAATAATTATTATTATTATGAATCTACCACAGTTACTGTTTGTAGCCCTGAACTTCCCCGTACAACATGAAAATTCAGTAAAATTACTTTGTGAAGTGAAACATACTGTCACTTTGACCTACCTACAACTACTTTCAATAAAAGTGTCTAATACAGCTTTGATAGTGATGTATAAATAGTCTTTCTTCCCAAAAAAATAGTTATCATAAATTCTACTCGAATGGAATGGGTACAAATTGTAATACATGTCACAATAAAAATTACTTTATGCCATGCACCTCACTGTGATCTGCAAATTACAGTGTAAAGATGAAAATTCAAAGGTAAATTTGCCATTTCTTTATCTGGATTCATGCATGTGTTTGTATGTGACTTACTCTTTCTTTTATTCACTCCACTGAGCAACTCAATTAGGCATTTCTTTCTCTGCATTTTTATGATCTGTCTACGGGAAGTGGCCTTCCAGGAAGAACAGCGGTAAAGGATGACAACTAATCTGTTACATATACAGCAGTGCTGTGCAGCAACCATTGATTTACCTAAATTCTGTTCATGTGTGTTTGTTATGTTAATTACATTTGTGCTAATTACTGTATTTCATATAGTGTAACACATTTACTGAAATTAACACTCTCCAGACATGCCTGCACTATGTGTCTCCATGGATATGACAAGCCCTCTGTAGAAGTGTCAGTATAACTGTGGAACAGTCTGTGTGCAGATATTACTTATGACGTAGCTGCGTAGAGGGACTGGGAACTTGGGTGCTTGCTGTTCAGTTTGCAGACAGACTATACCACCCTTGCATTATTCTCATTGTATCATCTTGTTGTACCATACAAAGCAACAAAATGGAGCATCTGGATAGTAAAGTAATGATTATGATAATGCCGGGACACCAATGGCTGTACAACACTCAGGGCAAGAAGTACTAAAACAGAGATAAAAAGAATCATGGCGAGCAATTTCAGCAGCCGTTTGGGGAAGAAAGTGGGATGGAATGGATGACAAGCAGACACAGGTCTTGGTGGGCACTGACAGTAAATATTTTGTTAGTATTTATAAATAGTGTACACTGAAATATGCTCATGAATAAAATGTCAACAATCCAATTTTTAGACTAAAAACTACTTGTCATTTGAGGATATTAACATAATGAACTTACCATGGTGCAGATCCTTGAGGGAACAGAAGTAAGCAGCATAATGATCTCTGATAGTTTTGCCACAGTTAGTTTCTTTTGTCTCATGTGCAGGAATACTTCCCATTAGACATGTAAGTGTGTCATCAATATTATAGCTGTCATGTTGTCTCACAAAATGATGAAGTGTATTACATGCCTGTATAATAGCATCCACCACGTCAACATTAACATCAACTGGACAGTGTAAAAATTATCCATTTATTAGATGAAATGCCAAATACAGATTCTACATTATGCCATGCTTGTGACAGCCTCTAGTTAAAGACTTTTTGTTTATTAGTCAGATTTTTTGCAGTATATGGTCTCATTAAGTTGTCACTCATTGCAAAATCCTCATCAACCACAAACATGTAAGGGCTTTTCAGTCCACATGGATCATTTGGAAGCGATGTTACACCTGGCACATTCAAAGTCTGATCGTAAACTTTTTTACCTAATTCAGTTGCTTTAAATACAAAAGATAATTCTTGATGAACAAACACCCCTATGTCTATGAATCTGAAACAGTAATTGCTGTCTGCATGGTCATTAGTACAACATAAAATTACTTTTTGTAATTATAATATTTATTGTCTGAACTTCATGGTTTTACATTTCCTATGTGTTTTCCATCTATGGATCCCATACAGTGAGGAAAGTTTGCTGTCTTCTCATACTAGTCACATATTCTTCCACTCTTCTGTGGTCAGTGGTTTCATATATTACTCTTTTAGCTTCTGCCTTATGAATGTGGTTGTCTGTCTAATAATGCCAGAAATTGTAGATCTGCTGAGAAGAAACTCAAAATGTAAAGAACATGTTGAATTCCCCATCCCAAGACATCTGTAAAATTTTATTTGATCTATCAAGAGTAGTTTGTGAAAGTCCACAGATTTTCTTTTTATATATATATTGCACATAACGCTTTTGAGGAAATTCTTCCCATTTTGAAGTGTGTTTCCTGTGCGCTATGGCATTTATTCATGATGTTTTCCATGTGTGAGGTGTTGCATTGTTCTGTTGTATTTACTGTAATGTATAAAACCACATGCAAATTTTAATTAATTATTGACATTTATGTAGAGTTATTGGCAGAACGCTATATAATGATCAATCATTAATTAAACATTTCTGAGAGGTGGAGAGAGAGAGAGAGAGAGAGAGAGAGAGAGAGAGAGAGAGAGCGTGCTCTTGTCAATATGGTATCAATATGGTACTTGGCATGTCAGTGTCAGTCATTGTACTGACCATAAGTATTATAGCCTAGTGAAGGATGGAAAATGTGCAGCTCACTGCATTTGATCACCACCAGATCATGTGTACCCAAATCATGAGGCACTTTATGTTCAAAGTTGTGCAAACACGAGGCTTTTCATATGCCACAGTGTCAAAAACTGAACTGTTCAGCACTTTAAATGTGGGGAAAACAGCTACTGCCATATCAACTACCAATTTCAACAATGTCAGTACCAATTAACGCTTCCCATGACTACTGCAAACCCAGCTGACCTTGGCTGCATCACCTCACTGCCTACCTGGACCTACCTGACGGGTTTCCACCTCCAGTATCCTTCCTGCCCCATCACAGTGCATTCCACATGCTTTGTCACCCAGCTAGCATTCACCGAGAGATAGACGTCTATCCATCAGCAATATCCTTGCACATGTGTGACATCTGAATGCACCACGCACCTTCTCACACACCCATGTACAATCTATGCCAGATCATTTCAGCGAGTTTCACCATACATTTAAAGATATGTACATCCATGTAACCCTTCTATTTGAGGCCTGGCTCTAGCAAGTATTGAGTAATGAGGGAAACTTTAGAGCTCTTCTAAAATTTAGAACTGATGCTGGAGACTTGCAACTAAAACATCACCCTGAGACCACTACAGTGAACGCCACTTACATAAGTAAAGCAACGTGTAACAAACTTAGTTCATGCTGTGAAACAGTGATGTTGTCGAGAATACTAGAAGAAATCAAAGATTCTCATTATTACAGCATAATCTTCAATGAGACTAGAGACATAGTGCACATCGCCCAACTGAGTTTAGCTGCAAGATACGTTGATGGTGACTGCAAATTACACGAAATATTTTTGGGTTTCGTTGACATCCATAAAGACAATGATTGTAGTGGAAACATTGATGATGGACCTCAGGAGAGTCAAGATGAGGAGCGTAGCATTACTGGTGAAATATTATGTTCTATGATTTTAAGGAGAATGGAAAGCCTTTCTCTGTCACTGGAAAACTGTGTGAGTTTTGGCTGTGATGGTTGCTCAGTTTTCAAGAGTCACCTAAAACACTCGCTGCAGTCACATTGTCAAATGAGATGGGTTGAGCAACGTGATGCTGTTATTCAATTTGCAGCCAATCTCAGAACAGTTTGCAATGTTCTTAAAGAAATACAGTGTTGGAGGGATAGAACAACGGCTACCAAAGCTGATATTCTCCTTTGAGCTCTCTCTAACTGTGAGCTTTTTATCACTCTGTTTACACTGAGTGACATTATGAACATAACACATCCAGTAAGCATAATCTTACAAGACCCTAGATTGGATGTCAAGATGGCAAAAGCAAAATTAGATTCGACGCTCAAGGTGTATGACGGCATGAGAGCTGATGTTGATAGCCACTTTCCTTGTATTGTTGAAGAGGTGAAGGCAGTTACGGAAGAGTTACACGTGGAGATGAGTGTTCCTGGTCTTATAGGCAGACAAAGACACAGTGAAAACAGTGATCATAATGATGATGCTATGACATATTGGAAAAGAATTGTTTTTATTCCAGCTGGACCATATTACGACTGACATGAGAGAATGTTTTGCTGAATAAAATATTTGTCATTTAAAATTCAGCATTCTTTTGCCCTCACAGCTACTGAAACATGATGGTAATGACCTGGTACATAAATTGAATCAGTGCTTAACTGAACTACCATTCTTTGAAGAAGAATCACTCTTTGAGATTAAAAAGAGACTAATACAAGCAAATGAGCATAAACACACTTAATGAACATGATTCTGTATGCAATCGTTGTCTGTTTGTCGTAGATCTGACTAACCTACTTTGCACACACTCCACAAAATATTTGCTTGTCTACCTACATCTACTGTTGCAGTAGAAAGAAGTTTTTCAACATTGTGTCATACAAAGACATGGCTGAGGTCAACAATGAAGGAGGATCGAGTTAATGACTTAGCTCTGTTGAACACTCACCCTGACATTGACTGTCTTATTGACGATGGAATTAACCAATTTTCCAGGAGGAATAGGTGCCTAGAATTAATCATTTAAGGAAGAGAACCACAATTGTAACTTTTTATGTCATAAGATGGTCTTGTCTTCTATATGTGTATAATCAGTTTAAATTAAACTTAAATTAAACTTTCTACCCCCATGAACCATGGACCTTGCCGTTGTTGGGGAGGCTTGCATGCCACAGCAATACAGATGGCCGTACTGCAGGTGCAACCACAACAGAGGGGTATCTGTTGAGAGGCCAGACAAACATGTGGTTCCTGAACAGGGGCACCAACCTTTTCAGTAGTTGCAGGGGCAACAGTCTGGATGATTGACTGATCTGGCCTTGCAACACTAACCAAAACGGCCTTGCTGTGCTGGTACTGCGAACGGCTGAAAGCAAGGGAAAACTACAGCCTTAATTTTTCCCGAGGGCATGCAGCTTTACTGTATGGTTAAATGATGATGGCGTCCTCTTGGGTAAAATATTCCGGAAGTAAAATAATCCCCCATTCGGATCTCCGGGTGGGGACTACTCAAGAGGACGTCGTTATCAGGAGAAAGAAAACTGGCGTTCTATGGAATGTCAGATCCCTTAATTGGGCAGGTAGGTTAGAAAATTTAAAAAGGGAAATGGATAGGTTGAAGTTAGATATAGTGGGAATTAGTGAAGTTCGGTGGCAGGAGGAACAAGACTTTTGGTCAGGTGAATACATGGTTATAAATACAAAATCAAATAGAGGTAATGCAGGAGTAAGTTTAATAATGAATAAAAAAATAGGAGTGCGGGTAAGCTACTACCAACAGCATAGTAATATTGTGGCCAAGATAGACACGAACCCCATGCTTACTACAGTTTATATGCCAACTAGCTCTGAAGATGATGAAGAAATTTATGAAATGTATGATGATATAAAAGAAGTTATTCAGGTAGTGAAGGGAGACGAAAATTTAATAGTCATGGGTGACTGGAATTCGAGAGTAGGAAAAGGGAGAGAAGGAAGCATAGTGGGTGAATATGGATCGGGGGAGAGAAATGAAAGAGGAAGCCATCTGGTAGAATTTTTCACAGAGCATAACTTAATCATAGCTAACACTTGGTTCAAGAATCATGAAAGAAGGTTGTATACATGGAAGAATCCTGGAGATACTAGAAGGTATCAGATAGATTATATAATGGTAAGACAGAGATTTAGGAAACAGGTTTTAAATTGTAAGACATTTCCAGGGGCAGATGTGGACTCTGACCACAATCTATTGGTTATGAACTGCAGATTGAAACTGAAGAAACTGCAAAAAGGTGGGAATGCAAGGAGATGGGACCTGGATAAACTGAAAGAACCAGAGGTTGTACAGAGTTTCAGGGAGAGCATAAGGGAACAATTGACAGGAATGGGGGAAAGAAGTACAGTAGAAGAAGAATGGGTAGCTCTGAGGGATGAAGTAGTGAAGGCAGCAGAGGATCAAGTAGGTAAAAAGACGAGGGCTACTAGAACTCCTTGGGTAGCAGAAGAAATATTGAACTTAATTGACGAAAGGAGAAAGTATAAAATTGTAGTAAATGAAGCAGGCAAAAAGGAATACAGACATCTCAAAAATGAGATCAACAGGAAGTGCAAAATGGCTAAGCAGGGATGGCTGGCTAGGGAACAAATGTAAGGATGTAGAGGCTTATCTCACTATGGGTAAGATAGATACTGCCTACAGGAAAATTAAAGAGACCTTTGGAGAAAAGAGAGCCACTTGTATGAATATCAAGAGCTCAGATGGAAACCCAATTCTAAGCAAAGAAGGGAAAGGTGGAAGGAGTACATAGAGGGTCTATACAAGGGTGATGTACTTGAGGACAATATTATGGAAATGGAAGAGGATGTAGATGAAGATGAAATGGAAGATACGATACTGCGCGAAGAGTTTGACAGAGCACTGAAAGACCTGAGTCGAAACAAGGCCCTGGGAGTAGACAACATTCCATTAGAACTACTGATGGCCTTGGGAGAGCCAGTCCTGACAAAACTCTACCATCTGGTGAACAAGATGTATGAGACAGGTGAAATACCTTCAGACTTCAAAAAGAATATAATAATTCCAATCCCAAAGGAAGCAGGTGTTGATAGATGTGAAAATTACTGAACTATCAGTTTAATAAGTCACAGCTGCAAAATACTACACGAATGGAAAAACTGGTAGAAGCCGACCTCGGGGAAGATCAGTTTGGATTCCGTAGAAATATTGGAACACATGAGGCCATACTGACCTTACGACTTATCTTAGAAGAAAGATTAAGGAAAGGCAAACCTATGTTTCTAGCATTTGTAGACCTAAAGAAAGCTTTGGACAATGTTGACTAGAATACTCTCTTTCAAATTCTGAAGGTGGCAGGGGTAAAATACAGGGAGCAGAAATCAGGTGGCAGTTATAAGAGTCGAGGGGCATGAAAGGGAAGCAGCAGTTGCGAAGGGAGTGAGACAGGGTTGTAGCCTCTCTCCGATGTTATTTAATCTGTATATTGAGCAAGCAGTGAAGGAAACAAAAGAAAAATTCGGGTAGGTATTAAAATCCATGGAGAAGTAATAAAAACTTTGAGGTTCGCTGATGACATTGTAATTCTGTCAGAGACAGCAAAGGACTTGGAAGAGCAGTTGAATGGAATGTATAGTGTCTTGAAAGGAGGATATAAGATGAACATCAACAAAAGCAAAACGAGGATAATGGAATGTAGTCAAATTAAGTCGGGTGATGTTGAGGGTATTAGATTAGGAAATGAGACACTTAAAGTAGTAAAGGAGTTTTGCTATTTGGGGAGCAAAATAACTGATGATGGTCGAAGTAGAGAGGATATAAAATGTAGACTGGCAAAGGGAAGGAAAGCGTTTCTGAAGAAAAGAAATTTGTTAACATCGAGTATAGACTTAAGTGTCAGGAAGTCATTTCTGAAAGTATTTGTATGGAGTGTAACCACGTATGGAAGTGAAACATGGACGATAAATAGTTTAGACAAGAAGAGAATAGAAGCTTTCGAAATGTGGTGCTGCAGAAGAATGCTCAAGATTAGATGGGTATCACATAACTAATGAGGAGGTGTTGAATAGGATTGTGGAGAAGAGAAGTTTGTGGCACAACTTGACTAGACGAAGGGATCAGTTGGTAGGACATGTTCTGAGACATCAAGGGATCACCAATTTAGTATTGGAGGGCAGCGTGGAGAGTAAAAATCGTAGAGGGAGACCAAGAGATGAATACACTAAGCAGATTCAGAAGGATGTAGGTTGCAGTAGGTACTGGGAGATGAAGAAGCTTGCACAGGATAGAGTAGCATGGAGAGCTGCATCAAACCAGTCTCAGGACTGAAGACCACAACAACAACAACAATGTGTTTTCTGTTACCACCATTCTTATGCTGCTAAGCATGAGCATTGCACTACTGTTCTAATGCACACTAGCCCAATATTTTTCCAATGTATGAGTGCCATCTCAACTGTTCGGTCCCTGTGGACTTCTGCAAATAACCTGATCCCTCACTAGACCACCCAGATATGAAAATCCTACCATTCAGGAGTTAGAACAGATCATTACATAAATCTTCATTTTCTCATTTGCTACCTCCTGCTGTCTGTAATAGAATATACGTGAAACAGTTACAGGCAGGTATAGTTAATAAATTACATAGACAATATGAGCTTCTAGGTTAAACACACACTCCAAAATCAGTATTTACCAATGACTGAAAGATTGGTAAAAGTGCTTAAACTCATGCAGCCATTATACAGTAGCAACACCAGTAGCTGAGTGGTCAGCATGACACAATGTCAATCCTAAGGAGCATGACAGAATGTCAATCCTAAGGGCCCGGGTTTGGAGATTTTCTCTGCTCAGAGACTGGGTGTTGTGTTGTCCTAATCATCACCATATCATCCCCATCGATGTGCAAGTTGCTGAAGCGGCATCAAATTGAAAGACTTGCACCCGTTGGGAGGCCCTAGTAACACAACGACAACACAAAACTGGCATGTAACAATTTAAATTACACCTTCCACTCATACTGAAGGATTTTAAAAATCCTTCAACTAAGTGCCACTCATCTGACAAAGGCACCTCCCTAAGGCCTTCCAGTTACAAAATGCCCACATCGTGCTTGCAGGTACCTGTGAAACCTTCTCTCCTCTCTCCAGAAGTGTCACACATTCCAACTGCCAACTACATTTCAAACATTCACCAGAGGACTGCATTCCACACATTTACTTAAGGTAAGGCTTAGAGGCTGTAGCACCACAAGTGCATTCTCACTATTGAGCCCACATGTTTACTCCCTTATAAAACCTGATGTAATTACTTTTGCTGTTTATTACTCTGGCACAGAAAGGAGCTAATTAGACAGCCACAAAAATAGCTTTATCATCTCCCCAGATATTTAAAGCCACTGATAAGCAACAAAACATTTGAAATGCAAACTGAAACACTTTCTGAATTAAAATTCTTTCAGTGTATGGTACAAAACATTTTTTAACCATTTTTGTAGGATGTAACTAATAAATTAAACTTAGATTAAGTTAATTTAGCTATAAATAGATGTTTCTGATATAAATGTTGAGCATGTAGTCATTTGTTCACTCAGTAAGTTAAGAAATTTATATTAGTCATGTAGGAAACGTGACTCTACTCTTTGATTTTTAGAAAGAAGCTCTCAACAACTGATCTAAACTTTCTGATTATGTGATCAGATTCCTTTAAGAAATAGATCAATTTTTGGATCTGTGTTTATGATTGACTTTTGTTTCCAGGTTTTCAAATGAGCTAGTGTATGTGGGACTGAGTTATTATGGTCCATCTCTTGGAAGTAATGAATACACAAGCTTCCTCTTGTCATCACTGGTTGAGATACCCAGCTATTTGGCGTGCTGGGTTGTTATGGATCACTGGGGCCGCAGGTGGCCATTGTGCATCAGCATGATTGTTAGTGGAGTGAGTTGCATTGTTACAGTGCTCCTGCCCACAGGTTAGCATTTATCTAATAAACAAATTATTTATAATTAATTATCTTCAACAATTTTTTAAGTTTTAGAGACTAAATGGATATATTGTTGAGTTTCACAGTCATTTGAAGAACTGCAAAATCCAAGCACAAGGGGCTAAGTGCAGCTGATGAAACTGCCTACTTTTAAAATTTTTTCTTCGTTTTACCATTTTAAAATATATTTGTCGGTGCCCACATGATTACCTTTTTGTATTCTTCTGTAGAATATCCACAGGTCTGAGCTAGCAGTTTCCATTGGTAATGAGAGTCATAGTCAGAGGTACATGAGCTGTCTTCAGCCTGGGATGTTCATTGCTGTATCTGACAGATCAGAAATTATTGACTTGCTTATCTGGAGTATATCTCTCCCCTCGATATCTTCTTTCTTCATTTTGTGGATTTTTACTCCTGTGCAACCTGATCTTCGCTTGAGATGAAATTGTGCTTATCTATTTCCTATACACTATGAAATAACAGAAGTCACTCTTTGAAGATGTACATATATTCTTACAACTCATACCATCTCAGAACATGCCATCTAACAATTTTTGCTTTATAGATCTGTCAATCACATCAAGTATCACAAATTAACAATGTTATGAAAAGGGTAGACTACTCACCATAAAGAAGACACTCTGAGTTGCAGACAGACACAACAAAAAGGCTTACACACTGAGCTTTTGGCCAAAACCTTTTTCAGGTAAGAAAGGAAAACACACACATTCACACAAGCAGGCACAACTCATGCACAAATGACCACTATCTCCAGCCACCTTCCCTACTTCAATCTTTGCATGCTCATTCCGTTTCATATTGTTTTGCAGTGTGATGCCTGAGTATTTAAATGATGTGACTGTGTCAAGCAGCACTACTAATGCTGTATTTGAACATTTTTCCTACTCATTTGAATTACATAAACTGTTGAATGTAATGAACAGAATAGGGACTGAGGGGAGAGATGGCATTATAATGAATATCTAGATAATTATTTGAATAGAATATAATAGAGGGAAACATTCCATGTGGGAAAAATATATCTAAAAACAAAGATGATGTGACTTACCGAACGAAAGTGCTGGCAGGTCGATAGACACACAAACAAACACAAACATACGCACAAAATTCTAGCTTTCGCAACCAACGGTTGCTTCGTCAGGAAAGAGGGAAGGAGAGGGAAAGACGAAAGGATGTGGGTTTTAAGGGAGAGAGTAAGGAGTCATTCCAATCCCGGGAGCGGAAAGACTTACTTTAGGGGGAAAAAAGGACAGGTATACACTCGCACACGCACCCATATCCAACCGCACATATACAGACACAAGCAGACATTTGTAAAGACTTTTTTCACCTTTATACACCAAATACAGAAAATAGAGCTACTGTAGCACTGTTTTTCCCATGATTTAAATACACATAGTTCACCTGTAGTGCTGCTCATGATGAAGGGTGGACTCAGGTTCATAATGAAATACAGTTTTATGATAGCCAAAGAAGTGGTGAAGACATCAGATGGTGAGTTTGGAATGAAGTTGTGGGAGAATAAGAGGATTTATTTTTTGATTTTGAATGGGCTTTGGAGGTGAAGCTGAAGTGAAATCACTACGAAATCGTTTGTCAAAAGCTATGGTGGAATTGATTACTTCTGAATTTTTTGCTTAAGTACACTACTGGCCATTAAAATTGCTACACCACACCACGAAGATGACGTGCTACAGACACGAAATTTAACCAACAGGAAGAAGATGTTGTGATATGCAAATGATTAGCTTTTCAGAGCATTCACACAAAGTTGGCACTGGTAGTGACAACTACAACGTGCTGACATACACAAACAGCATTTGACCGGCGTTGCCTAGTGAAATGTTGTTGCGATGCCTCATGTAAGGAGGAGAAATACGTACCATCACATTTCAGACTTTGATAAAGGTCGGATTGTAGCCTATTGCAATTGCGGTTTATCGTATCACGACATTGCTGCTCGCGTTGGACGAGATCCAATGACTGTTAGCAGAATATGGTATCGGTGGGTTCAGGAGGATAATACGGAATGCCGTGCTGGATCCCAATGGCCTCGTATAACTAGCAGTCGAGATGACAGGCATCTTATCCACATGGCTGTAACGGATCGTGCAGCCACGTCTTGATCCCTGAGTCAACTGATGCGGGCGTTTGCAAGACAACAAACATCTGCACGAACAGTTCAATGACGTTTGCAGCAGCATGGACTATCAGCTCAGAGACCATTGCTGCAGTTACCCTTGACACTGCATCACAGACAGGAGCGCCTGCGATGGCATACTCAATGACAAACCTGGGTGCACAAATGGCAAAACATCATTTTTTTGGATGAATCCAGGTTCTGTTTACAGCATCATAATGGTCACATCCGTGTTCGGCGACATTGCAGTGAACACACATTGGAAGCATGTATTCATCATCACCATATTGGCGTATCACCCGGCGTGATGGTATGGGGTGCCATTGGTTACACGTCTCGGTCACCTCTTGTTCGCATTGAGGGCACTTTGAACAGTGGACTTGACATTTCAGATGTGTTACGACCCGTGGCTCTACCCTTTATTCAATCCCTGTGAAACCCTACATTTCAGCAGGATAATGCACGACTGCATGTTGCAGGTCCTGTACGGGCCTTTCTGGATACAGAAAATGTTTGACTGCTGCCCTGGCCAGCACATTCTCCAGATCTCTCACCAATTGAAAACGTCTGGTCAATGGTGGCCGAGCAACTGGCTTGTCACAATATGCCAGTCACTACTCTTGATGAACTGTGGTCTCGTGTTGAAGCTGCATGGGCAGCTGTACCTGTACAAGCCATCCAAGGTTTGTTTGACTCAATGCCGAGGCGTATCAAGGCTGTTATTACGGCCAGAGGTGGTTGTTCTGGGTACTGATTTCTCAGGATCTATGCACCCAAATTGCGTGAAAATGTAATCACATGTCATTTCTAGTATAATATATTTGTCCAATGAATACCCATTTATCATCTGCATTTCTTCTTGATGTAGCAATTTTAATGGCCAATAGTGTAGATCATGATTTGAAAGTCTTACATCATTATTCTGAAATAAGCGCAATTTTCAGAACATGTAACACACTGCGAAGTTCTGATGTGTAGAACATATTTTTTTAGTAAACTGTACTGGAAAATCTTTCAATATCAAATAAATTTTCTGCTGAGACAGTCAGAAAAAAGATGGAAATATTTTGAACACAAAGCAACAGAAAGTACATTTGTTTTATAAATGACAAAGAACTTGAGCTATCAATGTGTTTGGATTTTAAAGTTAATTATTGTTCACAACACTTTTTACTCACACTTATAAATAAATTAATTTGAATAAATAACTTGATTTGTTATTTATGAATAACAAATAATAATTTTTATCTTTATTCATTGTTTGCCATTCTAATAAATTCTGCCCAAGTCTGATTGAGGGAGAACTGAAGAAAGATGAAAGTAATGAGGAGTAATGGAAATGAAATTAGTCAGAAATTGAGGGAAATGAGGTAAGTCAAAAACTGAACATCAAAATTGGTGAGCAAGATGTAGATGAAGTGAAGGAATTCTGCTACCTTGGAAGCAAAATGATGCATGACAGATGAAATAAGGAGGACATAAAAAGCAAACTAGAAAAGATGAAGAGGGAATTCTTGGCCAAAAGAAGTCTACTAGTATCAAATATTGGCCTTAATTTGAGGAAGAAAATTCTGAGATTGTATGTTTAGAGCACAGCATTGTAGGGAAGTGAATCATGGACCATGAGAAAATCAGAAAAGAAAAGAATTGAAGGGCTGAAATGTGGTGCTATAGAAGGATGTTGAAAATTAAATGAACTGAGAAGATAAAAAATGAGGATGTTCTGTGCAGAATCAGCAAGGAAAGGAACAAACGGAGAACACTGACAAGATGAAGGGACAGGGTGATAGGGCATACGTTAATACATCATGTAATAACTTCCATAGTTCTAAAGCAGGGTTTATACATGGCCAAGGAAAAAAAATTCCCTGATTTTGCCTGGTTAAAAACACACTTTCTCCCAGATGAAAATACACTTTTTCCATGATGAGTGACAGTACACTTTTCCTCGTAACTGTAAAACTTATCAATCCATTGAATTGTTGTGGTTTTATACTTCGGTGTAGATTTTACCGGCACTTTAGAAATCAAAACTCAGGGAGAAAAACATGTTTGGACAGATGTCTGATGTGCAGCAAGATGTACACTGCATGTTTTTGTATTACAAAAGTATAAATTTGAATTCCACTAAACACCGCATGTTAGTCTCCGAGGCATTGAAATCGAAATTGTGATGCACTTTTGTCATCCTGTCACAGCTCATGTCACGTGATCTTGCCATCTGATAACAACGGATATTCAGAGCATAGGACATGTGATTTAGTCAGCCAATAGCAACATCACTGTTAAATAGTGTGAACACACAAATAGGAAAAGTTAATGGTTTAAATTAATATACACAGTGTTGCCACAAGAAAAGAAAAAAAGCTTTCACATATAATACTGGTCTCAAAGATTAATAAGCTGCAAGAGAAGCTAAGCTTTCAAATGTAATGTTGATGTTTTTTGCACATATTACACTTTTAAGACACATCACACACATGTGCCAGTAAAATTTTTAATGACAACATAAATGTCTGATCTTCTGGGTTTGAAATTATTCTAAATGGTCATCCTCAAAGAGTTGATTTTTAAATGAGAGTCAAATGCTCTGTGATTTAAGAAATTCATCATACATTCTCTCATGTAGTTCATCTTGAGTAAAAGGAAATTCACTTTGAAAGTAATACTTTTCAAACAACCATTATTTTCCGACTTGTTAGAAATAGGTTCGTTTCAGTAGTTGCCAGAGAGTGTCTGATAACAGGAGTCACCGCACTTGCACAGCTACGATGAAGCAGGAAGTCTGTATGTCCATACATGCAAAACATTAAAAGATCTTACATTATGTCATAAAAGAAACAAGACATTAGAGAATACTCCAAGAGCATCAGAATTTCATGAACCATATTAAATGCATAATTTGGCTTAAGTACATATTCAAATGTCCAGATTTGGATGCACATTTTCTTGGAGTACCAGTACTGTATTATCTCATGTTTGTGGCATAATGCCATATGTGCTAAAAGATGAAAATGTGCACTTGAAATGCAGCAAACAGATGAAACTAGCCAATAGTGTGGAATTAAACACTTTGTTATAAATAAATTGACTGCCTCAGTGGAAAAGATTAATAAAAGCCAAATTTCTCTAGCAAACCAACAAAAATACCTTCATTGTTCTGCAAGGCAATTAATGCTTGACTGTCAGAAAGTTGGAAATAAAATAAAATCTGAAATTAATAACATATTTTAGCCTTCTGTAATTATGTGAATGTATTTTAATTCACTTGATGGCTCCCAGCCACAGAAATCCGTTTTGTTTTCATTTGACATGAGAGCAATAAACAAAGGGAAACAGCAAATTCATTAAATGCAGACTATTCAGAAAGATGTGTGCTACAAAATAAACATATTTTTGAAAAGTAAATTTTTAAAATTTTTGACGTCATACCTCAAACGCTTGAAGGAGGGGGAGCGGGAGGGCGCCACTACCTAGTATTGGCCCATATCGGAAATATCATAGATCCAGGGCTGATGCACAGAGCAGTCTGAGTGGAGACTACCCACTTCCCCACTAGAACTCAGACTGCTTTGTGCATCAGCCCCAGATCTGTGCTATTTCTGAACTGGGCCAATTCTTGGTAGTGGTGCCCTCCCGCTCCCCCTCCTTCGAGCATTTGAGGTCCAACGCCAAAAATTTTAAAAATTTACTTTTCAAAAATATGTTTATTTTGTAGCACACATCTTTCTGAAGAGTCTGATACATTGTCATATGTGTTCAATGTGGTTTGGTCTTAAGTGTGACAAAGTACAGTGCCATGCTTCTTCACGCAGCATTCTTCTATCGCATCTTATTATATTTTGCTCTGTGGAATTCAAACATGTAATATTTTGTAATGGGCACCATAAACTATATTCAGGACAGTGGAAATTAAAATGTCCCATTTCCTGCTCCCAGTTGGCCAGTTTGACATCCTGCCCATTATAAAAAAAAATGTCGCAGTTAATATTGGACAGGATTATCAGGATTATTTGTAACGGGGAGAACAAGAACTCTTCAGAAATTTTGCACTCTTTATTGCCTATTAGCTAATAACTTGCTGTTTTGTATGACATAAAATTAAATATAGGATACATAAAACCAGTAGAGACAAGCAAGACAGTACACATTTCGTCAATCCTAAAGTCCTAGCATTTTTCTGTCTCTAATCTTGCTACAGCTTTACATGGCATGCTTTCCTTTCTGGGAAAGAATCTATTACCTCATAAAAGTCTGTCAAACGTTTTGCTACATGAAAAAACGAAATGTATTATGTCACTGTCTGCTAGATAAAATGAAATAGGCCTGCCTAATATTGCTTTAGTTGTAACATACACCAAATAAATGAGACTGTTTTGGCACAAATGGTCATTTTTGTACCACAACAGAATATAATTCACGAAGTACCAATATCAAGTGGCTATTTGGCCTATAACAAGCAAAAAGTTTTATGTTAGGAAATAGCTTCACATTTCATTCATATGCTCCAGCTTCTGAAGCATGAAATTGAAAAGTAGTAGTACGAAATTATTCTATAAATTTGGAATCATCCTATTCTTCCATAATTTGTGTGATGTCCCTGTTTATTTTCCTTCCTCATTCTAACAAACAATGTTGTCACCTCTAATACTGTAACTATTCCTGCCAGCACCAAAACATTTCCTCCTCCCACAATCACCGGTTTAGTTATCCTATGTTTTTTTCTCTGGTGAGGGGTTATTACATGTTCACACAACATGTTTTCCACACTACTCCCAGAAAAGAACTTAGCAGCTGCTAGCCAGCAACTGTACAACTGGTCCTTACTAGTGTAACGGTCTGGCCAAAAGTTTTGTCAAAACTTTGTTTTCTTGGGTACACCGAGAAGATAATACGTAACCTTTGTTACCTGTTATTCCTGGTAGTCATTTATTTCCACTCTGGTAGTATGAATGTATGGATTTTGCTAATATTATAACAACACAGATCATTTGCAAACCCAGTCAACCACATAAACAGCGACTGGCATTGACCTGTTCAGATTTATTCTGCTCAGTTGGTATAACCCCATCCCCTTTTCTGCAGGAAAGTTTATTTATAGATGTGACAAGGATTCCCCTGATAGAGAGGTATCACATACACTATGCACACATTCAAAAATCAACTGATGATTCATTCAGCAATCAACTTCGAATTCGTTCAAAAATCAATAGGGATGCGTTTCAAAATCATATGAGTAATCGATAGACCAACATGTGCTGGATGCTAGGCACTTTGTGAAACAAGGTCTTTTTCATCAAGAATATGAATTTAGCACCCCCCTACCCCCGAGAAACGCCACCCAGGACAGATAAACTGGTTTGCTCCGCGCTCCTAGATCCGGGCCTGTTGCACATGCGCGTGAATCTGGCAGCTTAGGTGTGCCAGCAAAATTTTTCTGGGTAGCATCTGGCTTGCTTGCTGCTATTGCCTATAAAGCTAACTGCCACACTTCTGTAGCCAGAAACAGGAGAAGGTACTAATCATATGTGACTCAACTGGGCATGCCCATGAGCTGGCTTGTAACAGCTCAAATGAATCTAATGTAAGCCGTTGTTGTCACACTCATCGGAGGCAATTTCTTCTTATGAAGCATTGCATAGTCTTCTTAAAGCCTTTGACACATTTTGCTGTTGCCTGATGCTTGTATGAGCACTGTGTTTTGTTGTTGTATGTAGCACATTTCCTTTGCATCTTACGTTTTACTTTTGTTTTCTTTTTCTCTCGTTCGTGTTTTATTGCTGCAGTATTATTCTGCAGTACCAAGATACAGTGTATCATTTGTTAGAGTATTGGTTCTTAACAGTCAAAGTTACAAAAATTTAACTGAAAACTAAAACAATTATAAAAAATTCCCTTGATATTCCTGGTTTTCTCCCGAATGAAAAAATTCCCAGGTTTTTCCTGGATCTCCCAGTTGTCCCGGGTTGTATACAGCCTGTAAAGAGGACAGTAGAGGGTAAAAACTGTAGGCGAAGATAGAGATTGGAACGTAGGTCAAGTGCTTCTCTGAAATGAAGAGGGCCCCCCCCCCTCCCCCCACCTCATCCTTGAACACATGCCTTTTTATTAAAAAAAAGAAAAAGAAAAGAAACAATGGCAGGTAATTTTGCAGATCACTTTTACTACCTTCTTGTAAACAGGTGTGGCCTGTGCTTCCTTCTAATATGTAACCTTGTTCAGTTCTAATGATTTTTATGTATTTCTCAAGGCCATCAACACCAGTATTTATATCATTTAGTTTTACAGTGGTGCAAGAAAGAGACTAGGGCATTATTTCTGTAAAAGCTGAAACTGACAACAGGAACCATTAAGGAATAAATGTACTGTGAAGGAAGTGTAAGAATTCCAAGATACATGAAGAGTTATCTGTAACATGCACAGCAATCCACTTCACACAGTATTTATTTATTTATTTACACGTCAAGTTCCATAGGATCAAATTGAGGAGCAAATCTCCAAGGTCATGGAACATGTCAGTACATGAAATTACAACATAAAAGTAATAACAGATAAAAGTAAATGTTCATGAACCTGAAAAAAGTCAGACCATAAGTTTAAGTAAACGCTATCAGTAATACAATAAGAATCAGCTTAATTTCTCAAGGAACTCCTTGACAGAATAGAAGGAGTGACCCATGAGAAAACTCTTCAGTTTTGATTTGAAAGCGCATGGATTACTGCTAAGATTTTTGAATTCGAGTGGCAGCTTATTGAAAATGGATGCAGCAGTATTCTGCACACCTTTTTGCACAAGAGTTAAGGAAGTCTGATCCATATACAGGTTTGATTTCTGCCGAGTATTAACCGAGTGAAAGCTGCTTATTCTTGGGAATAAACTAATATTGGTAACAAGAAATGACAATAAGGTATATACATACTGAGAGGCCAATGTCAAAATACCCAGACTCATGAACAGAGGTTGACAAGACGTTCATGAACGCACACCACTTATTGCCCGAATCGCCCGTTTCTGAGCCAAAAATATCCTTGTAGAATGGGAAGAGTTACCCCAAAATATAATACCATATGACATAAGCAAATGAAAATAAACAAAGTAGGCTAATTTTCGTGTCAAAGTACCGCTCACCTTTGATACCATTCGAATAGTAAAAATGGCAGCATTAAGTCTGAACAAGATCCTGAATGTGGGCTTTCCACAACATCTTACAATCTATCTGAACACCTAGAAATTTGAACTGTTCAGTTTTCTAATCATATGCCTGTTCTGTGAAATTAAAACGTTAGGTTTTGTTGAATTGTGTGTTAGAAACTGTAAAAACTGAGTCTTACTGTGCTTTAACATTAGTTTATTTTCTACAAGCCATGAACTGAGGTCATGTACTGCACTATTTGAAACTGAGCCAATGTTGCACACAGCATCCTTTACTATCAAGCTAGTGTCAGCAGCAAACAGAAATATTTTAGCGTTACCCATACTACTAGAGGGCATATCATTTATATAAATAAGGAACAGGAGCGGCCCCAGCACTAATCCCTGGGGCACCCCCCACTTGACAGTACCCCACTCAGATCCCACCTCACAGCCATTATCAACACTGTGAATAATGACCTTTTTGCTGCCTGTTGCTAAAGTAAGAGGCGAACCAATTGTGAGCAACTCCCCGTATTCCGTAATGGTCCAACTTCTAGAGCAATATTTTGTGATCAACACAATCAAATGCCTTAGTTAAATCAAAAAATATGCCAAGCATTCGAAACTTTTTGTTTAGCCCATCCAGTATCTCACAGAGAAAAGAGAATATAGCATTTTCAGTTATTAAATGACTTCTAAAGCTGAACTGTACATTTGATAGCAGATCGTATGATATAAAATGATCAATTATTCTTACATACACAGCCTTTTCAATAACTTTTGCAAATACTGATGGCATAGAAATAGGTCTAAAATTATCTACATTATCCCTTTCTCCCTTCTTATAAAGCGGCTTTACTACTGAGTACTTTAATCGCTCAGGAAAGTACCATTCCTAAAGGAAAAATTACAAATATGGCTAAATACAGGGTTAACATGTGCAGCACAGTACTTTAATATTCTGCTAGACACTCCATCATAACCATGAGAGTCCTTAGTCTTCAGTGATTTAATTATTGACTCAATCTTCCTCTTGTCTGTATCACAGAGGAGTATTTCAGACATCAATCTCGGAAAGGCATTTGCCAAGAAAGTTAAATGATTTCCTGTAGAAACTAAATTTTATCTAATTCACCAGCAATGCTCAATAAATGGTTGTTAAATACCGGAGATATATGTGATTTATCAGTAACAGAAATATTTTTACTGCGAACTGACTTTATATCGTCGACCTTGTGCTGCTGACCAGACACTTCCTTCACAACTGACCATATGGTTTTAATTTTATCCTGTGAATTAGCTATTCGATTTGCATACCACATACTCTTTGCCTTCCTAATAACATTTTAAGCACCTTACAATACTGTTTTTAATGGGCTACTGTAGCTTGATTGTGACTACTTCTAACATTTTGATATAATTCCCACTTTGTTCTACATGATATCCTTATCCCACTAGTCAGCCACACAGGCTGCCCATTACTGCTAGTACCCTTTTTAGAATGTTCTAATGGAAATCAACTCTCAAAGAGCACGAGAAATGTGTTATGGAAAGCATTGTATTTATCATCTATGTTATTGGCTCTATAAACATCCTGCCACTCTTGTTCCTTAACAAGTTTTAAAAAACTCTCAACTGCTGTTGGATTAACTTTCCTACATAGTTTGTGATTAAATATGACATTGGTTTGAGTACAAAAACCTTTTAGTGTTAAAATTTGTGCATCATGGTCTGAAAGGCCATTCATGCTTTTACTAACAGAATGCGCATCTAGTAATGAAGTATGAATAAAAATATTGTCTATGACTGTGCTACTGCTCCCATGCACCCTAGTCAGAAAAAACACAGTTTGCATCAGATCATATGAATTTAGGAGATCTACCAACATCCTTTTTCTTGCACAATCATATACAAAATTAATATTGAAGTCACCACATATAACTACTTTCTGGTACTTCCTACAAAGTGAATCAAGAACCCTCTTTAGCTTGAGCAGAAATGCTCTGAAGTCATAGTTAAGGGACCTATAAATAACAACAATTAGAAGTTTAGTTTCACTAAATTCAACTAACACTGCACAACTTTCAAATATCTGTTCAGTGCAATGTCGTGATATGTCTGTGTACTCAAATGGAATACTGTTTTTTACGTACAGAGCCACTCTCCCACCCCACAAGGAACTCCTTGAGAAACAGCCAGCTAGTCTGTAGCCTGGTAAAGGAAGCCTCTGAATTATCATATTATTTTAAGGGGTGCTCTGATATACCAATAATTTCAGAGTCAACATCTATTAGCAGTTCACTAACTTTATCTCTAATACCTCTTATATTTTGATGAAATATGCTAATTTCTTCTCTACTTGGAAACATTACATCCTCTGGAGGTGAGCCCATTGTTAGAGGGACTTCGTTTAAGCAGGTATACCTATTAGCTGACTTCAATCTAAAATAGGTGCAGCTCTAACACCAACTACTACTGTTTTATTTGGCTCAAAAAATGGTTCAAATGGCTCTGAGCACTATGGGACTCAACTGCTGAGGTCATTAGTCCCCTAGAACTTAGAACTAGTTAAACCTAACTAACCTAAGGACATCACAAACATCCATGCCCGAGGCAGGATTCGAACCTGCGACCGTAGCGGTCTCGCGGTTCCAGACTGCAGCGCCTTTAACCGCACGGCCACTTCGGCCGGCTGTTTTATTTGCTGAATACATACTTTACTAATTTAAGTGCATTGTCCCAGATGCTAATTCTGTAAGACATCAAGAAGTGAAAAGAAGCCAACACCCTTGTCTTTGAGTCAACACAGTGCACAATTATTTTAAGTGCAAAACAAACACGTTTGGCTTTCAAGAAGTAAATTGTGAAGCATTCAACAACTGATGTAGCAACATATTATCAAAAGATCTTTCACATAAGCCATAGTTATTCTGATGATATTTAAATGTGGTTAGTGGCACCAAAGTTAGTGTTGATACACACATGGATGAGACAGGAAGTGTAGTTGAGGTTAGCAAAGTAAAAGCATAAATGATGAAGTTCTTTCTCAGATGTTCCTTTGCATAGAAAAATCTATAAGTATTACACAATTTAATTCTAACTTCACTGAAAATATGAATGAAATAGGTCTTAGTGTCTGTGGTGTTCAGGGACAACTGAAATTGTAAAAACTGCACAAAGCTCCAGGCGCCAGTGGAAACCCTGTAAGATTCTATACCACCAGTCCTCTGATTCTTTAAAGAACCAAACTCCCATGTATAAAATAGCTTCAGACACCTGATTGAAAATGAATTAATGTCCCACCACTGCTTAAATTTTGATTAATAATCAAAATTGGTGGCCGAAGGCTTCCGGCATAAGAAGTTACCCCGGCATAAGAAGTCACCTTCATTCTGACAACTGTCCTGTTACAGAGGGTGAAGGAGTAGGCAGAGGCTCAGGGCACTCTCTTGTCCTTGGGGTGGGAAACTGCTCCTAAAGATGGAAGAATCTGCAGTGATCAATGGCATGAGGTTACAGAAGGCAATAGAAACCACTGCATTAAAGACACATTATGTGAATCCACAGGACAAGAGGCCTGTAATTGAAAAAGTGTCATGATGATCTCTCCACTGACAAAAGATTCCAGAATGTTCCCCCTTCAGATCTCCAGAAGGGTACTGCCAAGGTGGAGGTGACCATGAGAAAAAGATTGAATAACTGACGAAAGGACAATGTTCTACAAGTGGGGTGAGGAATGTCAAAAGCTTGAATGTAGTAGGTAAGCTAGAAAATGTGAAAAGGGAAATGCAAAGGCTCAATCTAGATATAGTAGGGGTCAGTGAAGTGAAATGGACAGAAGATAAGGATTTCTGGTCAGATGAGTATAGTGTAATATCAACGGCAGCAGAAAATGGTATAACGGTAGTAGGATTTGTTATGAATAAGAAGGCAGGGCAGAGAATGTGTTACTGTGAACAGTTCAATGATAGGGTTTTTTATCAGAATCAACAGCAAACTGACAATGGCATTGATAGTTCAGGTATACATGCCAATGTCCCAAGTTGAAGATGAGATAGAGAAAGTATATGAAGATATTGAAAGGGCAATACAGTATCTGAAGGGAGACAAAAATCTAATAGTCATGGGGGAATGGAATGCAGTTGTAGGGGAAGGAGTAGAAGAAAAGGTTACAGGAGAATAAGGGCTTGGGACAAAGAATGAGAGAGGAAAAAAAATGAGTTCTGTAATAAATTTCAGCTAGTAATAGCGAATACTCTGTTCAGGAACAACAAAAGGAGGAGCTATACTTGGAAAAGGCCAGGTGATATGGAAAGATTTCAGTTATGTTACACCATGGTCAGACAGAGATTCTGAAATCAGATACTGGATTGTAAGACATACTCAGGAGCAGATATACACTCAGAGCACAATGTAATAGTGATGAAGAGTAGGCTGAAGTTTAAGAGATTAGTCAGGAAGGATCAGTATGCAAAGAAGTAGAATACAGAAGTACTAAGGAATGATGAGATACTCTTGAATTTCTCTAAGGCTATAGATGCAACAATAAAGAATGGTTCAGTAGGCAGTACAGTTGAAGAAAAATGGACATCTCTAAAATGGGCAATGACAGAAGTTGGGAAGAAAATCATAGGTACAAGGACGGTACCTGTGAAGAAAGTATGGGAAACAGAAGAAACACTTCACTTAATCAATGAAAGAAGAAAGAGGAACAGCAAATTCAGGAATACAGAAATACAAGTCAATGCAGAATGAAATAAATAGGAAGTGCAGGGGAGCTAAGATGAAATGGCTGCATGAGAACTGTGAAGAAATAAATGACTGTTGGAAGGACTGACTCAGCATATAGGAAAGTTAAAACAGCCTTCAGTGAATTTAAAAGTGAGGGTGTTGACATTAAAGGTGCAATGGGAATTCCACTGTTAATTGCAGAGGAGAGTGGATAGGTGGAAAAAGTACACTGAAGGCCTCTATGAGGGAGAAGACTTGTCTGACGTCATAGAAGAAGAAACAGGAGTCGATTTAGAAGAGATGGGGGATCCAATAATAGAACCAGAATTTATAAGAGCTTTGCAGGACTTAAAATCAAATAAGGCAGAAGGGATAGATAACATTCCATCAGAATTCCTAAAATCATTGGAAGAATTAGCAATAAAATGACTACTCATGTTGGTGTGTAAAATGTATGAGTGTAGCGACATACCATTTGACTTTCAGAATAATATGATCCACGTAATTCTGAAGCCTACAAGAACTGTCAAGTGTGAGAATCATCACAAAATTAGCTGAAAAGTTCATGCATCCAAGTTGCTGACAAGAATAATGTACAGAAGAATGGAAAAGAAAACGGAGGATGTGTTAGGTGACAATCAGTTTAGCCTTAGGAAAAGCAAAAGCATCAGAGAAGCAATTCTGATATTGCAGTTGATAATGGAAGCAAGACTACAGAAAAATCGAGACACATTTATAGGGTCCGTCAACCTGGGAAAAGCCTTCAACAATTTAAAATGGTTCAGGATGTACAAAATTCTAAGAAAAATAGGAGTAAGCTATAGGCAGAGGCAGATAATATACAATACGTACCAAAGCCGAGAGGGAATAATAAGAGTGGATGACCAAGCATGAAGTGCTCAGGTTATAAAGGGTGTAAGACAGGGATGTAGTCTTTCACCCCTACTGTTCGATCTGTATATTTATGAAACAATGATGGAAATAAAAGCGAGATTCAGGAGTGTGGCTAAAATTCAAGGTGAAAGGATATCAATGATATGATTCACTGATGACATTGTTATCCTGAGTGAAACTGAAGAAGAATTACATGATCTGCTGAATGGGAACAGTCTAATGAGTACAGAATATGGACTGAGAGCAAATCAGAGAAAGACAAAAGTAATGAGAAATACCAGAAATGAGAACAGGGAGAAACTTAACATCAGGATTGATGGCCATGAAGTAGAAGTTAAGGAATTCTACTACCTAGGCAGCAAAATAACCAACACTGCCAAAAAGGGCATTCCTGGCGAGGAGAAGTCTACTAGTATCAAACATAGGCTTTAATTTGAGGAAGAAATTTCTGAGAATGTATGTTTGGAGCACAGCATTGTATGGTAGTAAAACATGGACTTTGGGAAAAATGGAACAGAAGAGATTGTATGGCAGTAAAACATGGACTTTGGGAAAAAAAGGAACAGAAGAGAATCAAAGCATTTGAGATGTAATTCTGCAGGAGAATGTTGAAAATTAGGTGGACTGATAAGTTAAGGAATGAGAAGGTTCTGCGCAGAATCAGAGAGGAAAGGAATATGTGGAAAACACTGACAACAAAGAAGGACAGGATGACAGGACATCTGTTAAGGCATCCGGGAATGACTTCCATGGTAATAAAGGGAGTGTTGAGGGGCAAAAACTGTAGAGGAAGACAGAGATTGAAATTCATTCAGCATATATTTGAGGACATAGGTTGCAAGTACTACTCTGAGATGAAGAGGTTGGTACAGAAGAGGAATTCATGGCAGACCACATCAAACCAGTCAGAAGACTGATGACTCAAAAAAAAAAAAAAGTGCCAAATCTTAGCTGTTATGCACATAAGTGACAAAAAAGTTTGGACAAGGTTTGGAAGTCGCTAGATGTTCTCACTGGATGAATATAGTTTAAGTAATTTGTGCTCATTTGAACTAAAAGCTAGTTTTTCATTAATCTTAATGTTTATGACATTATATCCCCTGAACTACGTACCATACAATGATATAATTTTGCAGGTACATTCAGTGATATATGTAGATACCATCTTCAAAGTACATTGCAAGTAGAGTTAGTAGTTGTGTTGTTGTGGTCTTCAGTCCAGAGACTGGTGTGATGCAGCTCTCCATGCTACTCTATCCTGTGCAAGCTGCTTCTTCATCTCCCAGTACCTACTGCAAACTACATCCTTTTGAATCTGCTTAGTGTATTCATCTCTTGGTCTCCCTCTACAATTTTTACCCTCCACGCTGCCCTCCAATACTAAATTGGTGATCCCTTGATGCGTCACAACATGTCCTACCAACCGATCCCTTCTTCTAGTCAAGTTGTGCCACAAACTTCTCTTCTCCCCAATTCTATTCAATACCTCCTCATTAGTTATGTGATCTACCCATCTAATCTTCAGCATTCTTCTGTAGCACCACATTTCGAAAGCTTCTATTCTCTTCTTGTCCAAACTATTTATCATCCATGTTTCACTTCCATACATGGCTACACTCCATACAAATACTTTCAGAAAAGTTAGTAGTAAAGAGCAGATAAAGTAAAATGTCATGCCCAATGTTGAAGTTTCACTGTCCACTATTTTAGGCAGACTCTAGTTTTTCACGCATCTAAATGTCTGTGACAACATATCTCCTGAAATTTTGTGTCACACAATCATATGATTTTGCAGGAACATTCAGTCGTGCATTTCGGATACTGTATGCATACTGTGTTGCAAATGGAGTGGTAACAATGAAGTAATAAGTTAAAACATAATGTCTGATGTTGCTGTAGTTTTACTGCATGAGCAGTGAAAATGTAGTTAGCAATAAACTTTTTTTATTTCGTCATTTGTTGTGGGGGTTGTTGGTGAGAGAATGATTCATAAAGGTTTGAATTATGTGCAAAATTTGGTGGAAGTCACTAAGTGCTCTCATTATCAGATGAGAATGAAAGTCCAGGTATTTGTGGACTATAAGTCAATGCTGCCCCAAGACAAATACATGGTTTCTAACTATAATATTTGTCTTATTGTGTTAAACTTTTAATATAAGGTTATACCTATTAATGAGTAGATTATTAAAGCATTTCAGATTTTAAATTTGGTCAATAATTATGTAGAACATTGAAAATCAGCTTTTTGTCACCCCTGGAAGCCATTAGATAGACATTAGATAGACTATGCTGTGACTGGTTCATGCTTCAGGATAGTCACTTAGTAATATTTGTGGCTATGTTAATCTCTCCTTTAGCCACAATATACCATAGAATGCATGAACAAAACCCCATGCCCAAGGATGGTAGAAAGCACAGATCACACTCATCTACAAGACGGGTAGCAGAAATCATGTAAAAAATCTGTTGTCCAATATCTGTGACATACATTTGTTGTAGAGTCTTAAAACATTTTCTGAGCTCAAATGTAATGAGATATCTGAGACAAATTAACCACCTCAGTGCCAACCATAATGGGTTTAGAGAATGATGAGCATGTGAAATGCAACTTGCACTGTTCTCACATGACATGCTGAAAGTCATGGATCAAGGGAGTGAGGTAGGTGCCGTATTTCTTGATTTCCAAAAAGAATTTGGCTTGGTACCATACCTACACTTATTATCAAAAGTATGATCATAAGTGGTATCAAGTGAAATTTGTGACTGAACTGATTATTACTTGGTAGATAGGACACAGCATGTTATCTGGATGAAAGTCATCAACAGATGTGAAAGTAACTTCAGGTGTGCCCCAGGAAAGGGTGTTTGAATCCTTGCTGTTCGTGTTGTTGGTGGCATTTTGCAGAGGCTGCAGTTATGTGCAAAGAACTACTCACAGTCTGTAAAAATCTGCAGAAATATTCATTCAGATCTGGAACAGATTTCAGAGTGCTTTAAAGATTGGCAACTTACGTTAATATTAAGAAGTGTAAAATTGTGCAATGGAGAAGAAGTAAAAACTTTGAGGTTCGCCGATGACATTGTAATTCTGTCAGAGACAGCAAAGGACTTGGAAGAGCAGTTGAACGGAATGGACAGTGTCTTGAAAGGAGGATATAAGATGAACATCAACAAAAGCAAAACGAGGATAGTGGAATGTAGTCAAATTAAATCGGGTGATGCTGAGGGGATTAGATTAGGAAATGAGACACTTAAAGTAGTAAAGGAGTTTTGCTATTTAGGGAGTAAAATAACTGATGATGGTCGAAGTAGAGAGGATATAAAATGTAGACTGGCAATGGCAAGGAAATCGTTTCTGAAGAAGAGAAATTTGTTAACATCGAGTATAGATTTAAATGTCAGGAAGTCGTTTCTGAAAGTATTTGTATGGAGTGTAGACATGTATGGAAGTGAAACATGGACAATAACCAGTTTGTACAAGAAGAGAATAGAAGCTTTTGAAATGTGGTGCTACAGAAGAATGCTGAAGATAAGGTGGGTAGATCACGTAACTAATGACGAGGTATTGAATAGGATTGGGGAGAAGAGAAGTTTGTGGCACAACTTGACTAGAAAAAGGTATTGGTTGGTAGGACATGTTTTGAGGCATCAAGGGATCACCAATTTAGCATTGGAGGGCAGCGTTGAGGGTAAAAATCGTAGAGGGAGACCAAGGGATGAATACACTAAGCAGATTCAGAAGGATGTAGGTTGCAGTAGGTACTGGGAGATGAAGAAGCTTGCACAGGATAGAGTAGCATGGAGAGCTGCATCAAACCAGTCTCAGGACTGAAGACCACAACAACAACAACAACAACAACAACAAAATTGTGCACTTTACACAACGAAACAAAATAGTTGTCTTTGGCTACAGTATCAATTAATCACATTTGAAGTAGGCCAACACATACCTGGGTAGATAATTTGTGGGGATATGAAATAGAAGGATTACATAGTCTGGTCATGGGTAAAGTGTGTGACACATTTCAGTTCATTGGAAGAATGCTAGGGACATTCATTTAGTCTACAAAGCAAGATGGTTATGGAACACTTCAGCAACCCATCATAGGATATTAGTTAAGTGTGTGTGACCTGAGCCAGGTAGAATCAACCATGGATATTGAATATACACAAAGATGACAGCTCAAATGGTCACATATTTGTTTGACCCATGTGAGAGCATCAAGGTGATGCTGAAAAAACTGAAATGGCAAGTGCTTGAATACAGATGTACACTCATGCTCATAAATTAAGGATAATGCTGATATATGGTGAAACAACACTCTGGTGGGCAGTTTCTAGGTTTCAATCAACTCGATGTATGACACTCATGCTCATAAATTAAGGATAATGCTGATATATGGTGAAACAACACTCTGGTGGGCAGTTTCTAGGTTTCAATCAACTCGATGTATGACCATGTAGAGCATTTGACCTGCGGTCGTCACACACTGGCACTGGCAGCAGTCCACATACGCAGAGGTGCATTGGTGCATGTCAGAGTACGGTGCAGGAGTAAGTGTTCAGACGTTTTCAGACGTGCTAACAGTGATTGTGTGTTGAAAATAGCTCAAAGAAAACATATTGATGATGTTATGAGGGGTAGAATACTAGGGCGACTGGAGTCTGGTCAAACACAGCAGGTCACAGTGTTCATATGCCACAAAGGGTGATCTCAAAATTATGGCAACGATTCCAGCAGGCAGGAAATGTGTCCAAGTGCTCCAGTATGGGACGTCCACAGTGTACAACACCACAAGAAGACCAATATCTCACTATCAGATCCCGCAGCCGGCCACGGAGTACTGCAGATAGCCTTGCTCGGGACCTTACCCCAGCAACTGGAACAGTTGTCTCCAGACACACAGTCTACAGATGACTGAACAGACATGGTTTATTCACCCGGAGACCTGCAAGGTGCATTCCACTGACCCCTGTCACAGGAGAGCCTGTAAAGCCTGGTGTCAAGAACACAGTACATGGTCATTGGAACAGTGGTTCCAGGTTATGTTCACGGACGAGTCCAGGTTTAGTCTGAACAGTGATTCTCACCGAGTTTTCATATGGCGTGAACCAGGAACCAGATACCAAACCCTTAATGTCCTTGAAGGGGACCTGTATGGAGGTCATGGTTTGATGGTGTGGGGTGGGATTATGATTGGTGCACGTACACCCCTGCATGGCTTTGACAGAGGAACTGTAACAGGTCAGGTGTTTTGGGATGTCATTTTGCACCAGTGTGTCCGCCTTTTTAGGGGTGCAGTGGGTTCCACCTTCCTCCTGATGGATGATAATGCACAGCCCCACCGAGCTGCCATCATGGAGGAGTGCCTTGAAACAGAAGATATCAGGCAAATGGAGTGGCCTGCCTGTTATCCAGACCTAAACCCCATCTAGCACATCAGGGTTGCTATCAGTCGACATATCGCTGCACGTCTTCACACCCTAGGACACTTCAGGAGCTCCGACAGGCACTGGTGCAAGAATGGGAGGCTGTACCCCAGCAGCTGCTCGACCACCTGATCCAGAGTATGCCAACCTGTTGTGCGGCCTGTGTACATGTGCATGGTATCATATCCAATATTGATGTCAGGGTACTTGCACAGGAAACAGTGGCATTTTGTAGCACATGTGGATTTCTCAACCAATCGCCAATATCGCAGACTTACAGGTCTGTGTGGTGTGTGTTCCCTGTGTGCCTATCCTATTAGCACCAGTTTTATGTAGTGCCACGTTGTGTGGCACCACATTCTGCAATTATCCTTAATTTATGAGTATGAGTGTAGATTATCCCATTGAAAGCCTGCTTACAACATTTCAGGATGAAACTTTAAGTGATGAATTTAGGAGTTTACTACAACTTCGTACATATCCCTCCCTTAGGGGTTACAAAGAAAATATTAATTTAACTCTCACAGAGCTGTTTAAGCAATCATTCTTCCTACACACCATATGTGAATGGAATGGGAGAACCCCTAATAACTGGTAGAATGGGAGGCACCTTCTGCAATGTACTCCATGCTGGAATGGCTGTAAATGTTCATGCTGAAATGAGTGAGCTTCTTAATTAGTTTATTTATTTGTTAACTCCATTTTAACTAGTGATGCAATTGGACTCTTAGGAGTTTAACGTATGGCATCCCATTAATTTTGTGACCATTAATGTGTAGCGCTAGTACTGAGAAGTCATTTTTGTTAGTTCAAAACTCCAAAGTATAAATTTTTGTAAGATTAAGACTGGAAATGAAGATATAATAAAAGAAAAGAAATTCAAGCAAAATGAGGAACAGAAAGAATGAGTGCAATATTATGGACAAAAATGTAGGATCTTAAAATAAAAGAAATTAAATTGAAGACACAACATAAAAACCTTTAAAATCACAAGAAAAAAGGTTCCAAGCAGAAAAAGAATGACAGAAAGAAAAATGAGAACAAATGAAAAAATGAATATGATGGTTAAAATGATGTAACAGAGCAATATAAGTAAAAATTACATTTAAACCAATAAACTGAATAAAAATAATGACCAAAGTTATTTCAATAAAGATTTAAGAAGTAAATGTTCCAAAGCACCTCATGAGATTTGAATCCACATCCTTTAACATGGGAGGACTGTATCTTAACCATTACACTGTGCAAGCAGTCTGTTAAATATTCCTCTTTCAAACTGTAAACAGTCTTGTAAAATTCCAAAATTTTTCAGTCTGTTAAATATTCCTCTTTCAAAGCTGTAAAGAATCATGCAAAATTCCAAATTTTTTTTTTTCATTGATTACTCACAGTCAAGAGCCCATCAGAGCCAATGGCTGCAGCATGTGATACCTTGGACCTTAACCTACATCACTGTATAGATGATTTAAAAAAGTCAACACCACAGCTGGGGCCTCTCCTTATAACTGTGGGTGTGGCCACTGTCATAATTGATCAGTCGTTTGCTTAGTCAAATCGTGGTAGGTTCTTTAATGACACAATTCCAGAAGTTAGACATAGGTGTAGAACCTTAGCAAGGTCATAATATATTCTGTATAATTCTGATGGGTAATGTCACGAGACTGCCAACTTTTTAAGCTGCTGCAATCTGCCAGTAGGTTTCCACTGAGCTGATTCCAGTATATGGATGACACTTTGTCAAATGGACATATGGAAGAGACAAGCTGAATGTCTTACTCATATGTTTCAATTCTATACACCAGAACATCAGTTTTACCAAGGAACTTGAGGTGGATGGACTGCTTCCCTTTCTGGATGTCCTGGTAAAAAGGATTAACAAAGATAGAACATTGGACCACAGTGTTTACTGCAAGAAGACCTTCTTCAACTTAACCTACACAGTACCACCAATTGGTGCAGAGGAACTGTGTGCTTAAAACATTGGTATATAGGGCTCACACCCTCTCCAGTCATGAAAGGCTATCAAGAACGTGAATATCTCAGTATGTTGTTTTGGAAAAATGGCTACACAGAGTGGCAAATTCAGAGAGTCCTAGACTCTACACTCACTGTACAGCCTGTGGAACCAGAAGACAAACCTCAGGAACTGCTAGTCAATCGTGATAGTGGCTACTTCCTTAGAAAGACCTCGGAACCTGCACTTAGTTTAATTAAGAAGAGAAAGAGAGATGGACATTGAGTATAGTAAGGCATTAGAAAACAGTAACAAAGGAAAACAGCTCTGGGTTAAGGGATGGAAGAAAAGTTGTCAGGCAGAATCGAACAATGGAAAGTCCAGAGTTGGATGTAACAGTATTATGAAAGGACAGTTGCTACTCACCATATAGCAGAGTTGCTGGGTCACAGATAAATACAACATAAAGACTGTCAGAAAGAGAGCTTTCAGTCAAGAAGGCCTTCATCAAATATAGACAACATACACAGATGCAGTCCGGCCTCAGCAGCCAGGGACTATGATCTTGTGTTGTTGGCCGAAAGCTCACTCTCTAACAGCCTTTTTGTAGTGCCTATCTGTGACTCAGTATCTCCCCTATTTGGTGAGTAGCAACATCCTTTCCATAATATTGTCACATTCCATCTTGGATTTTCCATTTTTTAAGAAGAGTAAGGAGATATCCTACAAAAAATGACTTTGTGTGGCAGATGGAGCAACAGCAGGGGTGCCAACACAAACAATCTGGGATGCAAACCAAGGATGGAGCAATATGTCAGCAGGAGGAGGGGGTAGGAAATGCCGGGCATTGATGGCAGACAAAGCAGCAGGTTGGAGGGAGGCAGGGAAGAGATAAAGGGTCTTGCTGACCCCCAAGTAGTCAGTTCATCTGCGCACCTGATGATGACAGTGAGGTCACTTGTCAAAATATTGTGCCCATCGGACACTGATATATAAGCAGTGTATCAGTACTAATCAATCAGGGACAGTTTTATTCTCTGAAGATAACACTCCATGATTTAAACTAAAAGAAATTATTGTGATTTTCCAGAATGATTAGAAATTACTGGTGGGAGTATGCATTTGTACACAAACAATCAAAAAAGTCTAACAAATTCACCAATTTGTAAATTATAAATAAAATATTGTATCAATACATAAAATAATAAATACATGCAATCTCTCCAAATAAATTAATTTTTAAATTTACAAATGGGTATATTTCAGCTCGATTTATGTAAATCAAATGCCACATAGATTAAATTGTGTGATTGAAATTTGTTGTAAAGTTAAGAATGTGAATTATTCAAATTGAGATGTAATAATATTTATGTATTAAATCTACAACTGCACATATTGCAACTCATCCATGGGGTGTGAAATAGCAGTTCACATGTAATGTGTTCTCTGCTCTTCAACTAGTTGAGAAATTGGCAATTGAGGATGTTAAGCATCTTGACACAATTGCACATGGAACATGTTTGGGTTCAGAGATTGTATACCCATTCACAGATTGATTTTAGTGTCATGAATCTGGTTTAGAGCACATTATTTTGCAGTAGTTGTACTTGTAGTTTTGACCATACAGTTCTGTGACAGAGCACACTGAACAGCTTTTATGTATTTGTTGCATTCTTGTGCAGAACAGCATAATTTTTATTTGCCTGGAGCAATGTGTCATGATTAGTTCCAAACTCCACAGGTAGAGTAGTTATCATGTCATTACTGATTTTAATAAAGATAGCTGTTCCATTCGAGTATAACAAAACAGACAACTCAGCACATTTTGAAATATTGTTAGTATGATTTTCTGCTATTTTTCAGATGCTGTAAATACTACTTTGGCACTCTACTTAATTTCAAAATTTGCCATTTCTGCCTCATTTTTAATAATATATCCATTTGCTGGTGAGCTTTATCCAACACAGCTAAGAGGCATAGGGATTGGTACATCAGCATACATTGGTGGACTTGGGCTAATCATTATCCCTTTCATCACTTATCTGGTGAGTAGTAGTCTATAATTAGAAAAAAATTGTGTGCAATGCAGGCTTTAAATTTATGCTGAACATGCATGTTTTTAAACAGCTAGGCTTTAAATTTATGCTCAACATGCATGTTTTTAAACAGCTGAGATGTGAATGAGGTGTTTCTTCTTTTATTTTCACTTGTACCCTACATTGTGCTGGCTGGACAAACAATTATTTAGATTCTACCAGAACGTTCCTACTATACATAATATGACTGTTACATTACTTAAATTTCTAGATTTTCCTAAAGATCTATCATCTTCTATAGCCTATAAATCTATTTCAACTTTTTAAGGCATTCCTACTCTGCCTGTTATACAGATGCCTCTTCTTTACTCTTCTTCTTGTTTCTTGTTTATCCCGGCTTCGTGAGATTTCTTGTGAAGAGACACGATACAACACGTTCAGTAGTGGCATGTGACAATCAATGAAGTTGCACAACAGTTAGTAATTTAACTTTTGAAACTGCTGGTTTATTGGCATTTTTGGAAATAAAATCACTCTCATACTCTCATGTGCTCAGCAAATTTCGTATAACAATTTGTATGTGTAATGGGACTTATTATGTCACAAATCATTCTAATGAATTAATTAATCTGCATTACAGTGTTGCTAAGCAATGTGATCAACAAGGTGATATGTGTCTCAATTAAAACAGAACCTCGATATTTTGAATAAACTTTCTGTTCTTTTTTGTCAAAATCAGCACTTGTATCAAAATTAATTTCCAACTTCATGCATTAAGTCCAAGCATTTGCAACTATTGTATGCAGTTCACCGGAGAGCTCAATCACGCACTAGCTTGTAACGTATTTCAAATCAAGCGCACAGGTTTCAGTTTTCCCTAATGGGCTAAACGACTCTATTGTAATAATGTGATGTGTCTATCTCATGTAAAGTCTAAATGAAACTGGATTTGTCTCCATTTGGGTCAAAATAAAAAAAAAATAAAATTCATCATGCAGGTTAGCGAACTGTACATGCGCACTTTTAGCACTCTAAGTGATAACTCGTCTCAGAGTAAAAGCTGCACATAAATTCACCCTTTTTCATGCACACAAAATTCAAAACACCTTTATATTAAACTGATAAATTATGGCCTGCAATTAACATTTCTTATTCTGAATAAACTTCAAGAACTTGTATTTCATAATCAATAAAATTTTATCACCTGAAAGAAACTATTAGTTTGCTAAAATGGATTCAGATTACAGTCAACTCTTGTCTAGATGATGACATCACTAATCGATACTTGCTTGGAATGAATGAAATACCTGTACTGAAAAATACTGTGCATTGAGTAATTTACTGACTTTTATAACAAATTTGATACCCCTTGCATTGCTACACTGTTACTGGAGTTTCAGTTTAACTACATTTATATATCACTATTATGTTGACAGTATTATTAAAAGGATAGACTGCTACTCACCATGTAGAGGAGGCTTTGAGTTGCAGGCAGACACAATAAAGAGACCGTTAAACATGTAAGCTTTCAGACAAAAACTGCTTCTTCTGAAATATAAAACACACACACACTCTCATGGCTTGTCTCCAGCCACCAGAGCCCAACTGAGTTGGGCCCCCGCACCTGGAGATAGTAGCCATTTGTGTATGAATTGTGCTTGTGTGTAAGAGTGTGTTCTATTAGGGAAGAAGAATTTTTTGTCCAAAAGTTTAAATGTTTAGCAGTCTTTTTATTGTACCCATCTGCAACCCAGAGCCTCCTGTATGAAATGAATATCAGTCTAACAATTTCTTAAAGTGGTTGTTATTCCATGCTGCACTCTTCACTATTATGCCACATAGATTACAGGGTCTGCTACTGAAACTTTCGAGTGGGAAGAATGTGCATTACCACTTATATAAGACTTTCAATATCTTCTCTTCATTTCTTCCACAGGTAATGTATAAGGTGTGTACTGTGTTGAAAATGGAACAAAATTTTTTAGAGGAGTTGTTTGAACACAATTTATACATAAATACTTATGATTAAAGTCAATTATATTTCATTTGTTATTTATTTTCATTCAGCTCGATCTCATTGTCAATCAAGCAAGGTCATAAAACATATCACAATCCATCAAGAACTTCTAAATGAAAATTGTAATAATAACAAATTGAAACTCCAGTATAAAAATAACAATGAAAATGGTGATAGTGGCAGTTGTGATTGATGACAACATTAAACTCGCAGCACAATAATTTGATTTATTTATGGAAATCTTAATTATGGGCAAAGAAACAGGACAGTTGTTGGCCATGGTTTCTTAATGGGATCCTACCCAGCACCGACATGTAATTATTTGAAAAACAAATGGGAATGCCAAATCTGTATACCTGAATCATGTAAATAAATATGAATAATTTTCTGTACAATTAAATCCATTTTAGTGAATTACAATTATCTAACGCAATCAAGTAGAGATGAAATACTCATACGCTGATGAGTCAAAACATGATGACCATTGCCCACCATTATATTGAATGCCACCTGATGATGTTGCTGGCAGATGATATGGTAAAGAAGGTATATAAGTGAAGCAAAGGTGAGTGGAGAATCACTGTAGTGCCAATATGGGCTGCAAATGGATAAATCCACTGACAACACAACATTGACAAACGACAGATTCTAATGGCCTGGTGCCAAGGAGTAAGCACCACAGAAATGGTGAAGCTAGTCAGATTTTTGTGTGCTACTGTTGTGAACATCTATGGCAAGTGGCTGAAGAACACTGAAACCAAAGATAGGTGACAAGGTGTTGGCCATCCACACCTCATTGCACAACATCTAGGTCAGAGGCTTGTAGACTCTGTAAAGCAGGACAAGTGGTGGTGATCTGTGGCAAACTTTAAGACAGAACACATTGCTGGTGCAGGCACAAGTGTTTTGGGGAAAGCTGTTAAGTGCACATTGTTGAACATGGAGCAGCACAGCAGACAACCACTACAGAGGCAAACAAAAGTATTCAGACACAGATCTAACAGTCAATTGTGACTGATGCATATACAGAATGCATACCTGAGTATGTGCCAGAATGCAGGGAATATTTTGAAAGACATCAACTATGCAAATGTCACCGACCCTCTACCTGGAACGATTAGTTCTGTGTTACCATCACAGGCCTGTGTTTCACTTGGGACAAAAGTAATCAGACACTGCCCCACTTGACAAATTAACTGCAGTCTGAAGGCACAACTTGCGGGCAGTAAGCAGTCAGTGTACACAAGGCAGCTGTCTCATACTACAGGAAAGCACAGGCCTTGCCAAAAAAGACCAATGTAGCACCAAGCTCCGTAGAGGTAGGGAAATGACAGTGGAAGAGTGAAGGCTTATTGTGGAGCTGCATAGTGAGAGAAAATCACACGCAGAAATAGGTAAGGTCGTCAACCAAAGCCAAAAAACTATATTTTGTATTGTCCAGAAATGGAAAGAAGAAAAAACTCCTGTAAGTCGCCCACAATAGGGGTGTCCTCAGAAACTCACAAACAGAGACCAGAGGAAGGTAGTTTGAATGGTGAAAAGTGACCTGTGGACAATGGCCCCTGCTGTAGCTGTAGAACTGGCAGAAGGCATCGGTACCGAAGTTAGTGTTAGTGCACAGATGCCTGAACAGTGCTGGGTATAAGGCCAGAGTGTCAAGGTGCAAACTGTTCATCAGTAAGTGTAATGCAAAAAAGGAGATGGTTTTTGCAGAAGAATTTGTCGGCAAGGATGTGACCTTCTGGGACCAGATTCCGTGGAGTGATGAATGTAAATTTACTTTGAGCCACGTGGATGGCCACAGTTTAGTGTGGCATCGAGAAAACACAAAGTGGGAGCCCAAAAACATGCAAGAAACCATCAAACATGGAGGTGGCAGTTTGATGGTGTGGGGATGCATGTCTTCCAGAGGTGTTGGCGAGCTTGTCTTTATTGAAGGCACCGTGGACAAATTTGCCTATCTCGATATACTCCAACAAAGTCTGACGAAAAGTGTGCGAAGTTGGATCTTGGAGGTGACTTTATTTCCAACAAGACAATGATCCTAAACATACAGCAGAAATTGTCAAACTGTGGGTACTATACAACATGCCTCATTGCCTCCTTATCCCACCAAAGTCTCTGGACCTCAATCCCATCGAAAACATCTGGAATGAACTGAAAATGACACTACAGAAATGACATGTGAGCAGTTTGACACATTTGTGAGCATTGGTAGAAGAAGAATGAGTGAATATCAGTTGAGACATAACAAAAAAGATTGTTTACTCCATGTCACAAAGACTGAGGGCTGTAATACAGAGAAAGGGACACATTACCAAATACTGACTGCTGAGGGTCTGAATATTTTTGAACATTCAATATTTTGGTTTTCTTTCTTTTTTTTACATAAGGTGTGTTTTGTTGCTTGTTGTTCTGCATATGTTCTCATTGACATATGTATTACACATTTGTAAAGAATAAAATATATGTTTTGAGTTAAAAACACATTTAAAGTTTACTTATCTGATTACTCCCAGTGTCTGAATAATTTTGTCCGCCTCTGTATATGTTCCCATGTTGGCCCAACATCATCATCATCAGTTACTACTTCAGTGGGCACAAGATCATCAAGACTGGACTGTGGATCAATCAAAGCACATGGGATGAATCATGTTTCATATTACATCAGGTCCATGGTTGTCTGGATATTGCCTCATCCAGGTGAACAGCTGCTCAAAACATGCACCATACCATGGATGCAGGATAGTCTGGGCAGTAATATGCTGTAGGGAACATTCACCTGGGATTCCATGGAACCTGTGGTAGTAACCGACAGCACCATCCCCACTGTGGACTATGTGGACATTATTGTGGAGTGCCTGCATTTTTTCCTGCTTGTTGTCTTTTGTGATGGTGGTGGCATTATCCAGTAGGAAAATGCTCCATGTCACAAGGCCAGCATTGTGCTACAGTGGTTTGATGAATATAATAGTGCACTCATTTTTATGTCTTGGCCACCAAATACACTTTATCTAAATACGGAGAAATAATTTGGGATGTTATCAGGTGCCAGCTCTGCCCACCGAAAGCACAGTCCACAATTTATGAGAAATGAATGACCTGTGTGTAGGTATATAGTGCCATGTACCTCCAGAAACCTACCAAGGATTGTCAAAATCATGCCAAGCAGAATCACTGCAGTGCTGCATTCCAAAGATGGACCAATATGCCATTAAGCAATGGTTATAAAGCATTATTTCATTAGTTTGGGTACAAGGATAATGGGAGGGGTAGAATGGAGAGAATGGGAGACCACTGTGGATAATTGTTCATAGTCTCATAGATTTATAAACTGAATTCATATGAGGAGGACAGAGGAAAGTTGTGATAAGCAAGAAACTGATTAGGAGTTGTGAATTGGGGATGTTCCAAAAATAAGCTTTGTCATCATTTTTGAAAGAGAAGATTGTGCACCAGTTAACACAAACAAATGCCACATGAATCCGTACCCATTGCTGAACCAGCAATGGAAAGGGCATCAGGGGGTGGAGGAATGACATATGCACAGAGTGCCAAAAAAGAGAGAGTAGCAGCAGACCAGTGTGCCTGAGATTATTTTAGTACACACCTCGATGGCAGATGAACATGTACTGACAACATGGTGCCAATGAAAGTGTGTGCTGTTATATCCAGTATGAATGGGCATGTGTCTGTTGTCCATGAATGACTACAGACCATAGATAGTGAAAAGGACATATCTCATTAAATGGTTGGTAGCTTGTGTTGCATATTCAGAGAAGGAAGGCAGATTGTGGAGGATGAAAGTCGGTGTGCATGTCCCTCCACACCCACACCCAATACTGAGATGTTTGAAAATTCCTTGCATTGCAGGGCACCAAATTTTACCAGAGTTTTTTCTTCAAACTGATTGTGCGCTACAACAAATGTCTCAATGTCAGCGGTGACTACGCCGAAAAACAGTGCAAGGTGTATAGTTCATAATGTCATGGTGTATTTATTTCTGGCAATAAAGTTTCCACATGAACAACAATGACAAAACTTACTTTCAGAACTTGCCTTATATATTGAGGGCGGGGAGATTGCAGGACCAAGTTCTGTGCTGTGAAATTCATGGAAACTGGTGTCAGATTGGAACACTGAGTTGGCATGGGTTTTGAAGCATCCATTGAAGTCAAGGATATTCAGCTCAATTCATTGAGTAGTTAACATCATGCTTGGCTGCAGTTTCTTGGTACCCATCTTTTAGGATGGCCAGGTAGTTGTGTTCATGTCCACATAAAAATGCCATGGAGTAGCTGCAGCATAGGTGGTATATCACATACCTGCTACTGCTGCCTGTCAAAAAAAGCGAGGCACCTAGGTAAGCAGGAAGCTAAATGAAACTTCATGGGTTAAGAGGGTGCATGATGTTGTTTCAGTGTTTGCAAAACTGAGTTTAGTTTACAAAGAACTTAGGAAATCGAGGATGGAATAATGACAATATGATGAAAAGGATAGATTGCTACTCACCATATAGTGGAGATGTTGAGTCACAGACAGGCATAACAAAAACACTGCTAAACAATCTTTTCAGCCAACATACCTACTTCTGAATTAGACAACATACACACACATTCATGCAAACTCATACACACAAGACCACTGTCGCTGGCTGCCAAGGCTAGTCTGCATTGAAAAATGTAGAATTTGTTATGGAACATTGTAGAATATTCCTACTTCAACCCCTAAAGTTTCATCAAGTTCCAGTAGGTGGCAGTGCTATGTATAATCTTCAAAAATGAATCTGTAACAGAAGTGCTTTCCAAGCAGAGAGCTGTCATTGAGTTTCTCTCAATGGAGAACGAGAGCATTACAGATATTCATAGGTGCTTGCAGAATGCCTACAGATACGTGGCAGTGAACAAAAGCTTAACAATGAGTCTGTCATCATTGCAACAAGATAGCATTGACCCATCCAGTCTCCCGAATGATGTCTGGGCGGGCACATACAGCTGTGACTCCTACAATGTTGAAGTGTGTAGTGTAGGTACTCCCATTTGAGGTGACTGACAATCACAACCACACCCATCACTGCTTGGCTGGATGTCTCTGTTGGTAGTGCTGACTCATTCATCCACCAGCTGGCGTACTCAAAGGTGAGTGCCTTCTGAGTTTCTTGTTGCCTAACAGAAAACAATAAGGAGCAATGAAGGGCCATATGTGCATAATTGCTTGTGATTTACGAGGCTGAACATGACAATTATTTTTTGAACATCGTCACAGCTAACAAAACATGTGATCATCACTTCGAACTGCAAACAAAATGGCAATCCAAGGAGTGGTGCTGTACCACCTCTCCTTCGAAGAAAACATTCAAAGCCGCACCCATCAGTTGTGTAAGTCATGGTGCTGGTCTTCTGAGACTTTGAAAGGGTTATTCTGTTTGATATCCTGCTTCATGATGCAATGAACAGCTTGAAAATATATTGTGCTACCTTCACGAAATTGAAGAATCAATGTCAGCATGTTCATACCATAAAAATGTAAATGAATTTCTCCTTCTCCGTGACAGCACAAATTCTCACAAAATCTGGGCACCTGAGATGATCTGACACAACTTTTTTGGACTATTCTTCCTCACCCACCCTACAGCCATGATCTTGCTGCTTCTGATTTCCAAATGTTTCATCCAATGAAGAATGCACTCCACAGGAAGCAGTACATGGAAGGTGGGCAGGTTATTGATATAGCAAGACGTTGGCTCTGAAGTTGACTAGTAGAGTGGTACCCTGCGGGCACGCAGGCCCACACAGTAACGTAGTGAAAGGCCTTCACATAGATTGGAGGTTATGCTGAAATATAGTGTTTTGTAGCCAAAAGATTGATTTGATTTGATTTGATTTTGCCAGGAAAGCTAAAACAGCTTTGGTCTAACCCACCACTGCCCGCACTGAAACCGAGTTTATTGTGCAGTATCGCTTCCTGTATATCTATTAAAGCTAACCAATGCCCTTAAATAGTAAAAGGAGTCCCTTTACCAGTTCTTTGTTAGACACAATTTCTTCAGGTCTAGTTGTTCCGAAAATTCTCTGTCTCTTGCACTCCAGTGCCGAGCATTCGAAGATTAGGTGTGATGCAGTTTCTTCACTCTCATCACAGATCCTACATTGAGGGTCTTATTCCATTATACCCATTGTGTTTTTTGAAATTCCCATGGCAAGTCATCAATCCAACCATGAGTTTTAAGCCCAGGATTACAGAGCTTCTTTCAAAACACAGATTTGGCATCATTATCTTACCCTGTTTTTGTTTATAGACCTTGATCCAGTATTCTACGTGCTGTCTTCTGAGCCAGTTCTGTAGTTCTAGTTTGATCATAGCCTTGGTGATTGTCAGGACACGTTCCAGTCCAGTGAATGGAATCTTTGCCCCCATCCTGGCCAATCTGTCAGCTTGTTCATTGCCACTGATCCCTGAGTGGCCAGGAACCCACACTAGGTTTACCCTATTGCTTCCCCCTAGCTCCACCAGAGCCCTGAGACATTCTGCAACAATCTTAGATCTTATCGCAGGAGCCACCAATGATTTCAGGGCTGTCTCACAGTCTGAATAGATGTAGATGCTATGGTCCTTGTAGCACCTATGCATATTCTCCTCCACACATGCCCCGATTTCAGTAATTTCAGCTTGGAATACCAAGTCCAGTTTTCCTAGAGAGATGATGCCCTCCAGTCTTGGCTGAACCCTGTACACACTGGTTCCAGCGCCTTGGTCTGATTTTGACTCATCAGTGAACCAGACAATGTCCCCCATACAGTGTCCAACTGTTCTTACCCACTGCTCCCTGCTTCCGATTATTACATTGTAAGGCTTGTTGAAGTAGTTGGGAGTTATTATATAGTGGCCGGCTCTTCTCCAGCTACTCCTATATTTACCTCTCTCACTATTTTAGTGTGTGATTCTGGACATCCCAATGAGATCCAATTTTTACCAGTTTTGAGTCTGTACGCACCAGCTGCTGCCTTCATCTTGACCCAAAGATGTAGTGGAAGCATGTCCAGCATGGCTTCCATCCCAGCCGTTGGTGTGCTGCTAATTCCAACTGTTGTGGATAAGCAGGCCAGTCTCTGCACCTTAGGAAACCCCTTAGCTCCAGCCTGCTGTTCTACCTTCTTCCACCACACTATGGCCCCATAGGAGACCCTAGGTCTAACCACCATGGTGTATATTCAGTGCATAACTCTGGGGCTTAGGCCCCAGTACTTGTGCCACAAGCCCTTCTGGTACTCACTAGAATACCTTTCACCTTGGAGCAGATGTTCTTAATGTGAGGGGTCCATGTTAGTTTCTAAACTAGGGTTACCCCTAGATATTTCACTATCCCCTTCACAGGTAGAATTTCATTGAAAAGCTTTAGATTCCAACTGGAATGTTGGATATACTTCTTCATGAATGGTACCGCAACAGTCTTCGCAGGATTAACACTTAGACCCTGTTTAGTACACCAGTCTTGCAGAATGTTCAGTGCACCTTGTGCCATATTCCTAACTGCATCAGTAAATTTGCCAAGTATTACTATGACAAGGCCATCTGCATATCCTTGGCAAAAGCATTGTCTGAAATTTAGTTTCTCAATGAGTTCATTCACCACTAGATTCCATAATAAAGGGGAAAAAACTCCTCCTTGTGGACAACCTCTAGTGGTGTTAATTACCATCTTTTCATTCATCATGGTGGCCTCTACCTTCCTTCTACTAAGCATGTCCCTAGTCCACCCACATGTAGTGGTTGCTAGGTCATGCACCTCTGCTGCCCTAACCATGGAATAGAAGGTTGTGTTACTAAACACCCCCTTGATGTCCAGGAAGATGCAGAGGGCTATTTCTTGAAAGTAAAGTGCTTTCGCTACCCTCCCATAGAGTTGATGGAGAGCTGTCTCACATGATTTGCCTGGTTGATATGCATGTTGGTTTTAATGTAGAGGAGCCCTAGTTAGCATCCTCTCCCCAACATGTACATTAACCAGTTTTTCCAATGTTTTAAGATTGAAGGAGGACAGACTGATTGGTCTCATATCCTTGGCTTTGGTATGATCAATTCTCCCTGGCTTTGGAATAAAGACAACCTTCACTGCCCTCCAGGCATTGGGAATGATTCCTACTGCTAGGCTAACCCCGAATAACCTGCATAAGACTCCTATAAGATTTTCTCCTGCTTGTTGCAGGAGAGCTGGAAAGTTACCATCTGGACCAGGCAACTTGAACAATTGGAATGTTCTCACAGCCCATTGTATTTTACTGAAGTCAACACACTCCTTGGCTGGTTCCCAGTCCTCTCTTTGAGTGCCTGAGAACAATTGTCTCTTAGGGATCTTATTCTGGCCTACGTTATCTGCCAGAGCATATTGAGGAAAATGAGTTTTGAGGAGCATTTCCAGTGTCTCATGTGCTGTGTTTGTATATCCCCCATATTCTTTCATCAACATACCTTCTGGATTAGCTGGTAATCTAGTGAGGATTTTGTGAAGTCTGGCTAGAGCAGCAATGCCCTTTGCTTGTCTAATTGCAAGGTTGTAGTTGACAAGGGCCTCATTATATTTTGCAGATTGTCCTTTACATCTCGCAAGGTTAAACAGTCTTCGTACCTGTTTTCTTTGCATTTCCAAGTTATTGTTCTACCAAGGCACACTCCTATTTGTGCACTATGGTATGTCACTATGGCAGAGGTTACAGCCTCAGCTATTTCCTCAAACTGTACTGGATTCCTTATCGAGGTTTTAATTTCCAGTAAGCTTAAGTCAAGGTACCTCCTACATGTCTCCCAGTCTGTTGTCCTGGAATTCCTACAGTCCATGGCCTGTCTGATCCCCATTTCAACCTTGAATTTAATATACATGTGGTCCGATGAGGATAGCTCTAATTCCACATGCCATTGTTTGACATAGCTGCCCATCATAACAAGAACCAAAGGTTATGTCAATTACTTCTTCCCTTCTGCTATTCCTGAATGTAGGTTTGTCACCCCTATTCAGGACCTTCAAGTTGTTAGACGAGAGAAATTCAAGAAGGTACTCACCTCTACTGTTGGTGTCCTTGCTGCCCCACACTAGGTTGTAGGCATTGGCATCACAGCCAACCAACAATTGGTCGTCTTGCCAATGGCAAGCTTCTGTCAGTCTCCTCACCTCCAAAGGAGGAGGAGAGCTGTCTTCATAAGGAAGGTATGCTGAGGCTAAAACAATTTCCCTTGTAATACCTTCCTCATGTTGCTGCATCCTGATGGTCACAATGTGCATGGAACAGAAATGCATCATTGGCATGAAAGAAATTCCATTTCTCACATAGATGCATGTTCTGGACTTTCTTAGATTTCTAATATAAATCAGCTTACCTCCAGTCCCTTTATATAAGTAGTGTTCTTGTATCAGGGCCATGTCCACTTCCTGTCTCCCCAGGCGATGGCTCAGGCAGCAGTGGCCTCTTTACTGTGCTGCAGATAAATCTGCAACACCTCAAGTCACCATCTTGCTGCCATCATTGCCTTTGAGGTCTTCGAATACCCTGACAGCGACCTGCAAGAATCCTAAAAACAATTTCAGGTCTTGCTCTTGCATCGCCTTCAGGGACTTCTCTCCGACCTCCACCACCAGGGTTTGTCCTTCCGGTACAGCCTTCTGGTAGATTACTTTCAATCCTATGTCGAGACGTTTGGGTTCTGGACACTTATTTTATGAAACAGAGTCTTTTCAGAGACATCCTTAAGGATCTTTGGTATCCATATTGATACATTTGCGGTTTTAAGAAGCTCAGCTGTCATCGTGACCAGCAGCTTCGCATCATCCCACTGGGATATCATGGACACCTTGTCCCTGAGGCAATCCAGTGTATGCACTCCCTTGCAGACAAAAATGAGGGCACCGTGATCTAGGTAGACCCTCCTGAAATTGGGTCCTGGACTAGCGCCCCCTTCCCCTCCCAATCTTTTCAAAGAGGCCCATATGTATGAGCTCCTCCTGCAGGGAGGTGATGCCTACCAGTCGATAACCTTCTTGGATAACTGCCATCTTAAAAACTGCAGTACTATTGGTCTGTTTCCCTATTTCTTGCCTCAGATTTTTCTGGGCTCACTTATCCTGAGAGCAGGGAGTCTTAGATTTCTCCCTTATCCTCTTGTTACCTGCCTTCAATGTAGTGGGGGTCTGCATATCCCCTTCAACCTGAGACAAATTTTTTTATTTTTTTTAATTTTTTTTTAATTTTTTTTTATTTTATTTTATTTTTTTTTTTTGGGGGGGGGGGGGCCTCAAGCCCTTTTAATTCCCTCCACTTCTGTTTGGGAAGCCGTTCTTTTCCTTCCTTTTGTTTCTGTTCCCTGAGAAGTTTCCTCCTCTGGGCCCCAGACAAGGTTTTAATCTTGATCCAGTCCAATTTCTTGATTACAGTCCCCACTTCTTGCTCAGGTCTAAACCAATATTCAGTAGTGTGAGTGCATTCCATTGGTCCTGACCCCATTGTTTGAGTGTCTGAGGTCTCAGTTTGCCCCTCAGTTTGTTTTAAACTATTTTCATCAGTTGTGTCCATCTTGGTCACATGAGATTTGGGGATCTACATGGTCCACAACATGAAAATCCCATGCAGTGTAAGGCTACTTACTCAGGGAGGAGTGGTTAGACACTAGACTCGCATTCGGGAGGATGACGGTTCAATCCCACGTCTGGCCATCCTGATTTAGGTTTTCCGTGGTTTCCCTAAAATCGCTCCAGGCAAATGCCGGGATGGTTCCTTTGAAAGGGCACGACCGACTTCCTTCCCCAATCCGATGAGACCGATGACCTCGCTGTCTGGTCTCCTTCCCCAAACAACCCAACCCAACCCCCCAACTCAGGGAGGTCGCCCGGTATCCCTGAGGCTCCATTTGCAACACATGTTCCCATGTGCCATGCACCCCTCGGCACGGATCGCATCACACCTTGGTTGAGTTGGGGAAGGGAACTGGGTAAGCACTAGGAGTGGATAAGGAAGACAGGACATTGTGAGACACTTTTAGTCTTACCCAACAGCTAAGGCCTTTCTGGCAGTAGGTCCTCTACCTTCGGCACAGCCCTCAGCTTCACACGGATACGCAAGCCTCTCCACCCACACGGACATTGCTTTGCCAAGGTGGTGTCCCCCAGAGAGGAAGCCAAAAGAGTGGGTAATAATATGGTGTATTTGAATCTTGAATAAAACCAACCTGATTTCAGAAAAAAATATATTGCATTATTTATTGCATGCCCCTCATAGTTAGAATGGCATAATTAAAATAGTTATGTGTACTTCAATACAAGAACTACATTCAGACAGAAATGTAATATGTGTAATATTACTTTCATTAATTTTTCCAAAACTGAATTATTGTTCTTGTATTGGATTTATTTAAAAGAAACAAACAATGGATTTCCATGTTTGTGTCAAAAATTTCAGGAAAAGATAGATTGCTACTCACTATAAAGATAACACATTGAGTTGCGGACGGGCACAGTGAAAAGACAGTTACAAATTTAGTTCCAGGGCAAAGCCTTCTTCAGAAAAGGAAACAATAGTGAGCAAGGTGTGGTTGCTTATGCGAATGAAAGTGTGTGTTTCCTACTCTGAAGAAGGCTTTGGCTTAAAGCTAAATGTGTAAATGTCTTTTCGTTGTGCCTGTCAGCAATTCAACATGTTATCTTTATGATGTGTAGTTATTTAAAGGAAAAAAATTGCTTTACCTGGTGTACTTAGTATACAAGTTATTGGCATTTAAATTGTTAATTAAAACTCACAAACTAACTTCATAAAATATTATTGAGAAGTAACTTTTTTGTTATGTAAAAGTCTTTCTTTAACATATGCTTTATCTTTGTTTTTGTTGGCTGGTTGAAAGTGTGTGGTGGAAGTCAGTTCTTTTGTGTTGTACTGTGACTTATTGTGATGTGTTATTACTGTGGATATTTTTGGCATGATATCATGTAGATTTCAGAAATGAAAGTATTGAAAAATCAATATAAACATTTAATGTAATTGGAAAGATAAAAAATCTACCCAACAAGTGGCAGCAGGGGAAAACATATATAAAGGTGAAGTAAAGGTGCAAGCTTTCAGAACCAATGGCTCCTTTTTGAAGGGTTGAAGAGGAAAATGGATGAAGAAGAAGGACTAGGAAGATTGGGGAGAGTTTGGAAAAGTTGCCCAGAACCCCAGGTCAGGTTAGATTTTCTGGATGGTATGAGAAGAAAAGACTGAGTGTTGGGGACTGCACCAGATGAGATTTGAAGACCTAAGACCATAAAGGTGGGAGATAGAGTAATAAGCAAGATAGGGATTACTGACAAATCATCATGCTAATGTTAACAGGAGTGAAAAGCTAAGTGCATTGTATCTGGTAGATTTGAAGGGCAGGGAAAAACAGACAGGAAAGAAAATAAAAGATAAAGATAACTAAAAATGGTTAAGAAAGAATAGTTACTGAGAATAAAATCTGAGACTGAAGAAATTGATGTAAATTAAGGCCAGGTTGGTGCCAGGAAGTAAGGAGATGTAGTCTGCGGGAAGAATCAGGCACCAAAGTCACAACTGTCATATTGCAGAATATGCTCTGCAACATGATATTGTTACCAGTATATAACCTCTGTCTATGTCCATTCATCCACACTGATAACTTGGTGGTAGTCATACCAATGTAAAAGGTCAAACATTGTTTATGTAACAGCTGGTACATGAAATATGTCATTTCACATGTGGCTCTCTCTTTGATAGCATATGTTTTGCCAGTTCAGGTCTGATATAGGCGGTGGTAGGAGTGTGCAAAGGGCAAGTCTTACAGCAGGAAGGGTGACAGGGGTAGGAGGCATACAGTAGGGAAATGGGTGCAGGAGGAGCATAGAGGGCCTGACCAGGATATTGCTGAAAGTGTGTGTGTGTTTCAGGGGGGTGAAGCTATCCTAGGTATGGTGAGCACAGTGTTGAACGGAATGGAACTCATTTCAGTGCATTATTTTAGGAAGTCATAGCCTTGGCAAAGTAGTTGTTTAATACATTCAAGACCAGGATAATATTGAGCAACAAGAGGTTGACTCTTAAGTTGTTTTTTCGGGGGTATCAGCAGTACCAAGATTGAATTGATCTGGTGGGATAATAACATCCAGTGAAAGCTGAGGAGAGAATGGTGATTTATTGTGATGTATTGCTGTAAAGAGTCTTGCATGTGAACATATGTGTTTGCCTCAAATACCCGGGGTGTATGGAAGGTAGGATTTGACAAAAAAGGATGGTAACTGTCAAAATGTAAGTATGTTGTGTGTTAGTAGGTTTAATGTGAACAGCTTAATGTAGCTGACCTTCATCCTCACTGAGGGTCAGCTACATGTGTTCACATTTAATCTACTAACTAAAGTACTTATTTATTCACAGTTGTCATTCTTTTGATGTCAAATATTTCCTTCCATACACAGACTCTTTACAGCAATATGCCACCATTCTCACCTCAGCATTCACTGGACATAGTTACCCCACCAGCCTAGTTGAAAAACAGATTTCTTGGGCCATCACACCAATCCTGGTACTGCTGAGCCCTCCAGAAAGCAACTTAGGAGTACACCTCTTTTTACTCAGTATTATCCTTGTGTTGAATGTATTAATCAGCTACTTCTACAAGGCTATGACTTGCTAAAATTGTGCCCTGAAATGAGGTCCTTTCTGTCCAACATTTTGTACATCACACCTAGAATAGCTTTTTGCCACCACCCTACCCTCACCCCCTGATCCCCACCCCTCTCCCACAACCCGCGAGCCAGTCTCTGCAGACACTATGCTCCCTCTGCACCTATTTCCCCACCTTATGGCTCTACCCCTGTGCATGTACCACTGAAGACTTGCCCTATGCATCCTCCTACCATCACCTATACCTATCAAAGGAAGATCCACCTATGAAAGAACATGTCATGCATCAGCTGTTATGTAAACACCTGTTTGGCCTTGCACATTGGGATGACCACCACAAAGTTATCAGTTAGCAACACACAAACAATATCCCGTTGCAAAGCATGCTATAATATTACAGTCACAACATTGGAGCCTGTTTCATCAAGTTCCATCTCAGTTCTTCCCTCAGACACCAGTTCCTCAGAACTCCGCAGGTGGGAACTGGGGTTACAACATATCCTTGGTTCTCACCACCCACTTGGCTTTAATTTACGTTAATTTCTTCAGTTTCAGCATTTTTTCTCAATAAATATTCCTTTCTTTAGTTTTTCATGTCTTTTATTTTCTGACCTGTCTACTTTTTCCTGCCCTCCACCTCTACCACATACAATGCACTTAGCTTTCCACTCTTATTACTCTTATTAAATCTTGCACGATGTTTTGTCGGCCATCTCTGTCTTGGTTATTTCCCTATCTTCTGCCTCTCAGCCAGGTTTTCAAATTTCATCTGGTGCTGTCCCCAATAATCAGTCTTTCCTCATCCCACCCGGTAAGTCTCCTCTGACTCAGGATTCTGGGCAACTTTTCCAAACCCTCACCATTTTATAACTAAACCTTCCAAGTCCTTTTCCTTCATCCCTTTTCCTGCTCATTCAACCCTTCTGTCAGAAGAAGGAGCCACTTGCTCCAAAATCTTGCACATTTACTTAACCTTAATATATATTATCTCCTGCTGCCACTTGGTGAGTAGATTTTTTTTGTATCCAATTACATTATATTTTCAAAAATTGATTCTTTTTGTCATTATAAACATATGATACTTATCATTTGAACTAACACATTCAACAGAATGAATTCAATATCCTTCTGCACTGTGCAGGAATAATCTACATCTAGATTCAATGCCGTGTCTAATAAGATGTAATTGACAGCATCAAACAACACATATCAGTAATAATTATTTACATTCTCACTCAAAAATCCAAGTTCTAATTGTCACTTCTTTTCTTCAGCTATTAAAGCAGCTGAAGAGTGTTGAGTCAAATCAATTCACTGATGGGGAAGTGAGATTTGAAAGAAACCTTATAATCTCCAATGTTGATATTTGAACAGAGAGAAACATAATGGAGGTCAGAACCCATAGGTTGAACGTTTGTTGGGATGGAGTTTGGACAACACTGTTCTTGAACTGGTAGTAAACAATACCTCTTATGGCTAAAATTGTGCAGAGAGCTGAAGTTGTGGTTTCTATCGTTACAAGTTGGCAATGATCATCTGTATGATACCATGTCATATGGTCTACAGGTTGTTCCACCGATATGCAGCCATGTTGTTGTTATGGTCTTCAGTCCCAAGACTGGTTTGATGCAGCTCTCCAAGCTACTCTATCCAGTGCAAGATTCTTCATCTCCCAGTACTTACTGCAACCTACATCCTTCTGAATCTGCTTAGTGTATTCATCTCTTGGTCTCCCTCTACGATTTTTACCCTCCACGCTGCCCTCCAATGCTAAATTTGTGATCCCTTGATGCCTCAGAACATGTCCTACCAGCCTGTCCCCTCTTCTTGTCAAGTTGTGCCACAAACTCCTCTTCTCCCCAATTCTATTCAATACCTCTTCTTTAGTTATGTGATCTACCCATCTAATCTTCAGCATTCTTCTGTAGCACCACATTTCAAAAGCTTCTATTCTCTTCTTGTCCAAACTATTTATTATCCATGTTTCACTTCCATACATGGCTACACTCCATACAAATACTTTCAGACGACTTCCCGACGCTTAAATCTATACTCGATGTTAACAAATTTCTCTTCTTCAGAAACGCTTTCCTTGCCATTGCCAGTCTACATTTTATATCCTCTCTACTTTGACCATCATCAGTTATTTTGCTCCCCAAATAGCAAAACTCCTTTACTACTTTAAGTGTCTCATTTCCTAACCTAATTCCCTCAGCATCAACCGACTTAATTTGACTACATTCCATTATCCTCGTTTTGCTTTTGTTGATGTTCATATTATATCCTCCTTTCAAGACACTGTCCATTCCATTCAACTGCTCTTCCAGGTCCTTTGCTGCCTCTGACAGAATTACAATGTCATCGGCAAACCTCAAAGTTTTTATTTCTTCTCCATGGATTTTAATACCTACTCCGAATTTTTCTTTTGTTTCCTTTACTGCTTGCTCAATATACAGATTGAATAACATTGGGGATAGGCTACAACCCTGTCTCACTCCCTTCCCAACCACTGCTTCCATTTCATGCCCCTCTGCCATCTGATTTCTGTACAAATTGTAAATAGCCTTTTGCTCCCTGTATTTTACCCCTGCCACCTTTAGAATTTGAGACTATTCCAGTCAACATTGTCAAAAGCTTTCTGTAAGTCTACAAATGCTAGAAACGTAGGTTTGCCTTTCCTTAATCTTTCTTCTAAGATAAGTCGCAACGTCAGTATTGCCTCACGTGTTCCAACATTTCTACAGCATCCAAACAGATCTTCCCCGAGGTCGGCTTCCACCAGTTTTTCCATTCGTCTGTAAAGAATTCACGTTAGTATTTTGCAGCTGTGACTTATTAAACTGATAGTTCGGTAATTTTCACATCCGCCAACACCTGCTCTCTTTGGGATTGGAATTATTATATTCTTCTTGAATTCTGAGGGTATTTCACCTGTCTCATACATCTTGCTCACCAGATGGTAGAGTTTTGTCAGGACTGGCTCTCCGAAGGCCGTCAGTAGTTCTAATGGAATGTTGTCTACTCCCGGGGCCTTGTTTCGACTCAGATCTTTCAGTGCTCTGTCAAACTCTTCACGCAGTATCATATCTCCCATTTCATCTTCATCTACATCCTCTTCCATTTCCATAATATTGTCCTCAAGTACATCGCCCTTGTATAGACCCTCTATGTACTCCTTCCACCTTTCCCTTCTTTGCTTAGAATTGGGTTTCCATCTGAGCTCTTGAAATTCATACAAGTGGTTCTCTTTTCTCCAAAGGTCTCTCTAATTTTCCTGTAGGCAATATCTATCTTACCCCTAGTGAGATAAGCCTCTACGTCCTTACATTTGTCCTTTAGCCATCCCTGCTTAGCCATTTTTCACTTCCTGTTGATCTCATTTTTGAGACGTTTGTATTCCTTTTTGCCTGCATCATTTACTGCATTTTTATATTTTCTCCTTTCACCAATTAAATTCAATATTTCTTCTGTTACCCAAGGATTTCTAATAGCCCTCGTCTTTTTACCTACTTGGTCCTCTGCTGCCTTCTCTACTTCATCCCTCAGAGCTACCCATTCTTCTTCTACTGTATTTATTTCCCCCATTCCTGTCAGTTGTTCCCTTATGCTCCCCTGAAACTCTGTACAACCTCTGGTTTAGTCAGTTTATCCAGGTCCCATCTCCTTAAATTCCCACCTTTTTGCAGTTTCTTCAATTTTAATCTACAGTTCATAACCAATAGATTGTGGTCAGAGTCCACACCTGCCCCTGGAAATGTCTTACAATTTAAAACCTGGTTCCTAAATCTCTGTTTTACCATTATGTAATCTACCTGAAACCTTCCAGTTTTTCCAGTATTCTTCCATGTATACAACTTTCTTTTATGATTCTTGAACCAAGTGTTAGCTATGATTAAGTTGTGCTCTGTGCAAAATTCTACCAGTCGGCTTCCTCTTTCATTTCTTTCCCCCAATCCATATTCACCTACTATGTTTCCTTCTCTCCCTTTTCCTACTCTCGAATTCCAGTCACCCATGACTATTAAATTTTCGTCTCCCTTCATTACCTGAATAATTTCTTTTATCTCATCATACATTTCATTATCTCATCATACATTTCATCAATTTCTTCATCATCTGCAGAGCTAGTTGGCATATAAACTTGTACTACTGTAGTAGGCATGGGCTTTGTGTCTATCTTGGCCACGATAATGCGTTCACTATGCTGTTTGTAGTAGCTTACCTGCATTCCTATTTTTTATTCATTATTAAACCTACTCCTGCATTACCCACATTTGATTTTATATTTATAACCCTGTATTCACCTGACCAAAAGTCTTGTTCCTACTGTCACTGAACGTCACTAATTCCCACTATATCTAACTTTAACCTATCCATTTCCCTTTTTAAATTTTCTAACCTACCTGCCCGATTAAGGGATCTGACATTCCATGCTCCAGTCTGTAGAACGCCAGTTTTCTTTCTCCTGCTAACGACGTCCTCTTGAGTAGTCCCCGCCCGGAGATCTGAATGGGGGACTATTTTACCTCCAGAATATTTTACCCAAGAGGACGCCATCATCATTTAACCATACAGTAAAGCTGCATGCCCTCGGGAAAAATTACGGCTGTAGTTTCCCGTTTCTTTCAGCCGTTCGCAGTACCAGCACAGCAAGGCTGTTTTGGTTAGTGTTACAAGGCCAGATCAGTCAATCATCCAGACTGTTGCCCCTGCAACTACTGAAAAGGCTGCTACCCCTCTTCAGGAACCACACGTTTGTCTGGCCTCTCAACAGATACCCCTCCGTTGTGGTTGCACCTACGGTACGGCCATCTGTATCGCTGAGGCACGCAAGCCTCCCCACCAATGGCAAGGTCCATGGTTCATGGGGGGGATGCAGCCATTGACGCAGCTAATGTCTTATCTAAAGTGGTGAACAAAGTTGGGGGTAAATTGTTATTGAAATATGGCAGGTTTTCAATGGGTAAGATCTCAAAGGGTAGATCCATTTAGTCAGTTAATGTATCAGTGATATTGAAGGCTGTGGTTCCAGTCATGGTGGTGGGTAAATGGAAGATTGGTCCAAAAATTTTCTATCCTACTCTGCATAAGCAGAAACACAGCTTATGATTACTTGCACTTGTGGTAACAAGGAGACTGGTGGAATGAAATGGGTGGTTCTGGTGCTAACAGCGGATATCATGAGGTAAATTAATAACCAGCACGAGTTCAAAGCGTAGCCAAATTGTCTAAGGATATACCACAATCCAGAAAAAAGTCCAAATTACAAAACGTTAATCAGGCAATGTCAAAATATCAAAATACTCTGGTATCCAGTGGCACATTTGTAAGGCTTCAGTGACTAATGATAGACTGGCTGGAATCACTGGTCTGCAGTATATTGGTAAAGAGTCATCAGAGGATGGCGCCCTCTCATTTGCTTGCCTCAGGGACCACGCCTTGTGCAGGCATGAGCAGCAGACTGGCTGGAATTGCCGGGCTGCAGTATATCGGTAAAGAGTCATCAGAGGATGGCGCCCTCTCATTTGCTTGCTGGAGCGACCATGCCTTGTGCAGGCACGAGCAATGGCTGTCACCTGGAGCCCCAAGTATTTCTGATGAGTTCTATTTGTTGATAGTTGGGCAAGGCAGGGAATCCAAATCACTCTCAGACATTAAAGAAAATATCACACTGAGTGCCATTGATCAATATCCCTCATCTCTGTAGCTTCATCTGCTGTGTGCCACTGTAACATCCTTGCTCATACCAAGTAAAAATGATGACCACTAGGTTTATCGCTGGATGTGACCAATGCAATGCTATGCTGTGGAAGAATTCCATTTTGTCCTTAATCACCTCCTTGTGACATTCTGTCCCATATTTCAGGGAGCAAAACAGGGTGAACTCACTCAACTGGGGGATGGTGTGTACCCAATGTGTAGGACAGATGGTGATTGGCCCATCTGTCAGTGCAGTAACTCATGCATGGAGAGCAGTGTGTTGGACTTCCTATCTAATGCTACCTTTCATCTTATATCCTCAAAGCTAAATGACCATGACTAATACCATGCACACATATTCATACTCGCACTCAGTGACAACCTTGTTACTGTTACAAGCCTATACAGAATTGACAATTACTTCCACATCAACCAAAAGTGCCCTCTTCACAAAATAATTTACATATCATACCATGCAGCATCATTGTATAAATATGGTTCCACAACTATTAACAGTGTTGGGAACAAAAATTTCGCCAAAAATTTCTTCAACCTAGTACATAAAGAAAATGTTTCCCTTACACTTAGTTGAGAGCCTCTTTCATAAAAATATTACCCTCTACAGTTTGGTACTTCTTAAAACTTAAATATAAACATTTGTATGTGAACACATATCTATAATTTCTATGAAAACACATAAAATTCATATATGTACTGCATTCTCAGTTATTTTGCAATCCAGCTTGACCTTAAGGTGCATGGGTAGGTCAGAATAGCTGTAGGTGCATCCTGTTTACCTAGGTGTATCTTACTCTTCTTTTCCTTTTCCCCCTGGTACCTCCTCACCTCTTCTGAACGCACTGCCAGAAATGGAGGCAGCAGGTCTGGCATTGATTTAAATAGGCAAATATGGCCTATGTGCATTACCATGATCCACAATGGGAGTTGTAATTTAACATTCATGTCATTTCTATTACTTGGTAACATGCAAAAATCTTAGGTCTTTACCTTTGGCACATAAGAATTGGTTAGCATCACCCACTGTCTGACAGATACTTTGGTTGCCATTTTACTCTGGGTAACTTTCTGTCATTCCAAGGCCTTATTGTTCATCTTTTTAACTTGTTGCCAAATATTTTAACCTTTTTGAAACATTTCAAACTGATGATATGAGGGTGGCTTTACAAGTCTGGTAAATTTCCATGAAAGAATGCAATGTTTTTGTTGCACCTTCATGGTTGGTAAGCTTGATTATTCCAATGATTAGAACATTAATCAGGCAAGATCAAAATACTCTGTTATCCAATGGCACACATTTAAGACTTCAGTGACTAGTGAGAGACTGGCTGGAATCACCGGGATGAAGTTCGCTTGGACACTGCACCATCATTGGAGGCCATTTACATTTGGATTAATGTATTCAAACATGATCAGACAACCAACAAAGAAAAGGCACTCTCCAGTCATCCAGCTGAGATTACCACCTAGCAAACCATTGACAAAATTCATGAGACGGTAATGCAAGATCACTGAATAAAAATTCATGAGATTGCTGAGACTGTATGCATCTCAACTGAGTGACTGCATAATCTACATGGAGAATTAACTATTCAAAAACTGTATACCAGGTGGGTGCTGCAATTGCTCACAGTCAACCAAAAGCACATCTGGCACAACATTTCAACACAATGTCTGGTGATGTTTAATCAGAGAGTGCAAGATTTTTTGCACCAGTTAGTGACTGTTGATGAAACCTGGATCCATCATTACACACTAGAGCCAAAACGGCAGTCAAGACAATGGACAAAAAATAATGAAAGAGCACCGAAGAAGGCAAAGACCATTTTGTCAGCTGGTAAGATGAAGGCCATTGTTTTTTCTATTCCCAAGGAATAATCGTCATAGATAACTGTAACTGGACCCTATTATGCTTCATTGTTGAATTGTTTGAAACTTGCTTTGGCTGAAAAAAGACGAAGATTGGCAAGCAAAAAAGTGATCTTTTACCAGGATAATGCACCATCCCACACTTTATCAACAACACCGAAGAAATTGAACGAATTGGGATCTGAATTTGTTCTCCATCCAGAGTATTCACCAGATGTAGCCCAAAGTGACTTCTTCCTGTTCCCTAACTTGAAACTTTGACTTGCTGTAAAGAAATTTTCATTAAATGAGGAAGTGATAGTTGCAGTCAATGAGTATTTTGGAGTTTGGCAGAATCTATTTTTCTGATGGGATGAAAATGCTGGAGGATTGCTAAACCAAGTGTGTGTGTCCATCAAAGGTGACTATATCGAGAAGTAAGATGAGTTGTTTATGAAATAAACATTTTTTCTTGCTTTTTTTACCAGACTTACTAAACCAAGTTTTCCAGGAAAGAGTTTACATAGCTGAAAAAGAGATGGCTTCTTTTGACTGAAAACAACCTCATATAGGGCAGCCTGTACTCTTGTGGGGTTTTGAGTTATACGGTGCTACTACATGAGGGATAGGGCATCCCTGTTGTTGTGGTGACTTAACATATCAAATCAACATTTTTCCTATTGTTGGATGGGCTCTCTCAGTTTATCTGTTTGCATGCAGCTGTAATGTGCTAGTCCTGAATTTTTTAATGCACAGTTATCAACACAACTGCTTTATTAAACCTGACATAAAATTTATTTCTTGGTCCATTATCACTGTCTCTGGCATCCCGAACTTTAGCATCAACTGATTAAACACCACTTGTGCTGCTACCTGCCTGCTGCTTGGGTATGGCTATCATGGAAATGAAATATGAGAAGTGATAAATTATTTTTAGTATATAAAAATTCCCTGTTGGTGTTTGAGCAGATAGTCTGAGTATATCATTGTCAATCCTGTGAAATATTTTCCCTCCCTCTGGTAATTTTTTGATGGCTGAGTTTCACTCAGCATGCATGCAACACAATTTTTGAAGTAATGTTTGACATCTTGTTTGCATGTCTTCCACCACTAGTTTTGTGCAACTCTGCATCCTGTCACTCAGCAGCCACAGTATCCAGCTAAAATCAAATCATGAGTCTGACTGAATACATCATTCTGCAATTTTGCAGGTAGCACTATGCACAGACCACTGTCTTTCTATACAGCGCCAAGTCTTCAGTGCTGAATTGTGTTTGCTTAATGAACTGCTGACATTCCGTATTGCAATAAATAGTATGTCAAGTGTAGTGCTAGAAAGATCTGCTAATGATATTTTCATGGACATTAATAAATGGTTTAAAGCCAACTCACTGACATTAAACTTCGAAAAGACTCACTATATGCAATTCAGAACCTGTAAGAGGTTTCCACCCAGCATATGCATAAAATACAAAGAAGAGCAGATAGAAGAGGTTGACAGTCTTAAATTCCTGAGATTACAACTTGATAATAAATTCAGTTGGGAAGAGCACATCACAGAACTGCAGAAACGCCTTAACAAATCTGTATTTGCAATTCGAGTGTTAGCAGACATAGGCGACATAAAAATGAAAAAGCTTGCATACTTTGCCTACTTTCATTCCATAATGTCATATGGTATAATATTTTGGGGTAACTCTTCAAGTCAAACAAAAGTTTTCAGAGTCCAAAAGCGTGCAATACATATTATTTGTGGAGTAAATTCACGGACGTCCTGTAGAAACCTCTTCAAAGAACTGGGTATACTAACTACTGCCTCTCAGTATATTTACTCATTAATGAAATTTGTTCTAAATAATATATCTCTTTTTCCAACAAACAGCTCAGTTCATACATCCAATACCAGGAACAAAAATGATCTGCACAAGGACTTAAAAGCACTTACTTTAGTTCAAAAAGGGGTCCACTACTCAGGAACAATCATCTTCAATAATTTGCCAGTAAACATAAAAAATTTAATTACAAATAAAGATCAGTTTAAAAGGAGCCTGAAAGACTTACTAGTGGCCAACTCCTTCTACTCCATTGACGAAGTTTTTAATAGAAACAAATGATGTATTGTATATATTCATACTATTAGTATTGTTATTTCAGCTTTAAAAAAAATAAAAAAGATTTGACATGTTCCACATCCATGAGGATCTCCTCAGCACGGATCTATGGAACGAAACCTAATCTAATCTAATCTAATCTAATCTGGGTAAGCACCTTGTTCTTCTTGCCATTTTCCTGTGTCTACCCTGGCACATTCCAAGGCATACATTTTTTGACCAAGCCCATCTGCATTTCCATATGATTTGTCTGGTCAATGTACTACTTGAAAGTCGAATTCACTCAGTCATAATGCCCGTCTATTTAAACAGCTTGTCAAATCTTTGAGTTCCATTAGCCATTTCAGTGCGATATGAATACAACGTCTGTTCAAAAAATTCCGGAGCAATTGTAATTTCACTCAATGGTGTTTTGGAGCAAAATGCTGTTGGCATCCCTGCACACACCTGTGTTAAATGAGTAACTGCTGGAAGTTTCATTGTTGTATATCTGTTAGTTGTTGGCCAGTACTGTATTCAGTAGAACATTGTGTTGCACAGTTTGGGAATTTCGGGATGGCAGAGTTAGAGGGTCAGAGCATCTGAATTAAATTTTGCATGAAACTGAAGAATACCTTGACAGAGACACACCAAATGCTGCAGGAAGCCTACAAGTGGTTCACACAGTATAAGAATGGCCAAATTGATGTTAAAGATGACCATTGTTCAGGATGCCCTTTGATGTCTACTGATGATGCTCACGTCAGTAACATCAATGAAATAGGTGTGCTAATCTAAGACTGACTGACTGAGAAGTTTGCAGAAGAATGTGACATTTCAGTTGGATCATGTCATCAAATTCTGACACAGCATCTTGGAATGCATCGCGTTGCTGCCAAGTTTGTCCCACAGCTTATGAGTCAAGATGAAAAAGACCTTCGTCTCACAATCTGTGAAGAGCTTTTGAATTGCACAAATGAGAACGAGATGTTCCTTAAGAGAATCATAACTGGTGATGAGACACAGGTCTATGGTTATGATGTTGAGACCAAGGTTCAGTCTTCACAACGGGTCAGGAAAAGTTCTCCAAGACCAAAAAAAGCTCGTCATGTCAGGTCAAATGTCAAATCCATCGTGATAGTTTTCTTTGACTTTGGAGGATTAGTTCATCATGAATTTGTGCCACAGGGACAAACTGTTAATCAGTGGTACCATTGGGATGTATTGCAATATGATAAAATGTGAGAGTGGCCTGAAATGTGGTGAGACAATTCATGGCTTTAGCATCATGATAATGCACCCACACATTCATCCCTGTTGGTGCATAGCTGTTGCACAAAAACTGAAATCGCCTTGCTACCACATCCTCCTTATTCTCCAGACCTTGCCCCTGCAGACCTTTTTTTATTTCCAAAGTTGAAAACCCCATTGAAAGGACGAAGATTTGCAGACAATAGATGAGATAAAAGAAAATTTGCAGATGGCACTTTATGCGAGTCAGCAAGAGACATACCAAGACTGCTTCTAGAAGTGGAAACGGCACTGGGAGCAGTGTATCAATTGTGGAAGAGAGTATTTCGAAGGAGACTGTGCACAATAAGTAAAAGGTAAGTGTAGGAAAATTTTGTGGACAAAGTTCGGAATTTTTTGAACAGAACTCGTAGCTATTACCCTGAGGTGTCATCTGTACAAATAACAGTGAAGTAAGTATGCCGCAAATTAATGCTGTCATTCCCTTTGGCACAGTGAAATAATTTTTCTCTGCCTTATTGAGTTGTTTTGACGCATATGCTATTGGATGTACTTGTCTGACTACCTCCTGGCGTAAAATGCACCACATGCTAAAATTGCTGGTGTCACATGATAGAATAAATTGCTTTTGTTAGCTCGGGAAAACCAGTACTGGGACAATGGTCTGTCTTACAAATGCTTCATTGAAATTTGACTCCCATTTTTAATAACTGTTTGAAGGGCCTTGCAATTTGAGCAAATTTTAGAATAAATTTTCTGTAGAAATTAGCCAAGTCTTAATATGACAGCAATTCCTTTTCTCTGGTGGTTTTGGGAAGCTTCTCACATCATCAACAGTTGCAGATCAGTGCATACACCACCCAGGCCAATAATGTGGCCCAAGTAACAGAACTCCTGTAAGACGAAATGACACTTTTCTAAGCTGTGTGTTCATCGTGCTGCACATAACCGTTCAAAGACTTTATGTAAGTGTACCGTATGAACCTGGATATCCCTCAAGAATGCAGTGAATTCATGTAAGTAGACCATGCATTTCTTTGGTTTTAGTCCCCATATGTCGCTGTCTTACAGGTGGTGAGAATTTGCTGGCATGTTTTTCAGTCCAAATGGCATTGAACAATACTAATAATGACCAGACTCAACTATGAATATGGTTTTTGAGTGATCTTCCAGTGCTACTTATAACTGATTGTACCCACTTCATAGGTACAAAGTTGTAAAATGACATTGGCCTATATTATTTAAGGTCTCTGTTATATTAGGCACATGGCAATTGTCAGTGACTGTCCTTTGGTTTAAATAATGCTAATTGCAGTAAAAACTATATGCTTCACTGACATCAGATGATATTTTAGGCGCAAATAGGACTGGTGCACTCCGAGGGCTATTACTTTCTTCTACAGTCCAATCAAGGAGTTGTTAATTTATACAGTTTTCAATTACAGGGTGTAAATGGTGCAGATATCGGTGAGATTTCTTATACACAGGCGATTCATCCGAAGGAGAAATATGTCATTGAATTAGTGGTGTGGCAGGCAATGGTCCAGGAGGGTCCAGTAACTCCGCATATTGTTCCAACAGTCCCTCCTTGCCCTCCTTATTATTTCCCTCTAGATGAGATGCTTTCCTCCTCACTACGATTAAACTGACAGATGTTTCAGCATTGCATAGACTGATGTGACATCCCTATTTAACTCCTCGTGCAGTGCTTCTATGTTGGCTATCAGAGTACCACATGACAGCTTCACTTCTTCGCAATCAAAGTTATCAGTGCTAACCGGCACAACTCGACTTTGTCAATTTCCCATACGTATGATAAACTATATAATGTAAAATATTGTGCTTTATCTAACTCTTCATTCTCTACCAAAGGCTCAACCACACACAAAAAGGTAACTGTCAGATCACCTCCTGTTTACCCAGAGTAATTTTCTGTGCCTTTGGGTATGATATCCATGAGTTGATATTAAGGGACCTTGTACACAGTTTAGGTTGCCACCCCTGGTCCCTTGGGTGGTAAAACTGAGATGAAATAGTGCTCCATCCTGCTCTTCTATATGCCATTCCAAGTCAACTTTAGCATGAAGCACAACCAGGAAATCTAAACACAGCGTAACTATGCAGCTAATCCCTCACAATCCCAGCATTGCCAAAAAGAGTGAAATTAACATTACATTCTGTATCTTATGAAAATTTTCACAATTTCCTTCTCACATAGCTGATCGTAAAAAAGTCTGTCACTGAGTCTGCACAGAGGTATCCTGTGCTATCCCTTACTGGGAGCATTGTGCAGTGGCCACAATGTCACCTGGTCTGGTTAACAGAGGGGTGCAGACTATGACAGACTTCCCTGTTTCTGTGAACCTATGCTCATACACTTCTGTGCCCAAATTGTTTACATTTTTGACATTGTTCTTCCTTACAATTACACTTAATATTACCTGAATATTGAAATTTCTAACTCTTGATATCTGTGTTAAATTTTGCTTTCTTTTTCCATGGTTTAGTGGAACACCAATTTCAGCTAGTGCTGTTGTAGTGTCTGCCACTTCATTCAATGTCATAAATGATATTTATGGACATAAATCCTACAAAAATGGACCAGGTGCTCACTGTTCAGCTTTCTTATTAGTGTTATCATGTTCAGTCAGCTCATATGGGTTAATATCAGCTTTTGGGATGTGATCTACAAAACTCTGTACTGGTTCTTCTTGTTTCTGAAATATCCCATTAAACTGCTCACGACAGTATCTTGATGTAGTTTTTCTCTTTTATCTTTCAACTAACCCTTCTCTTAAGTTGCCTAATGATTATGAATCCCTTAATTTCTCATAGCAATTACGTAAGCCTGGGTGTACCCTGATATTTTCAGTCTAGCTACAATTAATAACTGCTCATTATTCCAATTTCTCATCAACCTGGCATCTGTATCCAAATTATCAAAAAACACAGAGATCTCTTCCTCCGATTCTCTAAAAAATTGGCTTGCCAACAAAGCAGTTTTGTAAGTACAGGTACACAAGGATGTGACCATTCCCTCCTTCAATCCCTTAGGGTTTTGTATATATGCCTGTAACTGAGCTGTTAGTACTTGATCCAGCACACACTGAACAACATCCTGAGTCATAACTTCTTTAGGCAGCTTGCTCACTTACCACCACACCAAGTATATAGCATACCCAAAATAACAAGGAAGAAGAAAGAATAGGAAATCCAACACTCATACCTGCCCCAGGATAACTCTGAAGTTGACAATGATTTATATTGCTGCATAGGATGCCTCTGCTGCAGAACATGGCACTGGCAGCTGTCTTCTGTTGGTTGTTCCTCTTCATCTTCAGTAGCCTTCTGACACCAAATATAGTGGGGTGTCTAGGATGTCTTGGTGTGGGTGGTGATTCTCTACTGGAGACAGATGTGGGTAGAGTAAAAGATGGCAACTCATAGATGCAAGAAGCCCTTTATTGCTGTTTATATACATTTGTTCAGTTTTCGATGCTGCTAGTGGTGATCCCTTGTGAGTGCGGCAAATACACCGACATGGCATCTCCCTGTGTATTGGTCTAGCAGCCCAGTCCTGTCATTGGTGATTCAGACTGTATGCTGCTGTTCTGTGTTAATGGATGTCTCACATTATCAACCTTTAGATTTCCAGCCAGGCATCAATTGCTGTCACAAAGGATATGGCACACTGCACCTCACTGCAATGGCATAGGGCAAAGAAGTCCTCGGTTTGAACATCAGCAGATGCCGAGATGGTTGGGCCCTGCCACCGTAGACCTGTGAAGGTAATAGAGTGTGGAATATCTGGATGGTCAGGTATTGTCAAAGGTTCAGGTCCAGTGAAAATGGTTATTGCCATGTCATTGGTAAGGCATTGTCTGGTGCAGCTTGGACACTATAGTATAGCTCAGGGTGGGCGTGGGGGGGGGGGGGGGGGGTAAATGGAGCTGTCCAGGGCTGACTATGCAGAAGAAGTCGAGACGTAGCATAGCTCAGGCTGGACGTGGGGTGAGGGGGGGGGGGGGGGGGGGGTAAATGGAGCTGTCCAGGGCTGACTATGCAGAAGAAGTCGAGACGTAGCATTTCTATTTTACATGGAATATCTCAAACAGAGGCCGAGCGACCTAGGCCACGCTGTTGCTACTCATTGCCAAGTGAAATGGTAGAATTGTCTCACTCCTGCTGAATGCTGTGTTGCCAGGTCAATGACTGCAGCCGATTGTGATGAGTGCTAATGTCCTAAATATGATTCTTGGCTATGGTTATGGCCCTTGCCATTACACTGGGAGCAGGCTGCGCACTGTTAAACTTTTGCTAATTTAAGGACAATATTTTCTGGATTTATCACCATAATCATCGAAAATTGGCTGTTCAATGGTTGTGATTGTGATTGGTGAAAGTCTTCACTGTGTATTGTAGGCTGAAGAGTAGGGCATGTGTGGCATCTCATATGCGTTCATGTTTGCTGGTAGTGTCCTTGTTGCTCAGAGCAGAGGCAGACATACCACCAGGAGACTAAAATCATCATCACAAATTAAAATTGTTTGGTTGTTTAACAATCACAACTGTCTATCTGACTTAACATTTATATATATAAAAACAAATATATATAATATATATATGTATAAAATATATATGTATAATATATATATAAAACATTTACATTACTACGGTACTTTTTTTTAAAGGATAAAAATTAACAGAGTCTAGGTCCAGGCAACATGTTCCGCAGTGATGGACCTTATAGGCTGCTTGAGGTCCATGTTGTGCAGGGTTAGGCTAAATGATTCATCAGGTTTAAAAACACTGTTTATTTACAAGTATATAGCATACAAAGATGGTTATTACATGAAAAGATAGACACACTCACCATGTTTCTGGTACATTCTACAAATGTCAATGTGTATGCCCTTGGTCATCTAGCACACATCCAATCAGTTAACCAGTTCCATCCATATGTTCACAGGCATGTTTCCATCAATGACTGTCACAGCAGCAGTCATGTGTTCCTGCAGTTCTTGCAGGACTGTTGGCATTGGTGGTATATAACTTTGTCTTTAAGGTAACCTCACAGAAAGAAATGTGAGTGAGAAATCCAGCAACCTAGTGGCCCATGGCAACAGAGGAACATCACCCAGACCAGTGCAGCCTATCTAGTAATGTGTTAGTTCTCTGTTAAGAAAGCCATAGACAATTGTGCTCAAGTGAAGTGGAGCACCATCCTGGTGAAATATGAATGTTGAGCAGTCAGCAGTGAGATGTGGCAACTACAACAGCATTATATCCAGGTACATGGAAGCTTTGTCACAGTCTGCTCGATGAAGAAAAATGGGCCATACATCTTTGTCTTGGATATGGCATAGAAGACATTTACATTTGTTAAGAACAAAATTTATGAACCCCCAATTTCAACAATGCTGCAAGTACTGCAGGGATGCATCACTGCTGATGTGACGGCCATGTATGGAAATATACTAGTGAATGCATGGACGAACTGGATTACCATTTGGATGTGTGCCAGATAATCAAGGGCAAATGCATTGAATATTTTCAGAATGTACCAGAAAGTTGGAGAGTATATCTATCTTTTCTTGCATCACCCTTCTTTGTACATAATATACTTGTCAATAAATAGTGATTTGAAACCTGATTAATCATTTAGGCTAGCAGTGGATTGTTTTCTTCATTGATACTTTCAATAATTTTTGTGGCTCATGCTACTTTAGATATCCTATAACTGCACCATTTGTCTCCTCTACATGTACATTATCACACCAACACATTATTTTGTCCACTCCAGCAGTGTGTGGCAATTCTGGTCAGTTGGTCTAAAAAAAATTCCATCTCAAGATTGTTTAAAAAATTGGCTTTAATCCTTCATCGTAGAGAACCACTGCCAATTTGCCACAATGTGCAGCTAGTTCCCAAAAGAAGGCCAAAACATCGAATTGGAAGGTTGCGCAAGAATGGCACAGTACCAATATGAAAGATGATTTTTTTAAAGTGATTATTTACTCACACTGACTTTTGCATTCATTCAAGTGGTTTACCTTCTCATGCCATGATGAAGTGGTCCTAAAATACTGCCACTGAGTTATAGGGGAACAGTAAGTTGGGTTTCTAACTTAGTTTTTCACCAATAGCCTTCTTCTCTTGTGGAATCCCATTGAAAATGTATTTGGAGTGTGCCACATGCCTTTCTGTACAGTGTTTAAGGATTTTTTTTATTTGGAGCACTTCTTTCTCTTACATTCACTGAACTTACGTTCAAAAACTTACGTAAACAAATTTATGTTACCAGCAACAAATCTCCTAAATAAGTAAATATATTTCAATGTTAGTATCAGACTCCACTGGTTGTTCAGTAAAGGCCTACAAGGCATTTAATTTTTAGGAATAAATTTTCAGTGAACTTTAAGTTTGAAGACAGTTGTAAATAGAGACTTTCTTTAGCTACAAACACTGCATGTATCTGACTTGGAAAAATATATATTCATTAGGAGGAAACACCAATGAGAAATTATATATATTGAATGGTCAGTCTAGCAATTGTCTTAAAATGTAACATATATCTATCTTGTAATGAGGCTGGAGGGAATGTCATAACGTGTCATTACAGTGTTTGTGCCAAGTATAATTATGTAGATGCTATGTAACATTTCTTTGCTGTAATATTTCTAAAAGTCTCTATCACATAAGTCATAAACTGTGAAAAAAATTGGGTGCATACCAGATGACAGAGTAAAACTGGTATGCCTCAAAAAATAAATACTTGTCCTCAAATACCTTACCAGAGACTGTGACATCCAAGGAAAAACTTGTGTGTGGGACAAAACACAAAAGTGTAAGTATTAATGCATAAAATAAGGGTTTTTGCTTAAGAGCACACTTCATAAATATATATGCATAGAGATTTATCTGGCAATGTAAGCAAGAAGTATTGTAAGATATTTTGAAAAGCCATCAGCAATGCCTTTCTTTTGATTTGTAGAGAGAATGATATATTTGTGTGGATATTATTATTTTGTTGTTTGACTGCAAAAGCCCATGCTTCAATCTTCAAATGCATTATAACAGCACAGAAAGTACAGCTGTTTTTTTTCTTTTTTTTTGTGTCAGGGTTCAGAAAACTTAGTACTACCACTTGTAATTATGGGAGCTATATCAGTAATTGGAGGACTGTCTGGACTGAGACTTCCAGAGACATTACATCACCGACTGCCACAGACTGTTGAAGAAGGTGAAGAATTTGGGAAAGACTGGTCTTTCAAGGATTGTATTCGTTGCATACCTGAGAGGTGAGGTACAATATTTGCATGAAAAATGAATTAATATACTGCAAGCATATTGTATGAATTGATTCCATGTAATGTTAAAATATTTTAAGCTTCTTTATATGCTTAGAAGAATTAGTTGTAAATTTCATTGGTGTTTATTCAGAGTAAATGTGGATGTGGTAGTTTGCATATCACAATTTCTGTTCCTGCTGACAGTTGTGGTGGTGCTTATTGTTGTCCTTTCTGCTGTTTTGTAAATAACATTTCATCAGTCTCCCACTGATTTAACACTTTGAAGATCAGTCACTTGGAAGATTATTGGGCCTAGAAAACTGGCTATTTATATTGTTGTTTAATGCATTATGTAATTGATGTATCTTCAAGAGTAATACATACCAAAAAGAGACAAAGCTTTCAAATTTATTTTCATATTTACTTTACCTATATGATAGATTACAAATCTTAAAATAATGATGATAGAGCAAAAGCGTGAGGTGAGGTGTGGAACAGTTTTCCTCTTCAGCTTCTAAAATTTCTTGCTCACTCAATAAAAATGATGTATTTGTAGTAGAATTCCAGAAAACTGTCAAACCTAATGAGTACACGCACAAAATTATGTCAGTGTGATCATATTGGCTTACCCATTCACAAAAGCAGCTGATACATTCAGTGATATTTCTTTTGAAATAATTATATAAATTGACAACAGAAGGCAGAACCAGTCTAGGAAAAGGTAGCAAGATGTCCATACATTGTTCTCATATACAATGAGTCCAGTTTTTGAGAGATATATAGCTCGCATGTCGACAAAATCAAGGCGCAATATATACTCTCTCACAGTCTTTTTAACACAAGGTTATGGCCTGAGCTACAAAGTGTTAAGTCATTTTCTTAAAAGTATGAGATCCATTAGCTTCTCTGCCAGCAGATCAACACCTCCTTTTATTTTCTTTGTGTAATACCTTGTAATTTATTGTAATTATTATTGTATATATAATTCTCAACTGAACATTATTTTCTTCACTCCAAATGTACGAAGAGAGAGAATTTTTGGGGACAAAATTCCAAATCTGCCGAATAAACATTTAAAAACATACACTGCAAAGACACTAGCCTCCTCTTATCCTCACAACAGGTGAATCCTTCTCAACCTGGTGTGTGGGTGACCTCCCTCTCCTTTCCAACCTTTCCCAATCAGTCATTTCCATCCCTGCGAAAGGAACAGTAAATACCCCCAGCTAGGAATATCTTTTTCTACTTTTAAGTGTTTCTATCAGCAGTGTTACTATCTACCTGGAATTTTATCCCAGCCATTTCATATTCTTGCAATTTAATAGTTTCCTCAATTGAAAGTTTCATTATTATTTCATGATTTTGTTAATAAAGTCCTTACCTTATGTAAAAGTCATTTTCCCCATAAACTAACCCAGATTAAACTACAGTTTGCAAAGAAGCCATGGATTACTCAAGGAATAAAATTACCTTGTAAGACATAAAGAGATATGTATATCTGTCAGGAAAAACAGCTCTGATGTTGACACTATAGCTCATTACAAGACATTGTGCAAAATATTGAAGATAGTAATACAGACTTCAAAGCAATGCATTATGAGAAAAAGGTACAGTAGTCATATCAGGTAATGAGGTAAAGATGATATGGTATATACTGAGGGGGATACAGGTAGAACCAGAGATGAAGAGCAGAGAGCATTAAGAGTAAATGATACATCAGAAACAGTTGTGAGCAGTGTTGCAAAAAATTTTGACAAGCATTTTATAACTCTTCTTGAAAAGACATGGTTGTCAACTTCAGTTGATGCTACCATGGAATATCTCAGATCAGCCATTTATGGCAGATAACCTAAGTAGTATGAATGTGACCCTCACTACACCAGTAGAAGTAATGTCCACCATAAAATACTTTAAAAATGGTCATGATGAAACCTCAACAAAGTTAATTTTAAGTGTTCTTCTGAGTTTAAACCAAATAACAAAAAGTCCTGTATGAAAAACAACAATATGGAAAGGATAGGTAGCTCACCACACAGAGTATGCATTGAGTCACAGATAGGACAGTGAAAACGAATGCTATAACTGCAGTCAGGCCTTAGTGCCTAGAGACAGTGCCCATGTGTGTGTGAGTTGTTACTGTTTGAGTGTGCATGAGTTTTCTACTGCTGAAGAAAGACTTTGTCCAAAAGCTGAAATATTTCCTGCATTCATTTTCATTTTGCCTGTCTGCGACTTAGCACCTCCTGTATGTAGTAAGTCAATTTGTTGTTGTCTTCCGAGTTTGGTAACATATTAAATTATTTCTGAATAAGAAAAGAGATACAGAAATACTGTCATTTTTGGTTCAATGTCAATCTCTGTCTCATTTGTTTCTTTGTGATTTTCACTGAAACTTAGTTTTGCATTAGGGCAGTTGAATAGTTTGCTGAAATATTCTTGCCATCGCTTTAAGACTGGTTCAGTATCCACATTCATGTTTCCATTTTTGTCACAGATGTACTGACTTCTTGCAGTGAACTCTTCCATTTTCACATGTTGGAAAGATCGCTTACTATCTGGGTTTTGGCTATCCAGTTCCACATTTTCAAGAATTTTTATTATGTATTTTCTGCTTTCAGTTTTCTGTATTCTTGATGCCTCTCTGTGCACTTCTGGATATGTTTCCTTTAGTGTTTCGTTATCTGTATTCTGTAGCCATAACTCACATATTTTCTTCCTTCTCTTAACCATAACTCCACATTCCTTTTTAAACCATCTCCTTATACCCTGTTTTTTCTTTCTACAAGCACTTTACTCACAACATCTGTCACGACTATCTTCACAGTGTGCCAAGCTTTCTCCACATCCTCAACATAATCTCCAAGCTTTCTCCACATCTTCAACATAATCTGTATTTTTAAGTATGTAAAAATGGTTATTTATTTTTCACTCAAACTCTCTACACTTTTCCTCACTTTTTAGTTTAGGCAAATTAAACCCTGGATTTCATTCTTTGTTTTCTAACTACCTCTGACCTTTTCTAGGTATAGTTTTGCTTGCACAAAGAAATGGTCTTTATCATACTCTGCTCTTCATCATGCTACATCTATCACTGTTAGCCTTGCTGCATGTCTATCATTACATTATTAATCTGACAGTTTCTCCTTCAGGTGATCACCATGCTCCTAGATGAATTTTCTTATGTGAGAATGCTGTTGAGCTGATAACCACATTCTTTGTAATGGCAAATGCTATCATCCTGAAGCTATTAGTACTGGTTTCTTCATGCAAGCTGTACTTTCCTATGGTCAGAGAATAGACATTTTCTTTGGTTACTGAAGTAGAGAGGATATGAAACGAAACTGGCTGTAGCAAGAAAAGCATTTCTGAAAAAGAAGTATGTGTTGACATGTAATCAAACAATCAATCTCTTTATTCATCTGTTAACGATATACATGGTATGGATGTAGCCAATTACAATATAGTTTCTTATATTTAATTTGTTTCAAAAACTTGGATAATAAATACAAATATTTTATATCAGTATATATAAATAATATTACTTTTCCATTTTCTGATATTCTTCAATGTTATAAAAACTATGTGTTAGTAAAAATTGTTTACGATCTACCTTGAATTTATGAAATTCTTTAATTTTTTTTATTGTAGAAGGCAATGCACTAAAAAGTATTTTGGGCTGGTAGTTTACACCTTTTTTGTAGAGTGCTCCTTTGTGGGTGTGTCTGTGAAAATCATCCCTGTTCCTTGTTTCATGATTATGAACCCGATTATTTAATGTTGAAAATTCCTGGTGAGTTTTCAGAAAACATACACATTCATAGATGTATAAGCTAGGAAGAGTCATTATTTTAAATTCATTTCCCTGCATGACACTCTGCGAGGAACCGCTTTCATTATTCTAATAGACCTTTTTTGATTTGAAGTTTGAAAGCTTGTTTTGCCATACCTGTATTTCCCCAGAAGATCACACCATATCTAAGCAAACTGTTCATGTAAGCATAATAGGCACATGGCAATGATTCAGTGTTGCAACATTCCCAAAGCATTCTTAGTACATAGCAGCATTTACTTAATTTTTTATTCAAAACTTCTAGATGCTTTTCCCATCTCAAGTGCTCATCCATCCATATACTGAGGAATTTTGAGTATGGAGCTTGTACAACAACAGTTCCCTAACTCAGATTTACTCTTCTTCTTGCTTTACTTTTATTATTACTGTAATACATCAATACTGTTTTATCCTTATTTGTGAACAAAGCATTATTGCTAAACCATTTTCCTGTCTCATTTATTGTCCTAGAGACGCTTTGCTGTAGATTATCCTCAGTGTATCCTTTTATAAAAATGGCTAGTGTTATCAGCAAACATCACTGTTTTTGCAACTGTCAAATGGTTTGGCAAATCATTTATGTACACCAAGAACAACACTGGGCCTAACACAGAACCCTGGGGCACTCCATAGCTAGTTTTTTTGAAATCTGGAAGATACTCTTTGCCTTCATGACATATTTGTACTTTCTGTTGTCTATCAGAGAGATAAGACTTGAATCATTTGAAGGCAAGTCCCTGGAAACCCATAAAATTCTATTTTCGTAAGCAATAAGTCATGGCTGATTAAATCTAATGCTTTGGATAAATCTAAGAATATACCACAGCTTAATATACATTTAAATGTTAGGAAACCTTTTCTGAAGGTATTTGTCTAGAGCATAGTCTTGTATAGGAGTGAGATGTGGACAAGAAGCAGTTCAGACAAAAAGAGAATAGACACTTTTGAAGTGTGGTGCTATGGAAGAATTTCGAACATTAGATGGGTAGATCAATGACTGATGAGGAGGTACTGAATCAAATTGGGGGAAATTGAAATTTATGCCACAATTTGGCTGAAAATAAGCGATCAGTTGATAGCACATGTTAAGATAAATATAAATGGAAGGTGGTGATATACAGCAAAAGGAAAACAAATCGCCAGATACGCAATAAAAGGAAAATGACTTTTTAATAATTGGCGATTCGCTGCTGAAGAATATCGCTGTCCGCAATTGCAAGATCGACGTACGACCTCGTATTAGAACGCATCAACTCGGTAAACATTTTAAAAATATGGTAAATGCAAGACAAGATACTACAGAACCAGATTCTGAAACCAGACATAACTATAATGGGGTGTTTATACATGTTGGGACGAATTCGTTAAGGAGCAGCAGTGAGGAAGAAATGGCAAGCGAAACAAGAAACATGATTCGTTCTGCAAGAAATATGTATGCAGGATCTCGTTTGATACTTAGCGGAATCATAAACAGAAGGTCGGTGAGTGAAAAATATATCGCCAAAATAAACTGTGCTCTTAAAGAACAATGTGATCGTCTTGGGGCAATTTTTATAGACCCAAACAAATTCCTATGTGAAAACTCACTAGCGAAGGATGGCTTGCATTTAAATAGACTGGGGTCTGTAACGTTCAGCAGAATGTCTGCAGATGTCTGCAAAATCACTAGATGCAAGGGAAACTAATATGGCCTGAAGGGGATGAAAAATCATACACTCCAGCTGGAAAAGAAAAATATAAGCACCATACAAAAAAAGATGATACTAAAGAATTTGCCCCAGAATACAGCTCACAACATGTAAACCAACAAAAGAAAAATTACATAAAAGTACTTCATCAAAATATTCAATACTTTGGTAACAAAAAATTAGAAGCAGAAGTACTCCTGAGTGAAGTAAGACCAGACATATTATGCATAAGTGAACATGGACTAACTGAAAGTAAAATACATAATGTGGCAATAAAGGACTACAAACTAGCTAGTTACTTCTGCAGATCTAAATATAAGGGTGGTGGCGTTTGTATATATATTAAAACAGGTACTCTATCAAAGAATGTAAACAGTGAAGCTGCTACATTTCCCATAGCTAGAGAAAAAGACTTTGAAGTTACTGGTATAGTGGCAGAGGATTTTAGAGTGTTTTGTGTGTACAGGTCACCATGTGGTAATATTAGCATCTTTCTAAAAAAGGTTGCTAGCTTATTGAGAATGAATATGAAGAGAAATCTTATTATATGTGGAGACTTCAACATTGACATGGGAAAAGACACAAAAAAAGACAGGATTTTGAAGAATTGTTAATACAGCATAACATGAAAGTGACAATAACTGCACCAACAAGAGTAACTTCACAAAGTGAGACAATTATTGACAACATAAATACTAATATGTGTAACTATGAGTCACATGTAGTTCAGACAGAAATATCTGATCATCATGGACAACTAATCAGCTTTTGCAGAAGTAATGACACAGTATCAGAACCAAAACAAACAACCAAAGAAATTAGGATCATCAGTGAACAAAATATCAACATCTTTAGAACAATGTTAAGTAAGGAAACCTGGAATGAAACCCTACAGGCCCAGAGTGTAAATGAAAAATATGATGCATTTATTTCAACAATTAAGTACCATTTTAATGTAGCATTTCCCAAAGTAAAGAGACAAGAAAGGCATCAAGATCAAGCACAGTGGATTACAAGTGAAATACTAGAACAGCGAAGGAAGCTTCAGGACGTGAGACGGATGGGCGAAGCTGGAAACTATAAAATGTTAAAAAAGAAGTATAGAAAAACAATAAGAGAAGCGAAAGCAAGAGCAATTGACACCACTATAGCGAACTCAAAAAACAAGGCAAAGGCAGCTTGGAATGCAATCAATGCTGAAAGAAAGGAAACAGATGGGTCAAACAAAGAAGAAGGTATTAGGTCAATTAAAGTAGACAACACAGTGGTCACAGATGGTATGGAAATAGCAAACATACTGAATAATAACTATATCAGTGTAGTAGAAAACCTAAAATTGGAAAGAAACAGTCAAAAACAGAAGGGTATTAAGGTACCAAAAAGATCATGCAGTACTATGTTCTTAAGACCAGTCACAGAAGATGAATTGCGGAAAACTATACAGAAATTGAAGTCCAAGAAATCCGCTGGTGATGATGAAATATCAAATCATGTAATAAAGCTGGTATGTGAGGAGATAATAACACCACTGCTGAACATAGCAAACTGTTCTAACATGGTTTCAGAAAGGGTAAATCTACAGAATCAGCAATTGTCAGTCTAACAGAATACATTTTACAGTCCTTAGATGAGAAAAAGGTTGTCTCTGCAATGTTTCTGGATCTTTCAAAGGCATTTGACACCATTGACCATGAAATGCTGATACAAAAATTAAGCAACTATGGAATTTGGGGGCAACCAGGTGAATGGATAAAATCATACTTGTGCAACCGCAAGCAGTATGTATCATTAGGAAACTCGTACCAATCAGAAACCAAATCCATCAAATATGGAGTGCCGCAGGATTCGGTAATGGGGCCTTTGTTATTTAATGTATTTGTTAATGATATAGGTGTTGAGGAGGAAGAAAAGAAAATATTGTATGCTGATGACATGACAATACTAAATAGTGACCAAAATATGGAACAGCTTGAGAGAAGAGCATACATATCTGCAAATGTCACAGCTCAATGGCTGTTGGAAAATGAACTGGTTATAAATCTAAAAAAGACTATGTATGCAGTGTTTAAAAACAAGGAAAAGGCTGTAGACATGGATTTAGAGGTTGATGGAACAAGGCTGGAAGCAGTAGAATCTGCTAGATTCTTAGGTATTCTTGTGGATAATGAACTGAAATGGAAAAAACATATTAATAATGTTTGTAAGAAACTGAGCTCTGTCATATTCTTAATGATGCAGCTTATTTATTTATTTATTTATTTATATTACAGCTCGAAACATGTATTTAACATGCATGGGCAATGTTATAATAATTACATTCAGATTATTGATACACAATATAAATAGATTACATGCTACTAAGTAAAATATCATTGAAGTATATTTAATATAACATTCCTGAGGTCAAATCATGTCAGCACCATACTGTATGGGCACTTCAATACAAGCCATTTTTTTAACTCGTTTTTAAAAATTCTACCAGAAAGCTGTTTCAGGTTGTTTGGCAGAGAATTATAAAATATTGCTCCCTTAATGAATGGGGTATTTGTTGTTAGATTCAATCTTCTGCTCACCATATGAAAGTCTGATTTTTGTCTTGTATTGTAATCATGGATTTCCATATTCCTGTTTGTCACTTTTTTGTCTTTTTTCACTAATAATATTGATTGGAACATATATACTGCATAGATAGTCATAATATTAAACTTAATAAACAGGTTTTTACATGAAGTTCTGGGTCTTACTTTTGCCATAGTTCTTATTACTCTTTTCTGCAATACAAATACCCTTTTTATATTGTATTGGCTACAGCCACCCCACAATACAATTCCATAAGATAGATGGGGATACACCAACCCAAAATACGCTATTTTTATTGCTTCGATATCTAAATATTGAACTAATCTCCTTAGTAAATACAGACTAGATGTTATTTTACCACAGACATGATCTATTTGCTGATTCCACGAAAGTCTGTCATCTATATATATCCCCAGAAATTTACATTCTGAACAGGTATTTTCCTGAATGTCCTCATTTAGAACAGTATTTTTATTTGAACTACTTGTCTTAAAATAAATTAAATTAGTTTTGTTAATATTGACCCTCAGGTTTTCTTTTTCAAAATGTGTTTGAGCTTTTTCAACAAAATTCTGTACCACTGAATTTAGGTCATCATTACTACGTGCCCAGCAAACCCCAGAGGTGTCATCAGCATACATAGTAATATGATGACTGGTGTCTAATACTTTTGGGAAATCATTCACGTAGCAAATAAACAAGAAGGGGCCCAAGATAGAGCCTTGTGGCACACCAAAATTTATGTTCCTTATCTTTGATCTTCTTTTTGCAATTACCTCTCCATTATCATACACAACTTCTGTGCATTGTTGTCTATCTTTAAGGTAAGATTCTATTAAAAGCAACAGTTTCCCACTGACACCATTATAAGCAAGTTTACTTAAAAGAGCGCCATGATGGACTCTGTCAAACGCTTTGGAAAGATCTAAAAACACTCCTGCCGTTTCGTAACCCTCATTTATTTTCTCCATCAGACAGTGTACAAACTGTACTGCTGCAGATATGGTGCTCCGACCACTTCTAAAGCCATGTTGGAAATCTCCTATTAAGTTATTCATATTATAGTGCTCAATTAGGATTTCTAGCATTATTTTTTCAATTAATTTACCAAACACTGACGTTAAGGCAACTGGTCTGTAGTTCTGTGGTTGTTTTCTTTCCCCTTTTTTATATAAAGGTTTAACTAAAGCAAGTTTCAGTTTCTTCGGAAACACACCTTCTTCAAGTACACAATTTATTAGATGGACTAACGGTCTGGCTAACTCACCCTTGCATTTTTTCAGTAGAAAAGGACAGAATTCATCCCATCCAGCTGATCTTTTATTTTTTAGGTTGTCAATTAGCTCTGTTACGTCCTTGATGGTTACTGTAGGTAGCATACAAGAGTCCCTTTCCTTTTCCTTATCATATTTAAACGGCCTCTCCTGTTTCATGCAAGTATCATTTTCAATAGCATCTATAAAGTAATCATTAAATATATTGCTAACTATATAAGGATCAGAAAAATATTCAGACAAGAACCTTCTGTGTACAGTGTATCATGGACTTTTCGAACCATACTTACAGTATGGAGTGACTGTGTGGGGAAACTCAAACAAACAAGAGACAAAACGAGTGTTCACATTACAAAAAAAAAGCAATTAGGACCATTTTAAGAAGAAAGACCTCTGAAACATGCAGAAACTGTTTCAAGAATTTAGGTATCTTAACTTTTTCATCGTTGTATATATACAAAGCAATAATGTACATCACAAAAGGTAGTGAGGACTGGATTACAAATGCTAGTGTACACATCCACAATACAAGAAAGAAGAATGAAGTACGGAGCATACCCCACCGACTGGCAATGCTAGAAAAAGGACCCCAGTACTCTGGTATCAGACTACTAAGAAGTCTGCCCAAAACCCTGCAAGATAGTGTACTTCACAATGACTTTGCAAAGAAACTTAAAGACTATCTCATTGAAAAAGAGTTTTACAGTGTTGCAGAATACTTATGCCATTAAATTTGTATATATTGTTACTCATTATCAGTTATGTAAAAATGTAAGCTAAAGGTGTAGAAAAATAAGTCATAAAGAATTTTAATACTTTGACATGTCCTATATTACACGTACATTTACTGTACACAATGTAATCTTACAGGATCAAATAAAATTCAATTCAATTCAATTCAATTCAAGGTATCATTAGTTTGGTAACTGGGGAGGGAGGGTGGAGGGGGAAAAAGGGTTAGAGATAAAAATTGTAGGAAGAAACCAAGGGATGAATTCAGTGGCAGGTTCAAATGGAGGCATGTTGCAGTAGTTATTCAGGTGTGGAGAAGCTTGCACAGAATAGAGTGCATCAAACTAATCTTTGGTCTGAAGACCACGATGACAACATAATAATGACAATAATACTAGCAGTGATGACACATAGAAGAGAATAAGGGTACTTCATTTGTAATCCCTGTGTCTAAGCTGCTGTTATTCTTTATTTCAATATACCTAGTGATAATTTTAAAATATTGCTAAAATTTAAGCTCTTGTCTTTTACATAAAACTCCTCAGGGGAATAGACAGCATCATATTGTAAAATGTAGAACTAATGGTTCCAGTATTGCAAGTGGTCTTCATCAGGACATATCCTGATTTCTTAACCTTTATGTAGTATTATCTCTCCTGCCCCTAACATTTCTCAAAAAGAGTCGAAATGCAATTTATGATATGAATGGATGTTGGAAGTGTAGAGGAAGGAATCCAATGAAAATTACAGCCTGATAATAAATTCAACTGGGAGGAGCACACCACAGACATGTTCCACATCCTGGAGGACCTCCTCACTACAGATCAATTGGAATGTAAGTAAATCTAATCTAATCTACTGGAACAGGAGTGAAGATAGTGGGTGAAACATTGGATATTATTTTGCAGTATGTTGTGTTTTACAACAGAGAACATTTTTATGGAAATTGAGTTAATCCCCAAAAGTCTATAAACATGATCTAACCTTTTAGTAATGAAAGATGCATAAAATTAGACTGCCTGACAAAACAAGTGAAGCACCCAGAAGGGAACAAGGAAACATGAATTGAGAGAATATGTGATGTTATTGCAGCAGTTACAAAATCAAGTTAAATTTACAAACAACCTGAAATAAGGGCACAATGATCAGCATAACAATGCATCTCTTCTGACCTGGATTCATGCACTGACTGAATTGTGAAGGATGTCAATAAGGTTATTGTATCCTCCCCTGAGGCAAGCTGGTCCTTGATATCCTGTATACTGGCGTCTGAGGTGGTCACGCACACTCTATCAGAAATACATCTGGGGATCACACTGGCCATGAAAGTAACTCAACATCCAACACCATACAGAAATTTCATAGAGACAAGTGCCGTTTGTGGATGACCACTGTCCTGTGAAAAATAGCTCCACAGTACTATTGCATGACAGACAAGAATGGGATTCTCTCATCAGCTTGCTGCCATACTCAACAACGATTGTCATCGGGTGTAATGTAGAACTGCATTTCATCACTGAATATTGTGCAACACCATTCATCAGCAGTCCATGCTTCCTAATTACAGAAAACTCCATACACAGTCGTTTGTGTTGTGGTGTTAATGCCATCCTATGCATGGGACAGTAATCTCTAGTCTGACTGTAAATGTAGGCTTCTGCGGCCATTGTCACAGTAAATAAAATTCTTCTGGTTTTGTGACCGCATTGTCAACTATAAAGTTCTGACATTTTGGTGACTATTCCACTTCTTACAGCTATTCTATAAAAAAACATGATACCTTCGGTCTGCGTTAAAAGTAACATGAGAAACACATATATGCGATCAAAAATTTGTAGTCAAATTTTAAATGTTTATTGCTAAAAGAACAATACATCTTAAAGTTCAAATATTTCCTGCACCAGTGAAAAAAAAGGAGAGAAAAAGACCAACAAAAGTGACAAGTTATAAAATAATTATATAGTCAATTTGGTAACACTGCTCAAGTGTTTGGGTGCCATACCAGGTCAAACTAATAGGGTGTCTTGAGAAAATACATAGAAGGGCAGTGCAAATGATCATAGGCCTATTTCACTGGCAATAAAATGTGAGAGAACACTTAAATAAAGATGCTACACATATTAGAAAAACCAGTACAGGAATTTCTAACAATTGCTTTTGGGCATAAACAATGAATGTTTTTCAGCCCTCTATGTGTTGTTCCTGAAGAGAGTGTGGAAATGTGGTCCTGACGAGAGTGTAGAGATAAAAGCTTTGTAGTCATGTAGTACAGTATTTTGAAACAAGCAGAGTCTTTGGCAAGGCATTATGAAATTCAGTCTATGCCTCATTTCGTATGTATGTTTAAAAGAATTTCCCTCAACAAGTTGTAGGGTTTTTAGTTGAAAGAGGAGTACATTGTATATGAACAGAAAAGGTATTGTCATCAAGTCATGGCTTTTGAATAATTGTTTCTGTGACTGCCCATTGTTTGTCTCCATCGTAGCTCTGATGACTTTATTTCTGTAGTTTCAACACTCTGAGAAGGTCACTAAACAATCCACATGATCAGTCATTGACAGGTTTTTGTTTACAGTGACTCCAAGAAGTTTAACAGAATCTAGAGTGATCAGTTCCCTGCCCTCATAATTTAACTGTGGTATATATGTTCAGCAGTTTGTTTGGAGCTGAAATGTACAATTTGTATTTTCATAAGGTTCAGTTTCATAGATAAAATATAAAAGGATAGATTGCTATTCATCACATAGAGGAGGCACTGAGTCGCAGATAGGCACAGTGAAAAAACTGCTCAAATGTAAAAGCATTCAGACAAAGTCCTTCTGCAGTAAAAAACACATATTCCTACAAGCACGGCTTAAACATACATAGCCACTGTCTCATGGTGTTGGAGTCCAACTGTACTTCATATGATCGGACAGCAATCTGATGATATGGTTGATGGGGATAATGAGAAGGCATCTGATGTTGGAAGAGAGAGGGATAGCTGGGTAGGCGTGTGGGAATATGCTAGTGCTGCCTGTCAGAACATACAAGAACATACATTGACTTGATGGGGCAGGAAATGGCTGTTAGGTGCAGTGTTTGGGCGGGGGGAGGGGGGGGGGGGGGAGAGTAGAGAAGGGGAAAGGATTTCTGCGACAGAAGATCGGTGTAGTACTAGAGTGGGATCAGTGGATAGGTTAGATAGGTGGGAGACAGGGACCAGCAAAGGTTTAGGCCAGTGGTGTTACAGGAACAAAACATACATTGGAGGGAGACTGTGCAGTTCAGAAAAGCTGGGGTTGGTAGGAAGTGGTAGGAACAGGTTGTTAAGCAGTCATTTAAGTGAAGCACATTATGTTGGATGGCATGTTCAGCAACTGTATGGTCCAGCTGTCTCCTGGTTACAGTTTGATTCTGGCCATTCATGTGGACAGACAGCTTGTTAGTTGTCATGCCAACATAGAAAGCTGCGCAGCTGTTGAAACTTAGTTGGTTGATCAAATGACTGCTTTTACAGTTGGCCCTGCCTTTGATTGGGTAGGAGGTGCCTGTGATTGGACAGGAGAAGATGTAGTGGGAGGATTTAAGGGACAGGCCTTGCATCTAGGTCTATTGCAGGGATATGAGACATGAGGTAAAGTGTTGAGAGCAGGGGTGGAGGGGACTGTGGGAGGGGTGGGGAAGATATTCCTCATTTTAGGGCATGATGACAGGTGCTTGAAACCCTGGTAGGAAATGTGATTCAGCTGCTCCAATCCTGGGTTTATGAACTGTAGGTAGCATGTAGAAGTTAGGAGTGTGGGGAGTGCTGGGGCTCAGGACACAGACAGGTTCTGGGGATCAGTTCTAGGATGGACCTGAGGATTTGCGGATGCACTGGAGATCCTATTGGATTTCTGCAATTGGGTCATTATGGCAAGGTTTGTAGGTAGACACTTATATGACAACTGGCCGAGTCCTTCTGCCAGCTAATCTCTGTAGTTCATAACCACAGTGGTTATAAAATGCCTGAAAACCTATCCCCACTTGCCAAAAAGGGGAACTGCAAGGATTACCTGGTGGAGGAACTCCACCAGCTGTCAGATATGTCCAACTACAAACCTTTAAATTGGCCTACATTGCATTCCTGAGTTATTTTGTTATGTTTGGACCAAATCCCAAGGAAGTTGGTCCACTTTATTAGTTTTCCTGTTCAAAAGTGTCCAGCACAATAACAGATTTACTTTAGAAGTTGGCAGCCTTGCAGCAGACAAGAAATGTGAGTTTCTGTGTTCTGGTAAAGACATGGGCAATTAGCTTAGTACAGATTACTCAGTAAATTCTTAAACATACAATAGTCATACATATTGTACTATCACCATGAAAATTTGTTTATGAAAAGGATAGATTGCTACTCACCATATAGTGGATATGTTGAATTGCAAACAGGCACAACAAGAAGACTGCCGATCAAATAAGCTTTCAGCCAAAAAGCTCTCTCAAACACATGACCACTGTCTCTGGCTACTGAGACCAGACTCAGTGTGGCATCAGCAGCCAGAGACAATGGTCATGTGTGTGAGAGCTGCATTTGCATTGAATGAGCATGTGTTTGTTGTCTTTTCATTCAGAAGAAGGCATTTTGGCTAAAGCTTACTTGTTTAACAATCTTTTTGTTGTGTCTGTCTCTGATTCAACATTTCCACTATATGGTGAGTGGCAATCTATCCTTTTCATAATATTGTCATTATTCCGTCTTGGATTTTTGATTGTTACTTAATTGTTTGTCCTTGTTCACATTGAAATCCCCATGTTACAGTACTGTAGCATACCGCTCAAGCAGACTGGTGCAAAACAAACTGGTGCAACCGGTTTCCATTTTATCAGTGGGTTGCTCAATTTCTTTTGGCACCTCTTGCAGAATGCTGTGATACTGTGACACTTGGATTTCAATGTGTACCAGGACTGCAGACATTCTTATGCAAACAAACAACAAATAACTATGAACTTTATTTTTTGGGACTATAATTAAAACTCTGATTACTCTTTGTACTTTAAGATGGGTTAATAATGGCTGCAGAAGAATGCCATTTCATTTGGAGAAAATGGTGGCTGCGATGGTCCATATCAGCAGGTCTTTGTGCTTGTAATATGGCGCCATTAGGAAAATAAACAATGAATAAAGAAATCAAACAATGGAAAATCCAGGATGGAATGTAACAATACAAGAGAAGGAAAGTTGCTACTCACCATATAGCGGAGATGCTGCATTGCAGTGTAGTTTCAGCTCTCTGAAACCGCAAACATGTGTGCAAGTTGTGCTTGTACGCGCGCGCGCGTGTGTGTGTGTGTGTGTGTGTGTGTGTGTGTGTGTGTGTGTGTGTGTGTGTGTGTGTGTGTGTGTCTACTGCTGACAAAGTGTGGCATCGCAACTAGTGCGCGATCGCCCATTTGTCTATTAAAAGCTTTACTTCAGAATGTATGTGGGCTGCAATGTAAGCCGGTAGAGTATTATATGGTCAGTAACGGACAAGTTGTGTCACGACCATCTGTTGTAGCTGCATGTGTGAAAGCAGTGGAGTAGCGCTGGCAGGCCACTTATATTATACGAAACTAAAAATATTAATAACTAATAAAGGAATAACCTGAGGAACGTCATATTTGATGTACAACCTTCTGTTGTGAAAACAAACAATATGTCAAAGTCTGAGATCAAAAATAGTTGTATTTTGGAAGTTAGGAAAATTCCATAAAAAAAACTTAATTTTCCGACAGTTAAGAATTTAAATAAATACAGTGATGTAATAGTTCACCTTCAGTGACTATGTACGATGATCTGATAACACTTTCAGTGCTCATATATAAATTTGGAAAGTTTTTAGTTTCAGAAAACCTCTGTGACTTTTCTATAATAATTTCAAGAATTCTAAGTAAATATGTGTATTGTGTGTTAGGGTGCATGTGAATGAGAATGCGTGCGTGAGAGTATGTGGGACTGGGACGTTAGGCATTATTAAAAATCATTCATGTAATTCTCTACAGGAACTGGCAAGTGTTCCAACTCTGTAACGTGGGAACGAATCCACTAGTGGTTCCCCTGCTAGTAAATGTCGGATGTCCAAGTATGTATGCTTATGTATAAGACAGCCAGAACATTCGTGACTACATAATAAATTTCCAGATGTAGAGTAAAGCTTATAGTTCATTTTGTTTTGTTTATTTAATTAGAGAGTTTTGTGTTACTTAATTTGATGACGTCAATGAGCCTAGAGAAGTGGTTGGTGCTTGCTAGATTTTGGCGCGAGCCGCGCCCTAGAAGTGAGTTCTCATTGGTCGTAGACGTAGCCAAAGCCTTTGATTCAGTATGGCATAGAGGGCTACTCTACAAGTTGTACACACAAGGATTTCCCGGGAGCATAGTTCAGCTGATCAAGAGCTATCTCACGAATAGGACTTTCTCTGTCAAAGTAGAAACTGCCACCTCCACCAAAAGGCGTATTCATGCTGGGGTGCCACAGGGATCGGTCCTGGGGCCCGTATTGTACAGTTTGTACACTGTGGACACTCCAACGGCCCCCCTGGTTCACACTGCACAGTACGCTGACAATACAGCCTTCTACATGAGAAATGCGAACAAGGACCTGGTCATCCGTAGGCTACAAAAGGTTTTAGATGACACAGAAACTTGGGCCCGTCACTGGCACATCACCATCAACTCTGAGAAGATGCAGGCAATGCTGATTACCCGCAGGCTCGGAAGGCGCGAACCTCCTCAACGTCCCCCCCTCCACCTTCACCTAAATGGAACCCAACTCCCCTGGCGCAGAACCACCAAGTACCTTGGCGTAACCTTGGACTCTCGTCTTACGTGGAAACCCCACATAGACGAGGTCCACAGGAAGGCCTGCGCCAGAATGTCCATCCTATACCCTATCCTGAACACAACCAGCTCCCTCCCCTGCCCAGCAGCAGTAAATGTATACCAGGCCCTGATCCGGCCAGTAATGGAGTATGCGTGCCCTGTCTGGGGATAGCAAAGGGGATGGCAAAGCAGCACCTGGACAAACTCCAGAGGCTGCAGAACCACGCCCTCAGAAGGGCACTGCACCTACCTCTTGGATTCCCCACAGACGACTTGCATGCCGCAGCTGAAATCCCACTCCTGAGAGAGCGTTTCCAAGATCTGGCAAGGGCCTTCTATGAGGGTTCTTCCAGATCCGGAAATGCACTCATCCACTCCCTAGGTCGGTATGACATGTCCCGCGATAAGCACAAGCGCCCTATGACGATCTGCAACGACTAAGTCGAAGAGAAAATTCCAACACCCAATCCATAATACTGTTCCTTCCCATATAACACCAATCTTCTCGCCTACCTCAGGCAAGTACCAGACACATTCACAACAATCATCACCAAAAAAAAAAAAAAAAAAAAAAAAAAAAAACTATAGAAAAATCACACACACACGTTCACAGGGGAGTAAAAGCCGAAAGGCTACAAACTCCCCCTCACACTTCCTCAAAGAGGGGAAAGTAATAGATGAGAGCAGCAGTCGTAAGTACTGACAGCCAATGAGAAGTGAGACGGTTGGCCGCCTAGTGAGGAGATATAGTTTTGAATAGTGGGAGAGTGAGGGGAGAGTCGCGAGCTAGCTTTGATTGGAGGCGGTTATGCTGGATGTGACTTTTCGCATTATGTGTAAGATGAAGTCTTGGGATGACTTCCGCGTTATGGTCCAGTGTTAATGGTATCTGGTAGTGACCAGAAACTGTTTATGAAAACTTCAGAGTGTTGTGATAATTCGTTCCGACAAAAATCGCGAGTGAACTTTGAATTATATAGCGTGGCGGTACTGAGTATATTCTTACTGAGTATTTTACAGTGAACATAAACTTTTACTAAAAACAACCACTGAATATCGTGTGCAGAAGTAATTGACCGATCATTGACTGTGTTACAAGTAACTGGTTTTGGAATTTGGGAAGGTAAAAGTTCTGGCTGTTTTAGGTATGGTGATAACTGTGAGGAGAAACTTTAGTAATTTTCGTAAATGTGGGCTGATGATCTTGCTTCACGGCAATAAAAATCTATTGAAGGTTTGAATTTGAACTTCATGTTTAAAGTACGAGTGACATCCCCTTTCCAAATCATTTCTTTAAAGTACATAGAAAATTTTCAGCAAATTTTACTTATAGCGGCCTCCGGCATGTAGCTATGAGGTTACAGTTTCCTCAACACTGTTTTTCTGTGATCTCGTAAGTAACTGCAGTCAGGAGTTTACGTGCGAAGATCTACCACTGTAAAGAGGTAGGTGAACAAAAATTATAAAAGAAATTGCATTGCAGCAGCAACGTATAATCCGTCGCAATTGGTGCATCGCAAGCACGCGCATAAAAAATCCGTCGCAAAAGGCCTTAATGGCCGAAAGCTATGATTGTGTGAATCTTTTTATTGTGCCGATCGCGACTCAGCACCTCCGCTAAATGGTGAGTAGCAAATTTCCTTCTCTCGTATTGTTACAATGAATAAAGAAAATTACTTATAGAAATGCTTTACAAAAAAATACTGAAACTGTTAAGAGGAATTGGGCAGTGTGCAGAGGTATTATCTCAAAACACGAAATATGAGCTCTAATACAAATGAGGTGATATACTTTCAGAAAATAATTTTAAAATTAAAATGGAAAGGAAGATATCAAAAGAAAGTCCTCAAAGAGGTAGGAAATGTCGAAGACTGTGTCTTCATGCTTTATATTTCAAGAGAAATATTTCTTATTACATTTCCTCTTCGACGGCTACAAAAATAAGTAGCAAGAACAGAAGCAAATGCTTTGTTTGTATCAATGTTAGTATGGATTTCAATAAATCTGGTGACCTGTTGACTGTATTCTACGCCACTGTTATTCCGTTTGAACTTTCCAGAGAAGGGTTTCTGTTTTCAGTATCACTGAACTATCACAAAATATTAAAGACTGTGTCTTCATGCTTTATTTTTCAAGAGAAGTGTTTCTTATCTCATTTCCTCTTCGACAGCTACAAAATAAATAGCAAGAACTGAAGTGAATGCTTCTTTTGTATCAATGTTAGGATGGATTTTAAAAATTTTTGGTGACCTGTTGACTGTGTTCTATGCAAATGTTATTCTGTTTGAACTTTCCAGAGAAGGGTTTCTGTTTTCAGTATCACTGAACTATCACAGCGCTTCCAGGTATTCATCAGTTTGCACTTTCTTACTGACCTCTTATGGCATATTTAATGAATACTTGCAGTTGGGTAGTTTGTATGAATCTGTTTTTTGTTGCTGCTGCTTACAGTATTAATAATAATAATAATAACAGCTGCTGCTGCTTCTAATAATAATAATAATAATAACAGCTGGACTGTAATGAACACATTCACAATAAAAGACAAAAATAATCTTCATGTAAATTTTACCTTTTTTTCTGGGGCTGAAAGTGAAAGGTATTCAACAAACACATATCTAACATAAAGAAATATATTTAGCATAAAGAAAGATATTGATAACCCCCACTAGCTCAAAACAAAATTAAAAGCATGCATCATTAGGCACTATTTCTGCAAATTGTCTGAATATCTAGATGGAAGGATTGAGAAGTTCTGTTAGTTACATAGCAAACAGTAGTATTCATTTAATGCTGCTTGCCAAGTGGTATTGATCTGTAATTAGCACTCAGCATTTAAAAAATTATTTTCTTTGAAAAATACCAGGTTAATCAAGTAAAAACTGAGCTACCAAAAGGAGAGAAATAACAGCTATTTAATATAACTGAGGAGGCAGCAATTTTTTTCCAGTATAGCACCTTTATTTCTAATGGAGTTGATTAAATTTAGCTTTAAGTAGTAGAATGATAGTTTATTGAATACAGTATACAGATTAACTTTATATCATTTGCCTGCCTTTTGTTAATGTATACCTTGACTCGTTCCACATCTCTGAAACTTTTCCTTCTTGACAGTATCTACAGAACACAATAAATGAATGCATGAATTTAATTTTTTTTTTTTTGTTTCAAATAATTTTACCTGATGGCTTTGATAATATTTTACTATCAGCTAGCTCCCTGGTAATCATCATATATTGTAAATACATTTTTATTCCTATGGATGAGCACAAAAGTAAACTAAAGTAAACTAGGAGATCCATAAAAACATTATGATATTGCTTCTTATTTTTAGTTCTTAAATTTGTTTATGTATATTAGAATTTGCTTTTAAAATATATAGTGTGTGTTTTAGAATCCTGCAAATAGTTGTACCTAGTATATCCAAGCATAGCCAAAAGCAAGAAGTCACAGTGGAGACACAAGAAGTGGTGACCAGTCATCTATAAATCTGTGGAAAAGTGCTTGGTAAGTAAACAGAATTTTATGTGATATTTTAAGAATTTTTTGGCAGTATTTCTGTGGTCATTAAGGTGGAAATTTTGAAAATGATACAGCTTTATTTAATAGGCTTTTATTTATAAAGTTAGAATATCAATAGTCTTATTGACTGAGTTGGTTGGTGTTGTGCTAGAGGCATTGAACTCTTATTTGGAAGAAACAGAAGATAATACTTATATGAATATGCCCGTTTTAGGTTCCCCACGATTTCACTAAATCACTTCATATGGAACCTGAGGCAGATCTCTCAAAAGAGCCACTGACAGTTTTCTTCCTGGCCTTGTCCAACTGAGATAGTGCTCCACCTCATAACAATGGAAATTTTTTTCACTTGAGTACTTGGATTGAAGCACTCAACAAGGAAATGCTAACGGAACAGACATATCAGGCCTACTTCAGTCCTGTGAAACAATTTCTGTAGGCAGTTCCCAATGGCATATAATCTATTGTAATTGTCCCAATAAGACTTTTACTTGGCATTTTCACACTAACAAAACAAAGTTAAAAGTAAAGCATCAAGGCATTACTGTTGAATTGGCTCCAACTGAAATCAAGTATGACAATAAGGAGGGGAACACATTGAGGTGATACAATACACTATGTGACTCATGATACAACACAGAAGCAAGCCGCATCAGCAGAGTGCTTAGAAACATAGTGGAAGTGACTTAAAGGTTCACACCAGGATAACAGTCACATGACACCAACACGTATCTCTGTCATATTGGCTGGCACAACATGGGGTCCTGATTGCTCCACACAACTTGTCACACAATACACAGTTAGGGGAATTACAAGTCATGTCTCAAAAACAATTGTTTTATATCTAAAAACAAAGATGATGTGACTTACCGAACGAAAGTGCTGGCAGGTCGATAGACACACAAACAAACGCAAACATACACACGAAATTCAAGCTTTCGCAACAAACGATTGCTTCATCAGGAAAGAGGGAAGGAGAGGGAAAGATGAAAGGGTTTTAAGGGAGAGGGTAAGGAGTCATTCCAATCCCGGAAGCGGAAAGACTTACCTTAGGGGGAAAAAAGGACAGGTATACACTTGCACACACACACATATCCATCCGCACATACACAGACACAAGCAGACATTTGTAAAGGCCTTTACAAATGTCTGCTTGGTTTTCTTTTTGTTATTGCTAATAGTTATTGGAATTACCTCACAAATAATTAAGCCACCAGGCATTTTTGAAAAGTTTGCAGTGAAGGATGTAGTCACTGGCCAGTTTACATTTGATGGATTTTAGATCATAGATTGCTGCATACAAAATACAAGTAACATATCAAAATTGTTTTCAATGGTGGTAGGAGTGTGATACCTCTTTCCATTCTCAAAGAAAATACGTGATATGTATTTGAAGTTCTCTGTGACAAGATTGGGAGCTATACACCACATGCGTCACAACTGCTGTCTCCTGTGTGCAGTGTGGAGCTGCCTCATGTTTGTCATTTTCGTATGCTCCAGTACAAGCCAAAGTTGTAAATGAAAAAATAATTGACACTGGGAGCTATCAGCTGATGATGCTGAGTGGATGTTTTTTCAGTTTGTGCACCCTGATTTCAGGAAACTTTGTGAAAGATGCAAAAAAGATCTGAAAGCTAAACTCCTGCTACTTCTGAATTAGTAGCTGGACGAAACAGAGAAGAACATATTGAGATTTTTCTTATCATCATAGGCTTCTTCTGTTTCTTCAAACACATTGTATACCACTACAGAGAATTCATCCCGTCACCATCAATAGTGATTCATCTCACTGCAAATCCAGCAATGCCTTTTCTGAATACTAAATTGTATACTACTTTGTGAAACTGAACAGTTGTAGGAACGATATCCTAGGTTCATTAATTGGTGACCATTATTTCATTATTTACACACACACACCATATTGGATGAAACCATGCTATGTGGTCTTACAAAAAATAAACTTTTTCATAGTTGCATTTTTTATGTAATTCCCACCATTTCACTTACTTACCTTATTGTAATGAGTAGCTTCCCAGCAGAAGAAAAACATAGCAAGTGTCCTGCTTTGTCATAGTAGCTGATACTAGTTGCTCCATAAAGTGGAAACTGTGTAGACTCATTTTGTAGAATTTGTGGAATTCTGGTGCTGAGAGACCTCAACGAGAAACCACAGCCAAACTGCAATGTACAGGTGCACCCAGTACTTCTCTTTCTTTTTAAGTTTTTGACCTTTAAATAATGATAAGGCCACAAAAATGTCCACTTCATAAGAGCTCATGACTGCAATTGAAGATGAAACAGAAACATGGTTCGAATTGTCTTGTTACTTGTTGGATGGTGAGTCGCACTGCTTATCATATCATCCTAGTGGTAACATGGATGTCACACTAATAAGGATCACATTGCATGATCCTTATTGCAACATGTCTTATTTTGTATCATAACGAGGGGCCCAGAAAAATGTAGACAGTCTTTGATAGTTAATATCTTTGGAAAAAAATGACATATTATTGCAGCTTTGCATGGTATTGTAGTCCATTGTTTTCTCAATAGGTCTCGGTGAGTGTTTTCCAGCGGATGATAGAGCAGCAATGAATGAAGCAAGATTGTTGATTGAGAAATGCAGGCCCATATTGAGGTGGCATTGGAAGTACAAAAATATGATGGAGGTACAGCGACAATGGTGCAATGTGTATGGAACTCAGCCACCAACATGTACAGCAGTTTATCATCTTAGGAATAATATTGAAGTATGGTACTGTTCAGGATGTGCATATGGAAAGGTCTGGCTGACCAAAAACATCAACAAGTCCAGCTTTCAGTGCAGTTGTGTCGCAACATTTTACTAGGTCACCTTAAAAATCTGTGACGCAGCCTGCATGTGAAAGCAGTGGAAACTGATCAAGCTTACAGCGAATTCTGAAAGCTGCAAAGTGGAAAGTGTAAATTCCAAGATTGCCGCACACTATGAATGAGGACATCCTGGATCAAAGGATGGACTACTATGATGGTTTGAAGGCATGCTTTATGAGGATTAATGGTTTGCACGGATGGTTATCTGGTCTGACGAGAGGCAATTCAAACTGAACGTTACTGTAAACCACCACAATTGCATGTTCTGTGCTCCTGAAAATTCTCACATTCAGGTGTACAAACATGTTAATCTACAGGGTGTTAATGAGTGGTGTGGTCTGTCATTGCGCTGCTTGACTGGTCCATTCTTCTTTGAAGGTACCATATGTGGTGAGGTGTATCATAATATGCTGCAAACATCAATTTTACCTGCCATCCAAGAGATACTTGGAACTGAAAGATTTTATCTACAACAAGATGGCTCTCCTCTTCACTACCACAGAGATGTCAGAGCCTACATGCATCAAAATCTACCTGGATGATGGATAGATTGAAGAGCAGCTGTTGAGTATCCACCATGGTCTCAAGACATTACACCTCTTGACTTCCACCTGTGGGGTCCTTGATAAATAAAGTTTATCTACAGAAGCCAGCTACACTGAACGAGCTACAAGAAACCATTGAGGCATCCTGTCTGGCTGTGATGCCAGCAACACTGATGCTGTGGTTCAATCAACTGTTTAGCAGCATGACTTGTTTGGCTGCTAATGGGGTGAACTTGAATACATAAATAGGCATGGGGCATTTAGGAGACGGAGGAGGAGGGACAGCAGCATATGGGTAAGGTGGGGGAAGATGTTGTAGTGCTAACTGTAGGAGATACAGGGATGTGGCTGGGACAGGAAGGTTGGGCTGCTAGGTGTAGCATCTAGACACGTGTGCTGGGGAGGGAGGGGGTGGAGAGAGAGCAGAGTAAAGTAAAGATGAGAGGTGGGAGCAGCTATGGATAAAGAGACAGGTGAGAACAAGAGCTAATGCACATTAAGGTCAGAGGGGAGGGGAGGGGGAGTAACAGGAATGAAGGATATGTTGCAGGGATAGTTACTGCCTGTGCAGTTCAGAAAATCTATTGTCAGTGGTAAGAATCCAGATGGCACAGCCTGTGAAGCAGTCGCTGAAGACAAGCATAGTGTGTTGCACAGCATGCTGAGCATCTGGGTGGTTCAGCGATCTTTTGGCCAGTATGGCAGTGGGCATTCATGCAGTCAGACAGTTTCTTAGTGGACATATCCACACAGTGGTTGCAACTAAGTTAGTAGACCTCATAACTAGATTCACACATGGTCCTGCCTTTGATGGAGTAGGAAATGTGTGTGAAAGGACTGGAGTAGACGGCAGTGAAAGGACATATGGGACACATCTTGCATTCAGGTCTATTGCAAGGGAATATGAGGCAAGGGGTTTGGGGTCAGAGGTGGAGTAGGGACCAACAAGGATATTGCATAGGTTGGGTAGATGACAGAATACCAGTGTGGGAGGGTTAGTGAACATAGTGGGGAGGATGTTTCTCATTTCAAGGCACAATGAGAAGAAACTGAAACCCTGCCAGAGAGTGTGATTCAGTTGCTCCAATCCTGGGTGGTACTGAGTCACGAGGGGGCACTCTTTGTGGCCTGTCAGTGGTTATGTGGGTTATGGCATGTGACTGAGGTGACAAAACGCAAAAGATCTGTTCCTGGAGTAGATAGGGAGGGTAATTTTTGTCTGCAAAAGCCTCAGTGAGACCCTCAGTATATTGGGAGAGGTACTGCTTGTTATTGCATATGTGTCAATCACAGGTGGCTAGGCTGTACAGACAAGACTTTTTGGTGTTGAGCGGGTAGCAGCTGTGAAACAGAGGTACAGTTGGTGGTTGTTGCGTCTGGGCATCTGGGGAGATTACATGAGGTAGGCAACAACATGTAAAGAGTATGTGGAACTGAATTCTGGCTAGCTCATAGAATCTCGCAATTTGACTGCCCACCAAATTACCCATCTCTGGCTGCAAACCATCCTTTCACAATGACAATTCAAATTCCATCAGTCCATAGCCTCCACCAACTTAGCCCTGCAAAAGCATGTAACTCAGGCCCAAGTATCCTTGCACTACCTCTGCTCTATCCATAAAATCCTGCTGCTCTGCAATCCATAAAAATCCTCCTGCTCTGCAGTCACAAATTCTCACATCCTGTCTCCCAGACTGAAACCTTTATCATCGCATGCTGGCTCAAAAATATTACATATGCTGGCTCAAAAATATTATCAACAATGGGTAGCACCTCATGTTGCTAAAGCATAAGGGGCTAGCTGCAAGATCCGTTCCCTCTTTTGCCTTTTGCCCAGGAGCACAGGAACCCACCATGCCTGCCACTCACCCTCAACTGAAGACGAACTGATCAGATGTTACATATCAGAAGACACAGTGACAACCTGGTCACCAAGGGATTCCTGTGTCACCAAAGGTGTCATAGGTCACATCACCGGTGCCCTGAAGATGCTGCAGCTTTGAGAAGAAACCAGAAGCCTGTCGACCGTGTCCAACGCAGTCTCCAGATGGTTATGGACAGCAACCAATTCAGGTTGTGTCGGCTCACATCATACTGTGTATAAATACTGAATAATACCCAAAAAATACAAGCAAATCAGTGACTTGAAGTACAAGCAGACCCCTTGTAAAAGAGAAAAATACCCGACTGGCACTACTGATGTTGGAATGTACACAAAATGTAAACAAGGAGAAGAAACACTAAAATCTGCTCTGCAGAGTTCACACTACAGCCTAAGATCACAAGATCCACTAGCTCTTAAAACAGAAATAAATTTCTCTACTGAAAATGGGTGTGTAAACAGTTTCTTTTTACTAGAAACTCTGCTTACACAAAAGATACTGCAGGAAATAAATACTCTAACTCTGAAGCACTGATTTAAACTATATGCTGTGAACTAATGCAAGATTGAAAAGGAGTGTGGCTCTTCAGGTGGCCATTGCCTCACACAGCTATATATAAATATTTACACTTCTACTTCAGAAGAAGGCCTTTTGGACAAAAGCTAATATGTATAGCAGTCTTGTCATTGTGCCTGTCTGCAACTCAATGTCTCTCCTGTGTGATTAGCAATCTATCCTTTTCATAATATTGTTGTTATTTCATCCTGGACTTTTCATTATAAGAAAATACGACTTAACTCAACTGAGCTGTTATAAGTCCTTGGAAACATGTCTGCATTTAAAGGACTTATCTTAAAATATATGCAGTTTGTCTTCTTCAAGATGTTTCATCATTAGTTGTTTCATACACCTGGTAAGAAAGCACATCACTGTTCATGTTCTCTCAGAATAAAACACGAACACCTCAAGTGAGACTAATCCCTAAGATGATTGGAGGAAGGGGGGAGGGGGGGGGGACATTTAATAACAAATGCTTTTGAGATATGGCAAGTTCCAATGTATTTGTAGTTTTACAAATACAGATTTATATTTACAGATTTCACAAATACAAATATTACATATATTCATTACAGAGCATCATACAACACTTCTTTAACAAATTTCTTGGCACACTTTAACTTCGTAGCAAACCGTCCTGTGATAGGTCTGACTATTTCATACATTAAACATGTCACATTTCCAGCATATAAACTGTTGCACCACATTCACCATATGTAACACATTTACCAGTTGCTCATAAGAATTAAGACTGTCACTTTCCATTCACTCGTTCAGACTACAGCAGAGTAAACCATTCACAATTCGTTCAACGTAGCTTGGTGTCAGGGCCGGTTCAAGGACATTGTTCTACAGAAGTGACTTTTCCCTCATATACTTACACCCATGTTAGTTTTTGCTACTAATTGTGATACTCACTGTATACAGATATTGAACTTGGGTGCCCCTCCTGGCTCCGCCCCCCATGCAGCAGCTTGTGTTGCTTGGGCCTTAAACCCACCCTGCTTGGCACTCTTAATCATTCTGTGCCTGTATCGTAACTCTGACATCAACCCCACCCCCGGCATGCTCACCCTCATACAAAATTCAGATAATAATTTCACATTTCGGTTTTTAGAGCTGATCATAAGAAATTTAAATACATTTAAGCAGTGATACTATCCTAATTCATGTGTCATATGCTATACATGATCTTTTTTGTTTTTGTTTTAATGAACTGGTGCTCCTTAATTACTGTATCAAAGTTACTTTCATTTACAAAATCCACTCCAGCTGACACTAGCTCCCATCTACTTCTCAGCAACGCTCCCCTAGTATCTGATTCTGCAAGTTGGTGGCATATGCTGTCAATTAGTGCTCCTGTCAGCAATGAGAGTCCCAAACATCTACCCACTGGATACATGATTTACTGTATCAAAGGTGCATTTCCATTATAAGTTGGCAACATCACTGTTTCCTTAAGTTTATTCAAGTATACTTGCTATAATGAGTCAGTAAAACCACAATATTTGTGCAAACAACACCAACTTGTCTCCTAGATGGCATATGCAATCAGATGTTAATGTTGAAACTTCAACCTTCCTTTTTTAGGTGTTAAAACTAATTATGTGTAGGCTTATGGAGTTATCCAATAGTTGTTAATCACCAAAACAAATGATGGAGGCCAGGTTTGAGAGTAGTAGGGAGACTTAGAGTAAGAGGGATTGACTTGATCAAGACCAGTAGACAAAGAAGAAATTTGGAATGGAACTAAACATTTACAGAGGAAGAATGATGGAAAGACAGGTGGAAATGGAGAAGCACCATTAATGTCCCAACCCACTTGGATACTAGATAAAAGGAAATGAAAACAAACAAACAAATTGTTAGTTATCTTTACTACTAACTTAGAACTTACCAAATGAGCTAATATATAGAAGGCTTTTTATTTTGAAATGATCATTAACGAAACCCTTAGCTGCCGACAGGTGTTGTTGATATACATCAATGGGGACAGCTGAAAATATGTGCCCCGCCCAGGACTCGAACCCGGGATCTCCTGCTTACATGGCAGACGCTCTATCCATCTGAGCCACTGAGGGCACAGAGATTGGTGTGAGTGCTGGGACTTATCCCTAGCATGCCCCTTGTGAGACCCACATTCCCAACTGCCCACAACCTGCATTTTTTAGTGTACCTAATAGATATTTGCCCATTCACTCATTACTCGCACCAGACTCAGCTGACGAGTCCCATAAGAATTTGGGCAAAGCGTGCGCATTCGCACAGAAGGAGGTCAATGGCTGGGTAGCCTTTAACTATATGAAGATGGTATCTGTTCCTGAAAGAACAGATACCATTTTTATTTTGTTTATTACTATAAATTTTGTGGGCCCCCTTTTTTCCCAGTTTTAAGGAACTTTTCTCTACATTACAGATGAAGAGTCAATAATAGTCACAAATGGAACTAGAATCACAAGACCTCTTATTAGATTACATTGTCAGTATCACCATCCTCTTGTTCAATACTATACTAATGTGCAAACAAAGAGAGAGAGAGAGAGAGAGAGAGAGAGAGAGAGAGAGAGAGAGACAAAGTTTTTTCAGACACATGTGCCTTAAGAAGCTTGCACCTGTCTGCTTGTGTTAAGTTTTATATTATTAATGTTCATCTTGAACATAGTTGACCCTTGTAAAAAGTCCTGGAAGTTAGTGAATTTTTTTGTGTTGTAACACATGGCTATTCCAACCGGATGATCAGCTGCAGGTGAGTTGTTGCCTTTCCTAATTTTATTAATGGAGTTGTCTCCTTCTAATGGATATCATTCCACTCATGTTTATTTATGCGCCATCTTCAGTATTATGCTTGAAATGAATTGCTGTTTCCTACTCTGTAGTATGATGTAATCTCTGTCTATAGTCACAGTGTTACTTTATCTTCAATCGCTTGAAATGCTAGCCACTATGGAGATTACAGGTCACTATTCACCATGCTTAATACTGTACAAACACTTTCTATAACTGCTTACTCTTAACTTATAGGTTTTTAGAACTGGAAGACATTGATTTTAAATAGTTTTACACATACTATTAAGCTTTACTGACAGGCATGTAACTCCATCAAAGATCACGAGGCATCAAAGAATTGTCAGTTTGGTAACGTGGGAAGGGAGGGCCTGGGAGTTGAACTGTAGTGGGAGATGAAGGGATGTATGTTTCTGTAGTTATGCAGAGCTGAGGAGACTTGCACAATGTAGACTATCATGGGGAGTTTCATCAAACTAGTCTTCAGACTGAATATCAATAACAACAAGAGCAGCAGCAACAAAATACACTACTGAGCCAAACCACTATGACCGCTGCCCACAATGAGACTGAATGCCACCTGATAATGTTGCGGGTAGTCATGTGGAGCAGAGATGTAACAGGTATCATTCTAGTGATTATACTGGCTGCAATTGGAGAAATCTACAACATAAGCAATTTTAAGAAAGGGCATATTGTTTTGGCCAGCATCTGAGCACACGTATCTCAGAAATGGCAAAACTAGTCAGACGTTCACATGCTACTGTCAACCACATCTATGGGAAGTGGTTTTTGGGCAGTGAAACCCCACATAAACATCAAGGTGTTGGATGTCCAAGCCTTATCGCAAAACATGGAGGTAGGTGGCTTGCTTGCTCTGTAAAGCACGTAAATTCTGATGAGAACAGTGCTGGTCCAGGCAAAAATTTATCAGAGTACAACATTCAGCACACATTGTTGAATGTGGACTCTGCAGCAGATGACCTGTAAGTGTTCCCATGATGATCCAATGTTCCCATGATGATCCAATGACATTGTCAGATAATATTGCAGTGAGCATGGGATCATTGACATTGTATGACGGAACAATGGAACTATCTTACCTGGTCATATGAATCATGTTTCTAGTTACACTACGTTGATGGTCACATCTGGATATAAAGTCATCAAGGCGAACAGCAGATCAAAATGTGCACTGTATCTCAGATGCAGGCCAGTGGAGACAGTTTCATGCTATGGAAGACATCCACCTGAGCTTCCATGGAACAAGTGATAGTACTATAATGACCCATTGACTATATGAACATTTTAAGGGACCACCTGCATCCCTTCATGCTCGATGTCTTCTGTGGCAGCAGAAGCATTTCCCAGAATCATAACTGTTCATATTATAAACTCAAGGTCAGGATTGTGACACAGTGGTTTGAGGAGCACAATAAGTGAACTGATGTTGATGTTTTGGCCACCAAATTTGTCTGATCTGAACCTGATGGAACACATCTGGAACACTATTGGGTACCATCTCATTGCCCAAAACCACCGACCCGTAAGGTACAAGAATTGTGTGACTTGTGTATAGGCACCTGGCGCCACACACATTTACAGACATACCAATGATCTATCAAATTCGTATCTCTCAAAATCACTGCTGCGTGGTTTTCCTGCTTTTTAAGCAGGTGTGATAGTGTGTATAGCTGGAGATGTAGAGTATGGATTTAGATGTATGTAGATGTAAATATTGCTTATAGTTTTCAATAGTGACTACAGAATATTAAAAAGTAACAAATTTATAAAAGAATAATTACTAAACATTTGGACACCCTAAATTCTTTACTGCAATTTTGTTACATTTGCATTTAATTACGCTGGTGAATAATTTCAAACTATGAAGTTCATTTTCAACCCAGGACTATTAAAGCTGCACTAACACTGCTTGATTAGGCGACAGTCAATTTACACATAGGTAATACACACATAATGCGTAATCACAGGAATGTCAGACCCCAGATGTGTTCACAAAGTGCACATTGTGAATCTGATCTGACATTCCATGCCACTTAGTATTATGTGTATATTACCCGTATGTGCCAACGGCCTTGCCGCAGTGGTAACACCGGTTCCCGTCAGATCACCAAAGTTAAGCACTGTCGGGCTGGGCTAGCGGGATGCACTCAGCCTTTGTGAGGCAAACTGAGGAGCTACTTGATTGAGAAGTAGTGGCTCCTGTCTCATAAACTGACATACAGCCAGGTGAGCGGTGTGCCGACCACATGCCCCTCCATATCCGCATCCAGTGACGCCTGTGGGCTGAGGATGACAGAGTTTAGTTTAGTTTACTTTATTTCCTGTATCTGAATTGACTTACACCTTACCAAGCATTGTTATTTCAGCTTTAATACACCAGGCTTGAAAATGAACTATTTAGCTTGAAATTAGTCACCAGCATAATTAAACATGACAGTGATGGAATTAAATAAAGAATTTATGAAGTTGCTGGTCCTGTCCCAAATTCATGTTGGAAATTGTAAATTTGGATACTCTTATCCATCTGTCACATATGTATTGCATTTTTGGATAACTATTCAACACACACAAATTGTTAGCACTACTGCACCATCATTGTCACAAGTCAAAAATTATATTCTCTTGATACTTTAATTGTGCTTGTTTATTATTAGAGGTTTTGGGATTATATATGTTTATCTGATATAGTATACGCATTAGTATTCACTGTTAAATGAAAGCATTTTTTTCACACCACTATTCCAAGACAAAAAAATAAAAGATCTTTAAAATTGGTTAAATTCTGAAATTTAATGTTTTTTTTCTGCAAAATTTCAGGCCATCATCTATAGCAACATCATATGAAGATCTCGAACCACATGAAACTGTGGAACTACCCGTTATGCCACAAGAATTAATGCAGCCTCCAAGTGAAGCAACACCACTGGAGCGAAGAGAAACTAGACGCTTCTCTAATAGGACTCCAAGACTAGTTCGTCAGTCAAGTGTTATGGAAACTCCAGTGGATTCATCAGGTGTTATGCAAATGACTTACTGGTTCTAGAATGTTATGACACGTGAACCCACCCTTATTTGTGTTCAGGTTGACAGTTCCGTTTTGCATAACGTAAAAAAGTTGGGAAATTTGTAGTATAGGTTGACATTTCTTCTGTGAAAAAGAAACTGCTGCCCTGGATTTTTATATATGAAAATAATTTTTTTTATATTTCTTTGACATGTATTTGGTAAATAATGCTGACAAAAAATAACTCAGCAAATATTCAAAATATTTCCGTCTTTTTATGTATTCTGGAAAGAAAAATGATTATATATTGCTGCTAAATTAGTTCATTTGCGTGAGAATTGTTGCTATGTGAAAAACAATTCATAAATTCAGGTTTTTATTTAGAATTGTGAATACTGTACTAATAATACAAAGAACATGGAAATATTATATAAGGGCAGGCATAATGGCAATGGAGGGGTGTAGCAACAGTAGCTACAGTAAGAATGTTCTGGACTATAAACAAGTGAATGAAATAGTGATGGGTAGCTTCAATCAAACATATTATATGTTTTTACTTCTTGCAGCTTTATACATTGACGTCAGAAGTGAAAAAATAAAAATGAGTGTATATTCCATAAGCATACTTCTTCTCCATTGCAATTATCAGGACAGGCATGTGTAACTTTAAAAAAATGTAACATATGTATTGAAATAATACAGAAAGAACAGCGGTCCCAGCAACATGAAGATTTCTAGAGGTAAAATACTGCTTAAAACATGGAAAAAGCAATGAAGTTTAAATGTATCATTCTGGTAATAACATTGCACTTCCTTTCATATCTGTGGCAAATATATTTGTGTGTGTCATACTGTGAGCAGCTGTTGGAACACAATCCACATTATTACGTAATTAATGATCTATGTTGATTGAAAAGAATTAATTTATGATTTTATGTGCACATTTTTAAAGATGTAGTCTTCTACGCTCAGGAGGATATATCCATGTTAGTGTTGATACTGACATTGTTAATGTTTATGCACCAACATGGGTTGCCTTTTTTGATTTTCAGACAAGTAACACACAATAGGCATTACACATTTTTGTTTTATGTGTATTTTTATTATTAGATTACAAATAATGATATTTTAAACCTGGCAACTATATAGCATAATGGTCAAAATTTTTCATTAACAGTGATTACTAATTGAACAAAATAACAGAACACTTCCTTCACATCTCATTACTCAATTTAAATGCTGAATTTATCAAATTTTACATCTTATGTATAATGCAGTGTGCTCACTTCATGAACTCTGAACCAAAGATGATACAACTTGCTGGCCTGCTATATGTGTGCACCCAAAGATACACACACCACAAAGTCATTGATTGCATTGATACCATTAGATTTTAAATATGAATTTGTAGTACTCCCTTTCTGCTTCAAGGAATACTTAAAATTGTTTCCTCCCTGCTGTAAGATATGTGTCACAGCCATTGTTCAGTGTAATGACCCTTTCTTCAACTTATTATAACCAATTAAATTAATTGTGTGTCTTAGTACAGCCTTCAGTAGAATGAGGATTAGTTTGGTATAGTTTTGTAAACCTTACCATTTAGATTTACCCAAATGCATAAGTCACAATAACTAAGATCAAAGGACTTGAGGGCCATAAATATCATATGCCTATCTAATCATAAAAAGAAATCTATTAGCAATCAGGAATGGTACAGTAGTATACACTGTAATATTGTCTTCATGAAAATATTTTTTCTCATCTGTTTGTTAAATAATGGAATGAATATTGTTGTCACATGAAAGTCAGAAGTTACATGTCTATTAATAAAGATACGGGCAGTCAACCATCTCATTTTAAGACTTTGTTGAATGCCTACATTACCGTATTTACTCGAATTTAAGCCGCACTCGAATCTAAGCCGCACCTGAAAAATGAGATTCGAAATCGAGGAAAAAAAACTTTTCCCGAATCTAAGCCGCACCAGAAATCTGAGACTCAAAATTCAAGGGGAGAGAAAAGTTTTAGGCCGCACCTTCAAATCGAAACAAAGTTGGTCCATTGTAATATGAGACACAATTTAGGTCAAATGAATGACGATACAGCTATAGTAGTTTGGTTCGAGTCGTAAGCTTAGCAGTTAAGCTTTACCAGGTAGCCGTTGCTATGCGTCAGGCGCTCCGTCCGTATTTATACGGGTACCCTTCCTTTTTCACGTGCTTCGTCTGGTTTGAATTGATTGCTTATTTTTCTTTCATCTGATAAGTGTCGTTCTCTTTTTTATAGGTGTTTACATCACTCAAAGCTGAAAATGCATTACTGTACTGTGTCATGCATTGTTTGTCGCATTCCGATAATGAGTGTTTACGACCTGTCGCCGCTCGCGGCATGGCTTGCTTTTGTGCGCGCTACCGCTGCTTACATTTTTTTTTTTAGAAAGAGAGGAATCGTCTCATTAGTGAAACAATGGCAAGAGACTGCTATTTGTTGTTACTTACACTGCCGCTTTCTTTAATAATGACCAACAAGAACCAAATAATAGACTGCGTACGATAGAAGATGTTCTGAACGATAGTTTAGCGAAAATTTTTCTCCGTTTGAAAATCTTTGCAGACGCGTCTTTTGGTACATTACATTCTGCACAGAAATTAGAGTCATCTTAGATTTAAAAATCTAATCAATTGCCGTGCTTCATTTCTGACTGTATCACTATTCGGCATAAGAATAATACGAATATAAACATGCCATGATATGTATATTCTTCCGCGTTTGCTGTTGTCTCACTCTAGTTTCGTAGTTTATTATGCAGACAGTATTTAAATGAGATAGCAGCAAACACGAAAGAATACATGGCAAAATCTTTATATTCTTTATTATTATTATGCTGAAGAGAATATTGCATGTGATTCACAATTTATAAAAGTTCCTATTAGTAACCATCTCTTCTCACAGGTACGAAAAAATTCAGAACGCAAAGTTGGCCATTTTGACAAACATCCCAAACAGTCTTGCCAGTCGGATTTTTGTAGTGCATTGAAATGCTGCTACATTCGAAGATGAACAATACGGAATTTGTATTTACTTCGTTGGTTAATGTATGAAAATGCAGTTGTCGAAACTCAGGGCGGAGAAAAAAGCTCGTCTTCCACCTTTTTTTTAAAAATTTATTTACTGACGCAAAGGTTTTGGTGCCAGTATTTATCTCTGTGCCTGCGAAGCGCTACATATATTCGACGACAGAAGTTAGTTGTGGCGGCACCTACCAACATTTTTCAGAACTTCCGCTTTGCACTCGATTCTAAGCCGCAGGCGGTTTTTTGGATTACAAAAACCGGAAAAAAAGTGCGGCTTAGATTCGAGTAAATACGTATATCCAGAAACTCATCACTACAGTACCACACATCTTTTGGGGATAACATCGTCTGGAATTTTGAAATCACATCTCATCAGTCATAAATGTTGTTCGTATAGTCACATAACCATTATACATATTTTCAGGTAACCAATTACAAAAAACAGTTCACCTTGTGAAATGTGCCTCCTTACGTAATACCACGAAAACCATCAATCACTGCCTTCCACCAGCTATGAGAGGAAGTTTACACCAATCAGTGCCCCAAAACAGCTTATCAAGCTGCTGCTGCTAGGCAGTCTTGATGAGCTGAAAGGCTGCTATCTACAGCTAAGTCCTAATGTTGCTGACTTGATGCCTTCCAGCTGGTGGCCCACCTGCTGGCTATCTTCCATTCATTGCAGGCCACCTACCTTTGGGGTCCACAGTTTGTACCTGGACCTCTTAGCCACCCAGCCGCCATCACCTGTGCAGACGAACTTTGCTGCTGTTCACTGTCCTGTGCAGGCAAACTTTGCTGCTGTTCGTTACCCATTGTGGGCAAACTCTGTTGCCTGTTCACAGCCCTGTGTCGGCACACTCCTTGGCTGCCAGCACTACCATCTGCACTGGGGTCCATGGTTCGACTCTGTGCACCTTGACTCATCTTGCACTGAGTTGCGCATCTGCACAGATAATGACACTTACTTCGCAAAGACTGTATGAGTGACACAGTGGAAGGTGATGCAGCAATATACTGTGAGAGTGCTGACCACATAACCTCGCCACCTGCTCGCAGAGTTGACACTGCACATGGGCTGTGATGGAGGCTGCTTGCTGATCTACGCAAGTTTCACAGACTGAAACGAGCCTGCACCTTGGGGTTGCTGACAACTCCTTAGCACCATCTCAACTGAAGTATTCTGGCATGAGATAAATGAATAACTGACTTTGCCACTGTTGTGACCGGACGTTGGACATCCTCCTGGTACCCATCCACCACACTGCTAAAACCACACCCAAAATCGAGAGTTGACAGCCTTCCTGACCACTAACAGCCCAGGTCCACCACCCACTGTAGAGGTCATTCACCTCTGACCTCTACAATGTGAAATTCTTTTAGGGCTCTGACTTTTATGTCTAATATACCTCACATAATTTGTTAACGCTTTCTATGTTCCTTCCAACTATCTCATTAGAGGACATGCACATGGTTTCCTCAGCTCTCTTTTTTACATTGAGTGGAGAAAACACTGATTGGTTTTTCTTTAACCTCTTCACTTTATCTTCATGGTTCATACTGGCACAAAAAAGTTATTTCATTCATTTTTAAAGGAACTGTAAGTCTTGTAAAGTAATAATACCATTGTTTGTGACTCTTGCAATTGTACTTGAAACTAATACTGGGGATAGAGAAAAGCATTGCCATGGATATCATGATTTTATCATTTGTGGACATAAAAATTGTTCAATATAAATTGATCAGAGATTTATCTACTTTTGTGACTGATGACCATAATACTAATACCATTCTTTGACATCTGTTATATATATAAAGCAGAGTGTATGTGTACATCTTGGATCTCCTCCCAAACGCCTGGATCAATTTCAATCAAATTGGACATAAAAACAGCAGGTCTCATGAGTATCAGCACTGTGTGGTTTATAACCACCTAACTCCTATAGGAGTGACAATATGGGCAAAAGCATTTTTTTTTCTTTTTTCCCAGCCCTAGCATATAGACTGCCTTCACAACAGACATTGTTTGGGAACAGTATCAGCTGCCAAATCATTTCCTCTTTGCAGGACAGCATACATGTCAGGGGCCATAAATGGTCTTCTGGGCCTCTGTATGTCTGGGTCAAATAAATGATTTTACAGCTCCTGTTGTAGCCTGCCCTGCATGGCAGGCGTGTTATGAGAGTACTATTGACCTGCTTTATTAAACGGAGTTGCATGGGGCTACACATGCCAATGAGGATGGCTGGGAAAGTTTGAAATGAATAGAGGAGGGGATGGAAAAAGCAAGGGGGAGGAGAGAGGGAGGGGAGGAGGGATGATACATGATGTAGGTGGAAAGTGTAGAAGGGTAGTGAGCAGGTCAAAAGGAAGGAGGGAGGGGGAGGTGGTGGTGGAAGAAAGGAGGGGAAGGAGGATATTGTCAGAGGAAGCAAGGAGGAAGATATGGTGAGAGGGGGAGGAGAAGACGTGTCCAGTATATGTGTCAAATGCTTACACAGGTGAGGCTGCAGGGAAAAGGCTAGTTTTTTGTGTACAGAACAGACATTTCATGAAGTAATATACACTATCATAAGCACAGTGTTTTCCAACTAACCAAATGAAGCCAAACTTGAGTGACTGATTGAAAAAAGAAGAAAAACTACTGTGCGTATCTACTACCAGTAAAAGAAAGATATTGATTAATCCACAATATGGACAAAGACTTTAAGTTCCTCATAATCACAAAAAGCAGGCTAGCATGAATGGGAGTGGGGAATAACCCAAGGAAACTGGAAAGAAATTTATCAAGGAGAGGAGGGAAACACACTAACAACATGGAGAAGTTGCAAGGAAACACAAAGAGCTCTCACAATGCATAATATAAACAAACAATCCATGGATGTTAGTATCATAAAAATCAAATGTGAAGGAGTAGAGAAAAGTAAATAAAGGCTCTCTTTCCAGCCAATTACATAAGAAATGCTGAGAATGAAAATTAAAGTGTGGGTACAACTGGTGCAACAAATGAAGCAGATGAAGTGCTATTCATTTAATAAATAAATAAAGAATATATCCAATTCTGAGGTAAGCAAATTGCCAGAGAAAAAGCAATGATATTTTTTGTTTGGAAAAAAAAGGCAGTTTTATGGACAATGGAGAAAATATGGGTACACAAAGAGGACAAAAGTGACAATTGAAGACAATGAGAAGGAAACAGAAAAGAATTATAAGTTAAGAATAATAGAAGGTGAACAAAAGAGGGAGATACATCATCTGATCAATTTTGCTCAAGGCTGAAAAAGTGACTATAACTGTGCTGTTTAAAATTATGTATTACTACTCAGTATAAACGAAATTGAGACTGGTTTGTATCTCCTCTGTGTTCCTGGTTTCATTAAAATTAATTTGCACATAAGCTGCCTCTTCCTGTTATCAGCTTCACCATGCTTAATTATTGTTAAGATGTGGCACTTTTGAATTGATCTGTTTGTGTGCTCTTGTATCACTTTAAGTGGTACACTCTACAGACAATTATTTCTAAGATAAATTGATGTATATGAGTATGATAAATTGCTAAACTTTAATGGAAATTTTATAAATTTCTTGTTGAGGACTCAATTTCTGCACTTAAAACAACAAAAAAGGGACTATTCTTTTTTTGACATCAGGTCAATTATAAAATTTGATTTCATGTTGCTCACTAAAACATATCTTCATTTTTAATAAGTTATGTTGTTCTATTTCAAAATGTTGTAGAGAGAAACCATTTTATCAGCATTTTCTATCAGTCATTTCTCTAAATTACAGTACATGAAACTATAGTAATAAATTTTACTAAGTTTTATATTTTGTCATTTCTGTAGAAATGCATTTATGTACTTTGTTACTTAAGGATATAATTATGTATGAGTTTGATCATCAAGAGAAAACCAGCACCATGTAAATTTACTAATATTAAAATAAATGAATTGATTATGAACCCCATTGTCAAATAGTGAACAAGCAAACCTATTAAGATTAGGTCTTTCCACAAGAATCTTTTAGGTAAAAGCTGAAAGTACTCATAGTGGCTTTCTTGTGAAATGTGAAATGTCCAAGTAGCCTGTGCTCTGAAACTCTTTCCTTTGATATTTATTTGCAGTTTTTAGTGTGAGCTGCAACAACTACAATATCACCTGTATTACATTTTTTGTAAAGTGGAATAATTGCTTGAAACATGTCATACAGTTGGTTTAGAAAGAGGAACAGCCAGTACACTTTTATGCGTTTATTTCTGGTTGTGTTTAAAATGCCAAATGACAGATAAACATAAATTCACTTTGCACATCACTAGATGAGTCATATTTTTCATTTATTCATTCACATCATGTTCTACAAATGCCATCTGAAGGAGAGCCATTAGAGATGTGGAACAAGTCCAGCTAGAATGTACCACTGCTAGTTACTTCTGTAAAGTGTACTACTGAGAAACTGTAACTAGCACTAATCTATTCCGACAATTACGGCAATTACTTCTAGAGAAAAACAGCTACCTTCAAAAAGGCACTGCTCCTCTGCCTATACTACTCAGCTGCTATTTCCAACAAAGTATTTATGTGTCTTTTTAGAGATCACTACTAGCTTTTTCTATACTGGCAGAGTAAGAACTGACCTAATACAAATGTCATGAGTTATACAGAATATACGTCCTTGAGTCCAAGTATTCTGATACACTGTGGGAGTGGCTGATGAGGTATTATTTTACTTTATCCTTAAATATTTGGGGATTTTCAGTTTGCAGCCTGATGAACCAATAGCAATCTGTTATAGACTTTTGCACCATAATGTAAAAAACTATTCTGAATGCTAGAGAGCGAAGCGTAGTCTCTATGGAAATTATTTATGCTTCTAGTATTGTAGTTGTGAATAGCTGAGTTTGCTCTAAATTCACTCTTATTAATCACACATACCATTAGAGAGTATATGTATAGGCAATCAAGTGTAAGAATCCTTAGGTCCCTGAAGAGGTTCCTGCAAGTTTCTTCAGTATCAACTTCCAAATCACAATGTCAAGAACAAGACAGGGATTAGAAACATTATTTAAAAAAATAAATGATAAAGTCATTACATTGTCATCACAGTGAACACCAAACTCATTAGAACATTTGCAGTAAATTGGTGAATATTCACAAATTCAGTTCTTCTGGTGGTCAATTGGAGTGACATAACCGGTATTTTTCACCATGCAATACCTAACTAGTGCTACCTATTTGTGTTGCTCAGACATTCCCCCACAAAAGTAAATGGTAACAATGTCACAGCAATGCTGAACCCATTGCTTCATCTTCATGAGCAGTGGAAATCTGCACTTTGGTACTTCAAGACACCAATTAAGTCAATCCAACAGTGTTTGCTGTCTTTAAACTCTGCAAAGAAAGCATTGTTGTTAGACACAAAAAGCATCTCATCCATTTTCTCAACCCACCGCCTATAATATATCATTATGTTGTTGAGCTCAATAAAATCAACACCCATGCAGAATTAATGACTAATTGCGACTGTTTTTAAAATCAGATGTCTTTCAGGTAACAATACTGCTAACAGAAATATGCTAGAAATTTTCTGTGCTTTTCAGGTTTATATACTGCATAACACACTTCAAATAGGACACTTAAGTGGGGGGGGGGGGGGGGGGGGGTCTGCAATGCTCCAAAATAATGTATCATAAGATACTACTTGCTTGACAATAATTAATATAATTTGTGTAAGAGCTGTATCTCTCACTCGACAAATCATGGCTGCATTAAGTTACCTTACAACTTTCCTTCTTCTTAAACCTGGTGTTGCCTAAGGCTATCCATTCCTTTTACAAAAGTCTCAACAATTTTCATCCTTCCTCATTTCTACTTCTCCATCCTTCCACTCTTAATATTTCTTCATATCCTTCTCTTTCCTGGTCAAAGTGTGCATGTAAGTCTCCCATTATCATGGTCTTTTGTCAGGACAGTTGTCTCAGCATTTCCTCTTCAAAGTTCTACTCATTAGCGGAACATACAACTTGTGGTGCATGATCTACTTGCAAATTTCCATATCCTTGCCTTTCACTTTCAATCTGACATTCATCATCCTGTCACCTATTCCCTTCATCTGCTCTTTCAACCCTCCTGTCAAAACTACTGCCTCTCCATGTCTTCCCCCTTCCTCAATGAGCCTGACATCCTGTATGAAAAAATGACCAAATCTCACTTGTCTGTGAACCACTGGATGCTCTCCACTTACATGATTGTAAGGTATTCTAAATAATGTTATGTGCAGAGTCAGTATTTTTTATGCTATTTGATTCAAGCTGTTGGTAAATAGCATTAGACAGCTTGACTAAAATTATATTTCCGTTTATAATAAGAACTGCACAGTTTGGTGTTTTGACCTAGGGAAGCTTACTGTACACCTTTTTTACTTCTTTTCTTTCACCATTTTTTTATTCCTCCTTTTTGTCAACAATGACTGGAGAGAGTAATATTTTGTTATGTCTGTGATAATTAGAAATTAAGTTTGTCAGTACTTATTTGTGAAGTTGCTTCCTGTTGTCTGCACAATGTAATTTATAGTAGGTTTGATGAAAGAATCTTACTGAATTTTGTGATCACACTGAAAACCAGCAAGTTGAGTAGAATGTATTTACTAAATAATTTGTTAATATTATTATGTTTTACACCAATAAGGAAATAAAATCTTCCAAGCTGAGTTCTCTATATACTTATATAAAATAAGTACAGTTACATCCATTTACCAAAATTTTTTATCCTATAAATAACATTAAGACAAAATGGGTCTAAACACTAACACTGTACATTATGTTTATAATCAGTTATCTCTTTAGCTCCAACCTGGAGTTTCCATCCATTCTCTCTGGCTACACATAATGAAGTAAAATAGTTCCAACTTCCAGAGATTATAGTTATAGCATCTTCTGATCAGTTTATGACACTGATGTAATTTTGGCTTCACACACACTGTCCAGCAGTCTCATAGATACTGAGAAGATTTTTTCCTAGTTTTATAGTGTATGCAATATGTGTTTAACAACTCAATGTTTGTGTTTTATGCAGTGTTCCCTGTAAAGTCTGTAACACACATAACACTACTCTGTTCAGTCTGCTGAAGATCAAAATTACATAAACAAAAACTTTGTTTCAGTCATTAGAAGTGGAAAGATTACTTTTCTCATTTGTATCACCAGGATGTTGACCATCTGTTTGTACTGACTGCTCTTCAGGAATTGTCAAAGCCATTTTATTACTGTAAGATTCGTCTGTCCCTTGAAACATAACACCTTTCTCACTTTTTTCTATGACTATATCTGTCTGAGTTTCTGAGTTCTTGGCATCTGTTTTCTTATTAGATGCATCCTTGTCCATTAGAGCTTCTTCCATTAGTCTGTAAAAATGGTATATGAGAACATCAGTATACCTTAAAATACACATAACAAGAATCAGGAGTATTTTGCACTTGCAAATTCCTGTACAAAGAACTTAAAGCCTTGATTCTGTATAGTATTAGTTCTCATATAACAATTAGTATTCAGAATCGAGTATAGAGGAAGGCTGACATTTTAGCAGATTAGTGTTGCGTCAGTGCAAATGAAAATATTTTAAATCCTTACAAATGTCCTTAATCAAACTTTTCACAAATCAGGATTTAATCAATGATTGTGTACTATTTTAAACTCATACATCGTCATTTGGAAGTACTGAAAAGATAATAAGATGATAATAGAAATGATGAGCCACATCTTGCCATAGAGATATAATTCCAAACAATTTGTATGCCCACGTATTACACCAAGATACTTCTTTGGTTCACACACCTGTGGGCATTGGATTATGGTGAAGCAATTGTTTGACTGATTCATCCATCCATCCATCACACTAAACAATGGAAAATCCAGGATGGAATGTAACAATATTATGAAAAGGAAAGTTGCCACTCACCATACAGCGGAGATGCTGAGTCACAGATAGGCACAACCAAAAGCTGCTGAGTCACAGATAGGCACAACAAAAAGGCTATCACAAATAAAGCTTTCGGCCAGTAAGGACTTTGTCAGAAATAGATGACACACACACACACACAATCATGCACACACACATACACTCATGCAAACGCAACTCACACACAATCACTACATGAATGTGGCCAGTCTTTTCGTTGTGCCTATCTGCAACTCAGCATCTCCACTATATGGTGAGTGGCAACTTTTCTTTTCATAATATCATCCATCATGTTACATACATCCCATCATGAACGGAGTCTTGAGATATATGATATGAGTAAAGATGTATGTTAACAATAGAGGAGACTCTCTTAGAAATTTAAACGGTATTGTAGTTGATCAAAATACAATTTAACACTATTATACCTTTGACAGCTAAACCTAATCTATTAAATTAGCAGGTAACTTCCAGTATTTCCTGTGTCTTTTCAATTATTTTGAAATTTTGATTGCAGCCTAGCTCTCTGATGTAGCCTTAACATTACTACCCCAAAGTGTGGATCACAATTGTGCTAACTCCATGTGATACAGCCAAATTGCCTCAAAGTTTCAAAATTTAACTGCTTTTATACAATAATCTGTGACAATAGGGACAATTGCTGTATCTTGAGGAATGGTAAACATCATTCCTCATGTAGTTTTGGTAAAATATACAACATTAAGCTGAAACTTTTTACATCAAAACTCCACTCCAGATGGATCCACAGCATGTCAAATCAATGCACACACTGCTTCAGAGTGAACTTCATTCAAGAATCTGCAGCAGTCTGCACACTTGTCCATTTTGTGGGTCATATTCCATGTATTTGGAGCAGGGAGAGAAGACAGTAAGGAGTGAGAGAAAAGCATACCACATAACACAGTTAAGTAACAGGCAGTGTCTGATCAAGGAACCAGAGCGGTGAAATGGAGCAGAAACTATATGCTATCTACTAAAAAAAATGGGGTGGAGTAGGGTGAGGTGGCACGTGAAGTACAATGGGATGAAGGGAAATGACTGCTACAATAAAGGTAATTAGTGAAAAGACCATGAAAAAAGGGGGTGAGAGAGCAAATTTGACAGTGAAAGATCAAACGTGAAAAAATGAATGAGACTGCGAGGGAAGTGTAGGGCGTTGTGGGATGAATGATACAGAAGGCAGAAAGAAAACAGCAAAATGAACCAGCTGAGGGAGTCAAGTGTTGAAGGCTTAACCCTGCTGTCTATGCACTATCCAACTTGAATCTTGTAGCTGCCCCTCCCACATCCTCCTCTCTGATGGATCCTCTATGCTTTGTCTGTAGGCCACAACTTTTCTTGTCACTTAATCCATCATTTAGTCATATTGTGTCACAAAACCCATTTCTTTCTGATTTTGATTCAACATATCACCACTACTTTCAGAGGAGCCTTAACTCTAGAGACTATATTCCTTTGTGGCAGATTAAAGAATGCTCATCAGCAGCTCGTGCCTGTTGATAGGTAGAGGAGAAATAAAATGCCATCCGTGAACTAAACAGGCCAGAGAAAACATTAGCAAATACCACTAGGGCAGTGTATAAAATACATGCTTTCAAGCAAGGGAAAAAATCTCAGAAAGACTGGAAATAACGGAAGATGACGAAGCTATTCCTGTGGTCGCCATTGAATCATATGCATACTAATCTTCCATGCTCTCACACATTGTGAAGAAAAATAATAAAAATTAAAGAGCAAAAAAGAGACCTCGGCATATGAAATATGCATAACAATCTTTCATGATATCATCTATAACAATGGTAATCTAATTTCCAGGGATGGTACATACATTATTTTACTCTCCTTGCTAAATGAATGGCACATCTCTTCGAATCCACATTACAGGGAAACTTTTCCTTTTCTGTTGCATTTTACAGGGCTCTTCTTTTTCATCATTACCCACATCACATAATAAAGATTAGTTAAAAAACAGTAAATTAGTTCCTTCATTTATGTTTCACAGATCCCCTTGTGAAGGAGAACATTCACAGATGTGAAACAATTCAATGTGTACGTAAGCATTGAAAAGCAGCTGCTAGAAATTAATCATTTTACTGTGTTAATGAAACAAAAATTACAGTGCTGTATATTATTTGTGCTTAAATATGCAAATTTAACAAAGTGAAATCAGCATGAATACCTTTACTTCGGGAAAAAATATTGCCTCCTCAAATATATCTTCCTATTTACAGCTAAATATGTGGCTGCAACAGTGCCATTAATTTGAGGTAATCATATTAAGTATATAATGTTAAGACAGAATAAGTTTATAGAACTTATTCAATATTAGGCAGTTGAAGTTGGCATGTTGTCAAGAGGTCCAGGTTTTAACTATGGAGCAAAATACAGTTTTTCATGCCATGTAAACTCGTGCTTTGTAATCATTAAAACAGTTTTAAAAAACTGCTTGACAAAAGATACATTTTAAATTCAAAATCTGCTGCAAAATCGTGATTAAAATTTAGTTGGATAGCTAAAAAAATCTAAACACCAAGTGGAGGGAGTAAAAAACACACACACACACATACACAGACACACACACACACACACACACACACACACACACACACAAAGGTTTAACTTATGCAAGCTTTCAGAGCCAGTGGCTCCTTCTTCCAGCGGAAGAGTTGAAGGGGAAGAAAGAGGAGAGAAGGAAAAGGGCTGGAGAGGTTTAGGAAAAGGAGTACAGTTGGAAAAAGTCACCCAGAACCTTGGGTCAGGGGAGCCTTACCGGACAGGATGAGAAGGAAACACATTAAAACTGTTATATAACAGCAACTATCAATTCCAGATGCTACAAACAACAACAACTACTACTACTACTACTACTACTACTACTACTACTGCTACTGCTACTAGTAACACTGGTCCATACACATAGATGAGTAACAATCATTGTATTCATTATTACTATTTTTATATATACTTATTTACAATTAAAAACTCAATATACACGGACTTTAGTATGACAGTACATTCTGCATGAACTAATAAAATATTGAATACAATATTTTTTGTGAAACAGAAAGCTAACTGTACAAAATTTCATGTTGTTTGTTGTTGTGGTCTTCAGTCCTGAGACTGGTTTGATGCAGCTCTCCATGCTACTCTATCCTCTGCAAGCTTCTTCATCTCCCAGTACCTACCGCAACCTACATCCTTCTGAATCTGCTTCGTGTATTCATCTCTTGGTCTCCCTCTATGATTTTTACCCTCCACGCTGCCCTCCAATACTAAATTGGTGATCCCTTGATGCCTCAGAACATGTCCTACCAACCGATCCCTTCTTCTAGTCAAGTTGTGCCACAAACTCCTCTTCTCCCCAATTCTATTCAATACCTCTTCTTTAGTTATGTGATCTACCCATCTAATCTTCAGCATTCTTCTGTAGCACCACATTTCAAAAGCTTCTATTCTCTTCTTGTCCAAACTATTTATTGTCCATGTTTCACTTCCATACATGGCTACACTCCATACAAATACTTTCAAAAACGACTTCCTGACACTTAAATCTATACTCGATGTTAACAAATTTCTCTTCTTCAGAAACGCTTTCCTTGCCATTGCCAGTCTACATTTTATATCCTCTCTACTTTGACCGTCATCAGTTATTTTGCTCCCCAAATACCAAAACTCCTTTACTACTTTGAGTGTCTCATTTCCTAATCTAATTCGCTCAGCATCACCCGATTTAATTCGACTACATTCCATTATCCTCGTTTTGCTTTTGTTGATGTTCATCTTATATCCTCCTTTCAAGACACTATCCATTCCGTTCAACTGCTCTTCCAAGTCCCTTGCTGTCTCTGACAGAATTACAATGTCATCGGCGAACCTCACAGTTTTTATTTCTTCTCCATGGATTTTAATACGTACTCCGAATTTTTCTTTTGTTTCCTTCGCTGCTTGCTCAACATACAGATTGAATAACATCGGGGAGGGACTACAACCCTGTCTCACTCCCTTCCCAACCACTGCTTTCCTTTCATGTCCCTCGACTCTTATAACTGCCATCTGCTTTCTGTACAAATTGTAAATAGCCTTTCGCTCCCTGTATTTTACCCCTGCCACCATTAGAATTTGAAAGAGAGTATTCCAGTCAACATTGTCAAAAGCTTTCTCCAAGTCTACAAATGCTAGAAATGTAGGTTTGTCTTTCCTTAATCTTTCTTCTAAGATAAGTCGTAGGGTCAGTATTGCCTCACGTGTTCCAACATTTCTATGGAATCCAAACTGATCTTCCCCGAGGTCGGCTTCTACTAGTTTTTCCATTCGTCTGTAAAGAATTCGCATTAGTATTTTGCAGCTGTGACTTATTAAACTGATAGTTCGGTAATTTTCACATCTTTCAACACCTGCTTTCTTTGGGATTGGAATTATTATATTCTTCTTGAAGTCTTGAGGGTATTTCGCCTGTTTCATACATCTTGCTCACCAGATGGTAGAGTTTTGTCAAGACTGGCTCTCCCAAGGCCGTCAGTAGTTCTAATGGAATGTTGTCTACTCCGGGTGCCTTGTTTCAACATAAGTCTTTCAGTGCTCTGTCAAACTCTTCATGCAGTATCGTATCTCCCATTTCATCTTCATCTATGTCCTCTTCCATTTCCATAATATTGTCCTCAAGTACATCACCCTTGTATAGACCCTCTATATACTCCTTCCACCTTTCTGCTTTCCCTTCTTTGCTTAGAACTGGGTTTCCATCTGAGCTCTTGATATTCATGCAAGTGGTTCTCCTTTCTCCAAAGGTCTCTTTAATTTTCCTGTAGGCAGTATCTATCTTACCCCTAGTGAGATAAGCCTCTACATCCTTACATTTGTCCTCTAGCCATCCCTGCTTAGCCATTTTGCACTTCCTGTCGATCTTGTTTTTGAGACGTTCATAAAATTTCATTAAGTTTCATATTTAAATAGTGGCAAAAGAAATACACAAATTATGAAAAAAATAGTAATGACTAGGATTGTTACAAGGTACTCCCCATCATGCATCATATTGTGGCTTATGGAGTAAGTATGTAGATATAGACAAATGTCCTAACAAACTAGTTACATCCTTCCACACTAACACTAAATAACTGCTATTTATCTACAAGAACAAGCTCCATTTTTATATGACCACACTGACTTATATCAAAGAATATCTGTTACCTACATTCTGCAGTATATAGAAGTAAAGAATAGATGCGTTTGAAATGTAGTGTTGCAGAAGAATGCTGAAGTATAGATGCGTAGACACGATAACTAATGGGGTCATCATAATCTACTGTTTCTAGCCTCTGGCTGAGTCCATTTAAAACATAAGCCTCTCCATCTATTTCAGTCCTCCTCCCATGCTTCTCTCTCCCAGAATTCTCTCTCCATCATGCATTCCTCCAGTCCAAAGATCCATGTCCCGCAATCTTCTTCCAAGTCTCTTGTCTCCTATCTTCATTTCTTGGGCCTGTCGTGGTATCCTGCCAATTCCCATTCTTTTAACACGCCTGTACTATCTTAATCTTACCTTTTTTGTGATCTCTTGCATGTACTTCTCTTTCATTATTTTTCCCCAACCATTTTCCTAATAAGTCCTGTTCTGCTTCTTTAAAAATTCAAATCGCAAGACTGTATCCTGCTCACCTGCCTTTTCTTCAGTACTCACATTTCTGATGCATGTTGAGTAGTGGAGCATAATTGCATTTTGGTGATACCTCCTTGCTCCAGACCAGGCTTCCCACACTCTTGAGGAAACCATGGGGTCGCCTTAATCTTTTGCTGATTTCCTTTTGATTACTTTCTCTGTCTTCTATTATGCCCCACAGGTATTTCAAACTTTTCACTTTCTTTATTACTCGCCATGTAGTACTTATGTCCATTCTGTTTGACTCATTATTTCCCTCTCAATCCTCCTCCTACTATCTCCCATATTCACTTTTTCAGAATATTCTCAAAAACCTTTACAGTATGGCACATCAAAGTGACTCCCCTATAATTCTGATATAGTTTCCCACAACCCTTCTCAAAAACTGGCAGTATGATTCCTTTTTTCCAGTTTTCAGACGTTCTCCTTTCTTTCCATATTGTTCTCATAACCCAACAGACCCACTGTGCCCCAACTGCTCTAATAATCTCCACAATTACTTCATCTAGTTCAGGTGCTTTTCCTCCTTCCATAGTCTTTATTGCTTCTGGACTTCTGTCCATGTTAACTCCATCTCAACATTCTCATTGTCCTCTTTCATACTTCCACTGGGGTTTAGTAACTCTTTGAAATAGTCTTTCCACATCATCTTGATTTTCTGCGTATTCTCAACTTTCTTTCCTTTTTTATTAATCATCCTGACATTTTCCATCATACCTCTCTCCTTAGCCTTTACCGTTTCATAAACGACCTTCTTACTCCCCTCACTGTCCTCACCCATCAATTTCCTCCTCTCTCATTCTACCATGCTCTTAGCCACTTTATCCTTCTCAATGTATTCCTTTCTTGCTTCCTTACTCTACCATTCCACAAGGATGTTTCTAACTATAACTGCTAAAACATGGAGGTCACTTTCTATGGCTTCAGTAGGTATTACTTTGACATCTATCACTGTTCCCCTTGTGTTGTGTCACATACACATCTGATCAAAAGCATCCAGACAACTGTTAGCGGACATTAATAAGGGTACATCCACCCTTCATCTTTATGGCAGCTTGAACCATGCTGAGGTCTCTTTCAACGAGATGCTCGAATGTGTTCTGGCATAATGCCAAGCACTGGCACGTCGCCCTGGAATGTTACAGCAGAGAAGGCTGTGAGACAACATCAGCCAATAGTATGCTGACAGACCCCTCTCTAGGGTGACACCAAGATAGAAGCAGCTTCTACACGAAGAGAATATGGAGTGCCACACCGCCTAGCTGCGGCCTGAGTTGTAGACGAGCCGTCCTCCGAAAGCTACAGCAGTGACTTATGAACTGTATTGTTTTGCTTGCACTGGAATGTATATACCGAAGGACATTGATTATTTGCATGTCACCATTTGCTTGTGACACACCTATGTGAATACACAAAGTTAAGTATTGTCAGTTATCTTTTGTAATAAACTCCATTAATACGATTTGCTTCAATTGTTGTATAGCAATCCGAGAAAGCAGCTCTCCTAGGCACCCTATATAGACAAGTGGGCAGAACACAACAGAATGTCTGTAGAAGAATGGCAGCCCATTCTTCCTCAAGAGCTGAAACCAGATAAGGAACTGATGCTGGACTCTGGGATCTGGAGTAAAGTCAATGTTCCAACTCATCCCAAAGCTTTTCCATTGGGTTCAGGTCAGTATGCTCAGCAGGCCTAGCTACTTCAAGAATGATATTTTTTGTCTACAAACCATTGCCTTACAGATGCTGCTTTATGGCACTCTCTGAACTCTTCCTCTAGTATATGCAGTACACAATGCTGTAAAATGTGTTCATACCCTTCTCCATTTAGTGGTTTCTTAAGAACAATAAGTGCACCACACCATTCTCATGTAAAATGCCCTGGTTTTATGGTACCATAAAACCACCTCCCCTGCATTTCACTATTTGCACCACACACGACAGTATTCACTAAATGGAAACCCTTCCATCGGATTTTCACAGGGTACGGTATATTTCGTTTCTCTGAATCACTTGTTTTCAACAATTATCCATTGTCCAATGGCATCACTCTACTCTTTACACCACCTCAAGAGTATGTGTGGCTTATGGGGAGCTGCTTGGCCACTGCATCCCATTCTTTCTTACACGATAAACACAGTCACCTTTCTAGCTGTACTGCTGGCAGCACTCTGGTACTCATGAGTGATTCCTTCCACTGATTTCATGTGATGTTTTACAACCACTGTCTGCAGTGCTTGATGGTTCCTATCTGGCCTTGGTTTAGCTGTGTTCGTTCTGTCACAATTCCAGATCACAATCACACCACCAACAGTTGACTAGGACAGCTTTCAAAGGGTTGAAATATCCCTGACGGAATTTTACTGTGATAACATATAGCAACTAGCCACATTCAACGTCAATGAGCTCTCCTAACTGACCCATTCTTCTGTTACATCCTCTCTAATGATAACACAATACTCCCTGCCTCTTTTATACTGATGGGTCTGCCTATCATGACATCTAATGGTCAATTCTGCATTACGTAGGTATGTCCAGATGCTTTTGGTCAGATTGTATTATGTAATTTACCACAGATTTACTTCCCTGATGACTTTCCTTTTTCTTAAATCAATGTTGCCTACTTCTAGTCAATTTCTTTCACAGAAGTATAAAAATTTCCTTCCTTCCCCACTCTTCCATTCCCATTATTTCCTCAATGCCCTTCTCTTTTCTTGCCTACACATGCATTTAGATCTCCTGTTATCATTATCTTTAGAGGTACAGAAGAAGTTTCATCAAGACCACTTAAGTATTTCAAACAGCAGCAACTAAAGCAAGGAAACTACTGTGGATTTCTTATCTTGAGAATAACTCGATACGTGTCCTCGGAGTCTTTCGCGACGGCATACATGAATAAAACTTTCTCTGTTTTCCAGCCGCGTCAATTCAAATAAAATGCTCGAGCTTTCGATGGCCATCTCCGCCATCGTCGTCAGGAGCTCACTGACTGCCGGGGCTGTTACGGTCTCTCGCTTATACAGGCATGATGACATCATCAGCAGCCAATCAGATTGATCCAATGTGGCGCACGCGCGTAAATCGACCCGGACAGCTCGTGGCAGCACCGGTGACATCAGGTGGCGCCAAGGGGTGGCGCCACATTTGAAACTGCCACTCCCATGTCGCGCATCTGTCTCTGCTTTCTTTCGATGTCCAACGCCCATCCCCATGCCCTGCTGAGTGTATATCCCTGGTCTCTGTTGAAATTGTTTCTGTTTAGGCGAATCTCGGCCACTTCCTTTATAACGGAGTCCCAATATGTAGAGGCATGAGCCAGCACTTTCGTATTTTCAAACTATATCTTATGTCCATTTTCTAGGCAATGCTCCGCTATGGCCGACATGTCAAGCTCCCTTTGTTTTATATGGCGCTTGTGCTCAGTACAACGCTCCGCAACCGTGCGAATTGTCTGTCCAGTGTACATGCTGCCACATTCACAAGGTACACCATCACACCGGACACTCGGAGAGCAATTTCGTCCTTGACAGGGCGCAATATATCTCGTATCTTGGGGGCGGGCCGGAACACTGGTTTTAGCCCATGTTTCTGCAGAAGACGTCCTAACTTACTGCTAGTTGCTGCACTGTATTCCTGCCATATCGAAAGCTCAAGCATTTTATTTGAATTGACGCGGCTGGAAAACTGAGAATGTTTTATTCAATAACTTGATACGGCCACTCCCTTCAGAGTCCCTCCCACCTGGGCATTAACAGAATCGCACTGTGTGGAGGTCACTCAACTGCCTTTGATATGGAGTTGGATGATCCAAGAATAACCCTGTGGATACAGCCAACTGTGACTGCAGAGAACAATGCACAAGGAAAAACTTACTGATCTGTCAACTACACCCCTGCATCCTGCACTGAAGATCTTCTCCTCGTGACTCTGATAATAGCTGATGTTGCAAGATTTCGGGCAACAATAATGTAGCTTAATAATTTTTATCTCTTTTGTTTTTAATGGTAATTACTATTCTCTGTATTTGGTTCCGACTCAAATAAATAATGATCTTTTGTCGGTTAGTTGTCTCTGCATTTCCTCTTCTATCCTGTCTTATTCTCTTCATCTGTTGCTGTAATCCTGCTCTCTCATAATGTTTTAATGATTTCAAATTTGAATAAAGTGCACTAAAATCAAGATACAGTGATGACAACACTGGCTATTAGCAGTGCAGAGTGTCAAGTTTCATCCCATACATACGTTAGTATACATGTTGTACTGGTCGAAGCAAAATCGTGTGTTTGTGGAGGAGCAGTATTTTTACTACAGTGAACCTGTTACGTGTGTGTCCAATGTGCCTTTTGTAAGTAATTCAAGATTCAGTTGTGATATCCAATTCCTGCTAGTCGTACAATATTGAATTGGGTAATAAATTTCTGTGCAAATAACAGTGTATTGAACTGAAGGTCAACCAGCCCTCATCGTTCATTCGGAAATGTTCCAACAAGATGGCATGACATGCCACACATACAATAAGACACTGCAAGTTCTCTGTGAAGCATTTGGTAACTGCATAATTCCCAAATGCACATGTGTTAAATGGGCACCTCACTCACCTGATTTAACCATGTCAGACTTTTACTTATGGGGTTATTTGAAGGCGAGAGTGTACTCAAACCAGCCAAGAAGCTTGGAAACAGTTACAGGATCAAATTCATGATGAAAGTTTCAGAACTGCTTCATAAGTTACTAAACATATATTAAAAAACTGGGTGAAGTGTCTTTGAGTATTATGTAGCTGCAAGTGGCTGTCATTTGTCCGATATAGTATTTCATAAGTAAACTTGAATAAATGTTATACCCTGTGCAGCATATTCAACTTTGTTTTGCAATTAGTTTGTGTTATTCAAATCTGAAATCACCAAAACATTGTAAAACACCTTGTAATGACTGCCTCTTCATGTCTTCCTTCTTCCTCATTCTCACTCCAGTGCAGGCTATACAGCATCTACTTCTCAATGCCCTAGTGGCCATTGCAATTGAACATACTGTACTCAGTTGCATGTTGTGCCACAAGTGGTCAACGTTGTTCTTGGCAACAGTCTTTCATTGGCCATTCATCTTGGCGGAGAGCTGGTTGGTAGTCAAATGAACATAAAAAGTTGTACAGTGTTTGCAGTAGAGTTAGTACATGACATGGCTGCTTTCACTTGTGGCACAGCCTCCGATGGTGTTGGTTAACACTGTGACATGATTGGCGTAGGAAGTGCTCGGTGGGTGGATTGGCCAGGTCTTGCAACTTGTCCCTCATTTCAGAGCATGATGAGAGATAGTCAAAGCCCTGGCAAAGGATTTATGAGGATTGTACCAAAAGTAAGGTCCACAATGAGCTACAGCCTCGAGGGAAGGTTCCAGGCTAAATCCAACAACAGTGTTGTGTGCAAATGTTCCCCCACTCTCAAGCCCGCCTGTCTGCGATTCACTGTGTCGCTCAGTGTTGGCTTGGCAGCTGTCAGAGATGGAAGTGTTGATTGTCGCTCCCGCCAAGTGCGAGGTTCGAGCAGTAATCCGGTTTTTCCACACAAGGAAGTTACCACCCATGGAGATTCATCAGCAACTGACTGAGGTTTATGGTGAAGAGTGCATGTCCATTCAGCATGTCCACAAATGGTGCAGGGCTTTTGCTGAGGGTCGCATGGAAGTTCACAATGAAGAATGCAGCGGAAGACCACCACTTTTGGATGCGATTGTTCAGAAGATCAGCAGTGAGCTGCTAAAGATTGGAGGGTCACTGTCTGTGAACTTGTTGAACACATTCCTGAAGCTTCCCATGACACAATTGAAAGAATTTTAACAGAAACGCTGGGTTATCGCAAGGTGTGTGCTTGCGGGGTCTGGATGCTGACTGATGAACACAAGGAGCAACGCCTTGACTGTGCTCGCAAGTTTCTTCAATAATGTGAGGGGGGAGGCAACAAGGAGAAGTTGTTGGACTCTACTGTCACGAAAGATGAAACTTGGGTGTTTCATTACACCCCCAAAACAAAACAACGATCTTGTCAGTGGCGTCACTCCGGTTCACTACTACCAAAGAAATTCAAACAAACGCAGTTGGCAGGAAAGGTTATGGTGACTGTGTTTTGGGATCGGAAGGAGGGTGCTCCTCATCAATTTGATGCAACCTGGAATGACAATAAACTCAATCAGATATTGTGAAACAGTGACCAAATTCTGGTGAGCAATCCAGAATTGCTGGACAGAACAACTGACAGAGGAGTAATGCTTCTTCACAACAATGCTTGACCCCATGTCGCTCGTCAAACACAGGAGCTTTTGAAGAAATTTGGGTGGACTGTTATGCCACAACCCCCTGTGCAGCCCGGACTTAGCCCCCAGCGATTATCATCTCTTCCCCAAGCTAAAGGAACACTTAGGCGGCACACACTTCAAGAGCGACAATGAAGTCCGAGCTGAGGTCATACACTTCCTCAACGGGTTGGCAGGAGACTTCTTCAACTTAAGAATATAAAGCACCGTCTTCAAAAGTTGAAAACTAGACAAAAGTGTAAGCTTTTAAATGATGTATAAATTAATGACAATAAACAATGTCTTCTATTTGTAAAAAATATGGGAACCTTGCTTGTGGTACAACCCTCATAGTTCAATTGTTCAAGTCCAGGGTGATACTGGGTGATGAGAAGGGGAAAGCTGTTTGTGGACTATCATAAATTAATACATAAATAGCATATTAAGAAGTATTTTTAAACATTTCTTGTTGTTACCAATATAAATGGAAATTTTAGTGTCGTGAAATAAATTAAAAACAATGTAGAAAGTGTATTTTTCTTATTGCACATACACTTGTAAATCTAGGCCTAATTTTATGCATAAGAACATTACAAACAGAATAATATGCATTTCTTTTTCATTTGTTTCATTGTATGTAGCATTATCAATCAGCCATATGTGATAAATGCGGATGTTGTTGCTGATTAGTTGAACAGGGAAGTTTAACTAAAATTGTAGGTTAGTTTCATTTGGGCAATTGTAGTGGGAAAAAGAATGGGATGAGCAGTGGAGTTATTCCACAGAATTATAGGTTATACTAGAAAGACCAGAAAATTAAAGAATAAGAGAAGGAGATTTGTGCCATTCACACAATTAAAAAATTCAAAATATGAATT